>NC_057801.1:391311843-391655023 GCF_018294505.1 Triticum aestivum
GGCGTGGCCCAGATCGGGCCCGGGGCGGGCCGGCCTCGGGCCCCGACGGGTCTGGCGGCCGGGCGTGGCGGCTGGGACAGGTGGCACTCTGGGATTCGTCGGGCGGCGGCGGCGGACGTGTCCGGTGGCGGGCGGACATGTCCGGTGGCGGCGGGGGCGATTTGATCTAGGGTTTGGACCCGGATTTGGACGGGGGAAGGCATATATATAGTTTCTGGGAGCTAGGAGAGTCCAAATGAGGAGTGGTTTTCGCCCACACGATCGTGATCGAACGACTGAGAGCATGGAGGGGAGTTAGATGGGTTTTGGGCCAATTTGGAAGGGGTGTTGGGATGCAAGGAGAAGGAGGCTTTACGGTTACCCGGTTAACCGTTGGAGTACCAAACGAACTCCAAATGGCACAAAACTTGACAGGCGGTCTATCGGTGCTATACCAGGGCCACTTGACAAGCCTCGGTCCATTCCGAGAAAATTTAACACCCACTCACAACAGGAGACAAAAGGGGAACGCCGGAGGGCATAGAAGCGCCGGATTGCAAAACGGACAACGGGGAAAAGGCTCGGATGCATGAGACGAACACGTATGCAAAATGAAATGCACACGATGACATGATAAAATGCAACACGCAAGCAAATGACATGGCAACAACGACGAATAACTGGCGGACACCTGGCGCATCGGATCCGTGGCGTTACATACAATAAATCTTATTCTTATTTCCTCGAGGTGATTCAATTCTTTTCTTCCGGAGATTGTTCATGATGAAGTAATTCTCGGCTCTAGTGCTTCATCTTTTCGTTTCCGGAGTTCCATGTTTTCTTGGTTATATCGTCGCAAAGCTCCATCTAAATCATTGCAAGGCTTCACCTTGTGTTTTCAACTTCTTTTTCTTTTCATCATCCTTTTATTACCGGTGTTCTTCATGGAGGCTCTACATGATGGTTCGTCAAGGATTCTTTTCATTCTTCAATTGTTCTTCAAGATTTCTCTTGAAGCTATGATCTGCCAAGCTATACTCAAAATTAAACATGGTGCCTAACACATGTTTTGTTTTGAGGCGTTCAAGTATTCTTCTTCTTGCATTTCGAAGTGCAATTCTTTCTACCTTATCTTTTGAGGTGGTGTTATGTCACTCTTGACAATTTCCTTCATGTTTCATGATTCATATGTTGTCAAGAATGAGGTAGTTTAAATCCATCAATATTTTGTTGGAATTATATTGGGTTATATTTCACCTAAAGCCTTCCCTAAGCAATGTTGCTATTTGTGGTGATTACGCATGACCCAAGCTTGCTCTTTATCCTCTTGGTGGAAGAAGTTTTCATCTCTTCGTTGATCTCAAGCAAGAAATTGTTTTCGTTAGTGGCAGAATTTCACCTCAAGTGTTGAGATGTTTTCCATAAGCCCACAACAAGCTTGTGCTTCTGGTTTTTGATTTTCCAACAACTCCGTTCGATTCTTCTTTGCAAGGATGCTTTCCAAGTTCACTTGTGGCAAAAGTTGTCATTTTCTTCTCCGTCCCTTTACCCCAATGATCTAACTTCTATTCTTTCGTTACAGAGGCATTGTGATGTTGTGCTCTTCACCCATCACCTTGTTTTGTGAGGATCGTCTTATTTTCTTGCTTATCCATTTAACCGGAGTGTTGTATCATCTCTTCAATATCTTTTCATCTCATCAAGTTTTCTTCTCTTTTCTACCGGAGTGCTGTCCAAATTCTTCCATTCTTGTTCCTTGGCTATCTCATTATACCGAGGTGGTCATATTCTTTTGTTCGTCAAGCTCTTATTTCCATGTCTTTCAACCTTCAAGTTCTCGTAATACTCCTTGTTCCTCTTTTCTAACGGATTGTTTGCAATCTCATTCATCTTTGTTGTACTCTTTCTTTTAAATTGCTCAACCGCTCAAGGTTTGCGGTTTCACTCGTTCGTCAAAGAAGCAACTTAGTTTTACCTCTTATCTTCCTCTTTCTTTTTCCTCCAGTGCCATCCTAGATCTCGGGACGAGATCCTCTTGTAGTGGTGGAGTGTTGTAACGCCCCGGATGCAACTTTCCATATTCGTAACTCCAAATCTTGCCTTTTCCGGAGATGTGATATGTTATTCCCTTCGTGGTTGGGTTTTGTCTGTTGTTTTGCATTTTGTTCATGTCATGCATCTCATCTCTTTGCACCATTTGCATTGCATCATGTCATCATGCAACCCTTTTACAAACTCATCTAAATAAAATCGTATGGATCTTCGGTCCATTTAAATCGAGGGAAATGCACATGGTGATTTCTCTTTATAACATATATCCTCCCAATATTATTAGGGAGCTATAAAAATAATATTCCATTGTTTTGGAATTAACCATAACACAATTGCAAACGAGTCCCATGCCTTTCTATCTAAACCCTTGGCCTCAACTATTCCCATATTTTGTTTCATCACTTTTCAGATCTCCACCAAAATTCCCAACACTTTTGGACCTTCCTTTTACCATGTCCTAGTTCAAACCCATTTGATTTATAATCAAATGAGTTTGAATTTAAACTTGCAATCATGCCCACTTCTATTTTTCTGGGATCAAGCTCATTTTTGTGGGTCTGAGAAAATTAACTTCATGCCCAAACTCCACTCCAACCTCTCTCGGCATTTCTTCCAAGCTTCTATTTCTTTGAAATCGAGAGAGAGCCCAGCAGCCAGCAGGCCATTTAGGTCCATCTGCTAGGCCCATCAGCCCCTATCTAACCCTAGCTCGCCCCCCCTGCTCGTTATCTCTCCTTCTCGTTCCCTCTGCCCGCCGCCACACACATACGCATGCATCGAGCCAAGGGAGAGGAGCTCCTCATGCCCGATCCATGGCCTCTCCTTCCTCCCGCGCGCCACTGCCCGGCGACCGGCCGCGCCTCTGGCCACCCATTACTCTGCCGTCGTGCTGTCGTTCTGGCCAACGAGCCCATCTCCTCCGTCCATCCCCATCACCCCGCTACCGCGCCGTCTTCTTCACCTCCTGCCCGCATCCCTCTGCTACCTTGTCGCCGTCGAGCTGCGCCGTAGCGCTGACCTCGCCCCGCCTTTGCTGCTGCCATCGCTGGAATCACCAAGGCCACCACAGGCCTTCCCGCCTGCCATACTTCTCCTCGCGTGACCGCGACCATCCCTGCGGCCAAGTTCGCCGGAGTGCCACCAGGCCGCTGTTTCCCTGCCTCGCCCTCGGCGCCTCGTCCCTGAGCTCCGAGTTTGCCGCCGCCTTGCTCCTCCCTCACCCATCTATCAGGAACGCCATGGCCGCCGCCCCATGGAGTCCCACCGGCCTGGACCCGGCTGGGAACCAGATGAGCCCCATGCATGCTTCCTGCCGCTGACCTCCACCATCGCTTCCTTGCTGCTGCCCACCCGAGGCCCTTGTGTTGCTTCGTTTCGGGCCATCAAGTCCAACAAGTTCGCCTACACGACCTCTACGTTGAACGACTGAGACGTCCCCGAATGCATCCAAATCATGTAGACCCAAGACCGCCAAGTGTACCTCTACCGCCGCTATGGGATTCGCCAAGTACCAGGATGACGACGACTCGTCAAGTTCGTCTACATGCGTGTACCACTACCGTCGCCGAGGACCCATGCAGCGCAAGCACCAAGTTCCACTACCGTCGCCCCCGGAGACATCGGATTCGTCAAGTTCCTCTTCAAAATGTGAACAACTACTTCCACTACGACACGAGTACAACTACTTCCCCTACGTCCCATGAACGACTACTTCCCTCGACGATTTTGAACCGCCCCAAAATGCACGCTTCGAAGGTATAACCGCCGAGAACGACCGCCATGGACCGAATGCTTGTGCGTTATATGAGATGCTCGAGTTTTGCACCGTGATCGAATTGTCTTTGCACGTTCCTCGTTTGCCATGCCACCGTCATGTGGGACACCCGGTATCTGGGATCACTCCCCATCTCTTGCATGTTGCGCACATCCGCACACTTGCTCTTTTGCACCGGTATCTCATTGAATTGTCGGATCGTCGGAATGTTGCCGTGGCACCATTTCAACTGTCGTTGCCGTGGCATCCCTTTCGTTCCACCATGGTGACAAATGCTTCATAACATGCTCATGTCAACATTTTCATAAAATTGCATAAAACTTGCATATGTCATTCGCATCATGATAACAACATTTAAAATGCTTAAAATTGTGTTTGCATTATATTGCTAAATGACATATGGGGATTTTCCGGAATAATCGTTTGTTGTTTCCGGCCTCACTTAAACTTGCCTAGATAGTTAGTTTATTTATGCTTCACCTCTTGCCATGTTTATAACACCATGTAATATTGTTGTGTTCCTAAACGAGATTAAACTAAATATGTCAACGTGGTGTTTTGTCAATATGCAACTCATTGCATATTGAGCTCCACTTAACTTGTAGCATTGTTTGTTGCACTTTGCCATGCCATGCTCTTTAAATCGGACAAGCATCATACTTGATTGTGCATCATGCCATATTTATGCTTGTGCATTTACCATGTTGTTTGTTTCTTTTCCGGTGTTGCTTCTTAGTTCCGGTAATGTTGCGATTGTGAGGATTCGTTCGACTACTCCCGTTCGTCTTCTTCATGGACTCGTCCTTTTTCCTTGCGGGATTTCAGGCAAGATGACCACTACCCTGGATCTCACTACTATCATTGCTATGCTAGTTGCTTCGTTCTATCGCTTTGCTGCGCTACCTATCTTTTGCACATCAAGCCTCCCAAATTGCCATGAACCTCTAACCTTTGACACCCTTCCTAGCAAACCATTGCTTGGCTATGTTACCGCTTTTGCTCAGCCCCTCTTATAGCGCTGTTAGTTGCAGGTGAAGTTGAAGATTGCTTTATGATGGACAGGATTATGTTGGGAGATCACAATATCTCTTATTTAATTAATACATCTATATACTTGGTAAAGGGTGGAAGACTCGGCCTTATGCCTGGTGTTTTGTTCCACTCTTGCCGCCCTAGTTTCCGTCATACCGGTGATATGTTCCCGGATTTTGCGTTCCTTACGCGGTTGGGTGATTTATGGGACCCCCTTGACAGTTCGCTTTGAATAAAACTCCTCCAGCAAGGCCCAACCTTGATTTTAGCCCCCCCGGGCCAGTGCTTGTCTAAGTGTTGGTCCGAACTGAGCTGCCTGCAGGGCCTCCTCGGGGCAACTTGAGGGTTGGTTTTACTCGTAGCTAGTCTCATCCGGTGTTGCCCTGAGAACGAGATATGTGCAGCTCTTATCGGGATTTGCCGGTGCATCGGGCGGCTTTGCTGGTCTTGTTTTACCATTGTCGAAATGTCTTGTAAACCGGGATTCCGAGTCTGATTGGGTCTTCCTGGGAGAAGGTATATCCTTCGTTGATCGTGAGAGCTTATCATGGGCTAAGTTGGGACACCCCTGCAGGGTTTAATCTTTCGAAAGCCGTGCCTGCGGTTATAGGCAGATGGGAATTTGTTAATGTCCGGTTGTAGATAACTTGACACCAGATCCGAATTAAAACGCATCAACCGTGTGTGTAGCCGTGATGGTCTCTTTTCGGCGGAGTCCGGGAAGTGAACACGGTTTTTGGGTTATGTTTGACGTAAGTAGGAGTTTAGGATCACCTCTTGATCATTGCTAGCTTCACGATCGTTCCTTTGCTTCTCTTCTCGCTCTTATTTGCGTATGTTAGCCACCATACTTGCTTAGCCACTACTGCAACCTCACCACTTTACCCCTTCCTTTCCCTTTAAGCTTTGTTAGTCTTGATACCCATGGTAATGGGATTGCTGAGTCCTCGTGGCTCACAGATTACTACAACAACAGTTGCAGGTACAGGTTATGCGATGATTATGATGCGAGAGCGATGCTTGCTTGCGTTGAGTTCTTCTTCTGCTTCTTCTTCGATCAGGAGATAGGTTCCAGGTCGGCAGCCTGGGCTAGCAGGGTGGATGTCGTTTGAGCTTCTGTTTGTGTTTCATCCGTAGTCGGATGTTGATATTGTGTATGATATATTGTTGTATTCGTGTGGCATTGTATGCCTTATTTATGTATCCCCATCTATTATGTAATGTTGATGTAATGATATCCACCTTGCAAAGCATTTCAATATGCGGTTCTATCCTTGGTGGAACCTTCGAGTCTCTTTAGGATAGTATCGCATATTGGGCGTGACAGCGGCATCCGATATGCTGTGTGGCAGATCTGCGAATGCCCCTCGAGAGCTCCGAATTCGGGTAAGTAAAAGAAATGTCTCCTCCACATGCTTGCTTTGCATAAAGAATGTCTTACCCGCTGCTATCTTCTTGGCCGCTTGGATTTCCTGCTAGGCCTTTTGGGCTTCGGCCTTGGCGTCTTTCATGCTCAAAAGGGCCTTCGCAAGCTCAGACTCTTTTGTCTTGAAGTCACGCTCCAAGGACTCGAACTTCTTGCCGAGCTCCTGGAGCTCTTGCTGTACATCGCCCACCCTAGCATTCTGCTTTTCAAGCTCAATGCGCTCCATGGCCGCCTTGTTTTCGGCCTCGGATAGCACTTTCTTCAGGGCCGCCACTTCGGTCGTGGCCCCTATTACAAAATCATGACGCTTTTTTGTTAGCATCACCAATTTTTCTTACTCTCTATGATATGTGAACGGGGTATCACTCACCTTTGTTCTCTTCGAGCTGCCTCTTTGTGAGGCTGAGCTCTTCTTCGGCCTGCTCAAGGTCCCGTTTGAGTCCGGTGACCTCGGCTGTGCGGGCAGCAGCGGCAAGCACCACTGCCTACTTATTCACATAGACACCTACTGTTAGCCTCCTCGGATTAGAATTGACCCTCCGTTTGGCTTTTCTTTCCGAACACCAAACAGAGTATCAGGGGCTACTGTCTATCGAGTGATAATTTCACACACTTTTGATTACTTACCTCAAAGCCTGTCAGGAGGCTGGTGCAGGCTTCGGTCAATCCGCTCTTGGCGGACCGAACCTTCTGAATCACCGCACTAATAAGAGTACGGTGCCCTTCATCCATGGAAGCGCCACGAAGCACTTCTAGCAGACTATTCGATGCCTCTGGCGCAACGGAAGTCATCGGCACGGTCGGCTCGCCCTCCTTAGCAAGGGGCTGCCTTCCCGAATCCGGAACCTTTGGAGGTTCCGTTACAGTGTCCGGCCGGGAGCCCAACTTGCTGCGGCTCTCATCGGAAAAATCTGCGGGGACCTTACGCCCCGTGTGCCCGGCGTCTGGAATTTCTCCTTGGGGCGTCTCCAGAGTCGCCTCCCCCTACTCTGGGACCCTTTGGGACAACACCTCTGTGTCATCCGCAGGCCGAGGGGAAGTGGCCGTCGGGAGCGAATTCATCGCCGAATCGCTCAAAGACCCATCCGAAGAGGATACCTCGGGATGGGCCCTGGCCGGACTACATATACGTGTTCGGCGTTATAACAAACTATGAAGCTAAGTCGCACTAAAGTACAATATAGTGCGGATACTTATGATCTTACTAGGGGCTTGCCCTTGGTCAGCCACTCCTCCTCGCTGTAGGCAGCCGTGGTGGAGTGATCCGGAAGGGACCCCTTTCCCTTCTTGGGCGTCCTAGCCTCCCCCTGCGAGACGGATTTCCTTTTCTTCTCCTCCCTAGTGCGGGAGGCGGAATTTCCTCGTGTTTCCCCCCGCCTTCGCGGGAGGAATCTGCCTCGTCATCCTTGGACGACGAGCCTATGACGGCCTTGCGCCGGGGACCCTTCCTGGTCCCCTGGGTCACCCTCTTAGGCCCTTCGGCCTCCCCGGATGGGGCGGCCCTTTCCTTTTCCTCCTCCCCTTTGTGGGAGGAGTGTGCCTCATCGTCTTTGGACGAGGCGTCCGGTACGACCTTACGCCGGAGACCCTTCCTGGTCCCCGGGGCCTTCTTTTCAGCCTTCTTCTTCGGCCCTTGTAAGGCGCCAGGACTAGCATCTGCGTCAGGAGAGTGGTTGCTGGACTTTCTGGCGGTGGAGCCGGACAGTCGATCCGCTCTGCCGTCATCACGTAATCCTGATTAAATACACACGATGACTTAAAATTCTCCCATGAGTATGCTGGGAAAGCTACCTCTGATGATGGTCAGATAACTCACCGGATGGGGGAGCCGCGTGGCGTGAAGTCCGCGGTCCTCGGATGTGGGAGGAGGTATTTCAAAGGCCTTGAACAACACCTTCCATGCATCCTTGTGTGTCGTGCCGTAAAGCTCTTGAAGTGTCTGGTGTTCGCCCGGAACAAACTCCCACAGATTAAATGCCTGTCTTTGGCACGGAAGTATTCAGCGGACGAGCATGACCTGGACCATGTTGACGAGCTTAATTTTCTTGTCCATCATATTCTTGATGCAGTTTTGAAGTACTGTCAGCTCCGCAGGTTCACCCCAGGCCAGGCCCTTTTTTCCCAGGAGGTGAATCGCATTGGAATTCCGGATCGGAATTCGGGGGCTGCCGCCCAGTTAGCGTCGCGTGGCTTGGTGATGTAGAACCACCCCGATTGCCACCCTTTCACGGTCTCCGCAAAGGAGCCGTCAAGCCAGGTAACATTGGGCATCCTTCCCACCATGGCGCCTCCGCACTCCGCTTGTTGGCCGCTCACAATCTTCGGCTTCATGCAGAAGATTCGTAGCCACAAGCCGAAGTGGGGCTTGATGCGGAGGAAGGCCTCGCACACGACGATAAATGCCGAGATGTTGAGGACGAAATTTGGGCTAGATCATGGAAGTCCAGCCCATAGTAAAACATGAGCCCATGGACAAAGGGATGAAGTGGAAATCCCAGTCCACGGACGAAGTGGGCGAGGAACACGACCCTCTCATGGGGTCCCGGAGTCAGAATGATCTGCCCCGCGTCCGGCAATCGGTGCGTGATATCTGCGGCCAAGTATCCGGCCGCCCGGAGCTTCGTAATATGCTCCTCCTTGACGGTGGAGGCCACCCACTTGCCTCCTGCTCCGGACATGTTTGGCTGTGCGGAGAAGGTATGAACTACGGCGCTGGAGCTCGAGGGGGCAAGAATGGATAAGCGAATGAGGAAGAAGGCGTGGATAAAAATGGGGAATCCTTATCCCTTTATAGAGGCGACGAAAAAACGGTGCGTCTCCCCACTTGCCCGTTGAAAATCGCTTATTTCCCAAGCGCTACGATTGATGGCGCGGTTGGGTTACCCATACCCATATTGATGAGAGTCCCATGATAAGGGGACATGATCTCTGCTTCGACAAGACCTGCCAAGGAAACCACCTTGATATGTGCGGTAGCTGGCTGTGGGAAGACGGTTCAATAATGACTCGACCATTTTTTTGTATCACTTTATCTAAAGTTGTCAGCAGATTATATTTGTGGAATATCGTTCTCTCTACGGTGGTATGTGAAAGTCGCCTTGCAGAGCCGGACGCAATTTAAGTGTTCAGGGTTTACTTTGGAGTATTCAGAGATGGAACCCGCCTTGCAATGCCGAAGACAATCTACGCGCCGGACTCATCATCATTGAAGCCTGGTTCAGGGGCTACTGAGGGAGTCTTGGATTAGGGGGTATCCGGATAGCCGGACTATATACTTTGGCCGGACTGTTGGACCGTGAAGATACAAGACTCAAGACTTCGTCACGTGTCCGGATGGACTCTTCTTTGCATGGAAGACAAGCTTGGCGATCCGGATATTTGATTTCCTTCTTTGTAACCGACTCTGTGTAAACCCTAGCCCCCTCCGGTGTCTATATAAACCGGAGGGTTTAGTGCTTAGAGGAACAATCATAATCATCATAGGCTAGCTTCTAGGGTTTAGCCTCTACGATCTCATGGTAGATCAACTCTTGTAATACTCATATCATCAAGATCAATCAAGCAGGAAGTAGGGTTTTTACCTCCATCGAGAGGGCCCGAACCTGGGTAAAACATTGTGTCCCTTGCCTCCTGTTACCATCAGCCTTAGACGCACAGATTGGACCCCCTAACCGAGATCCACTGGTTTTGACACTGACACTCGTCGACCCAAGCCCCTGCTGCATGCTTCAGGTCATGCATCATACGGGTTTTCAGCCCTTTGAGAATCAATCCATTTGCCCGCTCGGCCTGCCTATTCGACTGAGGATGAGCGACCAAAGCGTAGTCGACTCTCGTGCCTTGGGAGGCACAAAAGGTTCTATATTCTTCAGAATCGAAGTTTGAGCCGTTTTCTATGAGGATGTTGTGTGGATCGAAGCAGTGCCTGAGGAAGCCTCCTATCGTCCGCCCCGCGAGGCTTGGCCCCTTGCGAGGGTCTTGGGCTTGTGTTGATGAAGATGGGCCGTACTGGGCCACTCCTTGAGCCACGCCGCAGGCCGCAGGCAGGCAAGTCTGGGTACCCCCTGTAACGCCCCAGATGCAACTTTCCATATTCGTAACTCCAACTCTTGCCTTTTCCGGAGATGCGATATGATATTTCCTTCGTGGTTGGGTTTTATCTGTTGTTTTGCATTTTGTTCTTGTTATGCATCTCATCTCATGTCATCATCTGCATATCATCTGCATGTTTTCCAAAACTTGCATCCGTTCGGGTTTCCGCCGGTTCTCTCCGTTGTCCGTTCCGAGTCCGGACACACTTGCACACGCCCGCGGCACCTCCGAAATATTATTTTATAAGTGGCATAAAAATGTTCTCGGAATGGGTTGCAACTTGTCGTGCGGTCTTATTATAGTGTAGACAGGCCGCCTGCCAAGTTTCATCGCATTCGGAGTTCGTTTGACTGCCCAACCGTTAAATATATAACCGCGATATAGTTGGTATATTCGTCGGACATTTCGGTCTCTAAAACAGTTGCCGGGTCGCTCTGTTTCTCTCTCTTCTCAGCTCGAGGCATTCTACACAGCCCACCTGCAGCCACCTAGTTCCACTCTCTGTTCGAAGCGCACGATCGCAATCCGAGGGTCCGGAAACCCCTCCTTAGCCCCCTAACCCTATCCACCTACCCTATATAATCAACCCCTAGTCCATTTTTGGGCATTTCCTAGCCTCCACCTACCCCTAGCCTTCGCCCACCTCCCAGCCGCCTCCCTCCTCGAATCCCGCGCCCCAATCATCAGTCGCCGCCACCTCCCACCTTCTCCTCGTAATCCGGCACCGGCCACCTCCTCCCCGCCACTTGGCACCGTCCCATAGGCCGCGCCGCCGCCAGCTATCGCGCGCAGCCAAAAGGGTGTCGCCACGTCCTCCCCCGCGCCCCACTTCACCGCGGCCCGCCAGGAACCCAGATCGGGCCCTGGGAAGCCCATCTGGGCCCCGAGCTGCCCAGCCCGTGCGCCCGAGTGCCTCCCGCTCTGAAGCCAGCGCCACCTCATCCCCGCGCGCCTCCTCCTGCCGTCCCGCTCGCCGGAGCCTCGCTGCTCCCGCGCCGCAGGCCGGAGCCGCCGCCAGCGACCTCCCAGGACCGGCCTCGCCTCCCTTCTCCTCCGTCCCCACCTTCCCTTTGCTTTTTCTCTCTCTCCCTCTCATCTCCCTGCTTCCTCTCTCTCGCAGGAACTAGCAGGAGCGCCATGGCCACTGCTTCAAGCCTTGCCGCCGTCGTTTCGTGCCGGGAATGGATGGATCCATGCTCCCCGCGCCCGGATCTGCCCTTGCCGCCAAGTTCCCCGCCGCTGCTTTGCCTCGTCATCGCCGGAGTCCAGCCGCGCCTGCTGCCTCCCCTGTTTCATGGTGAATCCAACCTGCTCGCCCTGTTGACCGCGCCCTCGACCGCACACAGCCTGGGCTGCCTCCCCTTCTCCTGCTGGCCAAGGCCCAGCGCGCCACCAGATCCAGCCGGCCCGCGTGGGCCTCCCCAGCTGCAGCCCAGCTTCTCCTCCGACCGGGCCAAGGCCCATGGTGAGCTGTCCAGTTCCTGTAGCTCCAATTTCGGCCCGTGTCATTTTTTTCCTGTTCTGTGAATTTCCTATTTTCCAAGGAATTGGCAGAATTGCAGAAAACCCCTCCATATTCATGCATTTAATATCTCTCAAACTGTGCATCGGATTAAAATAATTTATATGTGTAAAATGCTCAGAAAATTGTGTAGATTAATAATATGCCATTTTCATCCATGTTTAAAATGTTTAACTTGCTGTTTGTGTTTATTTTGCATAACGCCATGTTAAAATGCTTTAATTCATAACTAAATAACCGTAGCTCCAAATTAAATAAACTTTATATGTAAATGGGGTGGAAAAATGCCTAGTTTAACATGGTCCACTTTATTTTCCTGTTTAACAACAATAAAATTGTGTTTAGGGCAGAACAGTACCAAATCTAAAATATGGACATGATGTTTTTCCGGACTTGTTGTTTATTATTCCGGCCTCATTTAAACTAGTCTAGATAGGTAGTTTTTCATGTGCTTCACCCCTTGCCATGTTTAATAACATTTAATATTGTTGGGTACAAAACCGAGAGAGAACTAAATAATTGATGTGGTGTTTCGTCAATATGCAACTCGTTGCATATTGATCTCCACTTAACTTGTAGTATTGTTTGTTGCACTTTGCCATGCCATGCCTCTTTAAACCAGTCATGCATCATACTTGATTGTGCATCATGCCATGATTATGCTTGTGTGTTTACCATGTTGTTTGTTTCTTTCCGGTGTTGCTTCTTAGTTCCGGTAATGTTGCGATTGTGAGGATTCGTTCGACTACTCCCGTTCGTCTTCTTCATGGACTCGTTCTTCTTCCTAGCGGGATTTCAGGCAAGATGACCGCTACCCTGGATCTCACTACTATCATTGCTATGCTAGTTGCTTCGTTCTATCGCTATGCTGCGTTACCTATCTTTTGCTCATCAAGCCATCCCAAATTGCCATGAACCTCTAACCTTTGACACCCTTCCTAGCAAACCGTTGCTTGGCTATGTTATCGCTTTGCTCAGCCCTCTTATAGCGTTGCTAGTTGTAGGTGAAGTTAAAGATTGCTCCATGGTGGACAGGATTTTGGTTGGGATATCACAATATCTCTTATATTATGAATGCATCTATATATTTGGTAAAGGGTGGAAGGCTCGGCCTTATGCCTGGTGTTTTGTTCCACTCTTGCCGCCCTAGTTTCCATCATACCGGTGTTATGTTCCCGGATTTTGCGTTCCTTACGCGGTCGGGTGATTTATGGGACCCCCTCGACAGTTCGCTTTGAATAAAACTCCTCCAACAAGGCCCAACCTTGGTTTTACCATTTGCCTCACCACCACCTACTTTTCCCTTGGGACTAATTAACCCAAGGGTCATCTTTATTATAGCCCCCCCGGGCCAGTGCTTGTCTAAGTGTTGGTCCGAACTAGAGCCCTTTGCAGCGCCCCCTCAGGGAAACTTGAGGTCTGGTTTTAGTTGTACGGATTGCTCATCCGTGTTGCCCTGAGAACGAGATATGTGCAGCTCCTATCGGGATTGTCGGTGCATCGGGCGGTCTTGCTGGTCTTGTTTTACCATTGTTGAAATGTCTTGTAAACTGGGATTCCGAGTCTGATCAGGTCTTCCTGGGAGAAGGTCTATTCCTTCATTGATCGCGAGAGCTTGTCATGGGCTAAGTTGGGACACCACTGCAGGGTATAATCTTTCGAAAGCCATGCCTGCGATTATAGGCAGATGGGAATTTGTTAATGTCCGGTTGTAGATAACTTGACACCAGATCCAAATTAAAACGCATCAATCGCGTGTGTAGCCGTGATGGTCTCTTCTCGGCGGAGTCCGGGAAGTGAACACGGTTTCTGGGTTATGTTTGGCGTAAGTAGGAGTTCAGAATCACTTCTTGATCATAGCTAGCCTCACGACCGTTCCGCTTGCTCTCTTCTCGCTCTTATTTGCGTATGTTAGCCACCATATATGCTTAGTCGCTGCTGCAGCCTCACCACTTTACCCCTTCCTTTCCCTTTAAGATTTTCTAGTCTTGATACCCATGGTAATGGGATTGCTGAGTCCTCGTGGCTCACAGATTACTACAACAACAGTTGCAGGTACAGGTTATGCGATGATCATGACGCGAGAGTGATGCTTGCTTGCGTTGAGTTGTTCTTCTGCTTCTTCAATCAGGGGATAGGTTCCAGGTCGGCAGCCTGGGCTAGCAGGGTGGATGTAGTTTGAGTTTCTGTTTGTGATTCATTCGTAGTCGGATGATGCTCTTATGTAAGATGATGTTGTATTCTTGTGGCATTGTATGCCTTATGTATGTATCCCCATCTATTATGTAATGTTGATGTAATGATATCCACCTTGCAAAGCGTTTTAATATGCAGTTCTATCCTTGGTGGGACCTTCAAGTCTCTTTAAGATAGTATCGCATATTGGGCGTGACAAGTTGGTATCAGAGCCTCGACCGACCATAGGAGCCCCCTTGATTGTTGGCCTTTGTTGAGTCTAGAACAAAACTATTTTGAGTCTTAGTATTATATATATCGGAGAGTAGGATTCTTTTTACTCCTCAGCCCCTTCGTCGCTCTGGTGAGGTCTCTTGACGTAGATGTTTTGACTTTCCTCTCCTCAAATTTCACTAAATTTTTTTTAGGATCACGCGGGTATCTTGGAATCGTTCTGATGGTTTTGTGACGAGAACATTGTTCTTGGTGCCTCCTGTCTATTATGTGGCTTTGACCCGGGGAGTTGAGCTCCGAGGTGTTGTCGTCACAATTTTATCATTGCAGTTCTGGAATACCTGAGTTTTGCTGACATCGAAAATCTCTTTTATGCAGTTGTTGGTGAGATAACCTCGACGTCACCCAGTACTGGGGAGTTCGGGAGTATTGCCATAACTCGTATAACGGATGCTTTTCAAAGGTTGAGGTACATGATTTCTGAAGGTTTCTTGGTTATGTGTTGACAGATGGATACAGTTGGATGTAGGGATTGTTAGTTTTGGGTGAGATATATATTGCTTCCCCTGTATCCCCAACACCAGATTGCATAACCAGAAAGTTTCGGGAGTTTTATAGGTGGGAATTCAAGTAGCTCCTAGAATATCTTTTCGACAGATGCATGATATGAGATTGGGGTTTGACGTCTAGTGGTCCGCCTTTCCATGGTCGTTTTTACAGTGGTCTCGTTGTGTCTTAAAGAACCCTTGGCTATGCTGGTTCGGGGACACTTCGTATGTCATGTGCACTGCCTTGTACATGATGGTGCTGTACAATCGAGCCCGTGTGGGCCCCACCACGAAAACTTCGGACGAAATCTCTATCATATGTTTGTTCCGGCTTATTTCTGCAAGCCAATCCTTTGTTTTGTTTTATTTGTGGTATTCGAGTTGCTTCAAAGTCAAGTGTTGAATCCATACCTTTCCTAAATGGTGTTCTCATATTTCTATGGGAGTGCTAATCCTTCTTGATCATTGAGGTTGTCATGTTAATTCTTTTCCAACCGGCGTGCTTCTCTTCAAGTGGATCCGATCATTTTTAACATCCGCAAGATCAATTCTAAGTTTTCTCAATGGTATCTGTTTCATCCGTCCCAAGTTGTCTTTGTTTTTCCCCACCCTCCCACCCTTTTTCTTCAAGGACTCAGATTTCTTAATCATGTATCCTTTTATTTGTGGAAAGTCTCTTCATTCTTTGCTTTCAATGTTCTTATCTGGTGATTTCCCATGAAGATGCTCAACAGTTTCAAGTTCATCATCCTTCGTTCTTTTTTCTTCTCTGGTGGTTTCAATTCAAGCCTTGTCGATCATATCCCTTTCTTTGTTTCAAATGTTTTTTCCATGTCGGTGCACCTCTTAATTGTTCACCTCTCTCCATTCTTATCCGGAGTGCTCAAGATATCTCAGAAGACTTGTGTTTCCATTCTCAATCCGTTCAAGATATTTCGAGGTTGTTATCTCATTCAAGTCATTTAATTCAACCGGTGCAATCCCCCCTTTCAATCAACTGTTCAACGGTGTATCTTTTGAGTGGGCCCTAACCCACAGGTCTTTTCCCAGGATCTTACCTGACTCTTCTAATTCCCCCGGAGTTGTTCTCAATTCTTTTCAAAGTGTGACGTAAGCATGGATTCCATCAGTCAGATGCCTTGTCCAAGATCGCTTTCAAATCATTTTTGTTGTTGGCTCAACCTCTTTGTTTTTCATTCTCCCGGAGTATCTCAACAATTCATGGTGGTGTTTCTCATCGCCATTCTCGAATTTTGAAGTCCGAAGAAGATTTCCTCTTAAATCCTTACCCATTCTTCCAAAGATGTGTAGTTCAAGCTTGATGCCATCCTCTCATAATTGTTTTTGATTGTGAGAATTCTTTTCAACCATCTGATGCATTTCAGGAGTCGCTTCCTTTCTTGATAATCCATATGCCATCATTTCTGAATATTACTCATTCTCAACCTTCAACTTTTGTTCTCCAAATCTTACCGGTGGATCATTCAAGTATTCTCTAATAAGCTCATGATATCTTCGTTCACTTGTATCTAAATCCCCTCAAGTATCTTCATTCTTCCCGGTGAATTGTGCCTTTTCTACTTTCATTTTCAATTCTTACAGTGGTTCGTTCAGGATTTCTGTTCCTCCATTATGATATCAAATATTCGTTGTTTCCAAATCCCACCGGTGGTTCCATCAATACCTTCTCAAGTTTGCGCTATATCCCTCTTAATCCTTTCTACGAGAATAAGTAGTATGCCAAATCCGTTGCTTGTCATCAATTAAATTTGAAGAAGGATAAGCATACAATAAATCTTATTCTTATTTCCTCGAGGTGATTCAATTCTTTTCTTCCGAAGATTGTTCATGATGAAGTAATTCTCGGTTCTAGTGTTCATCTTTTCTTTTCGGAGTTCCAAGTTTTCTCGATTATATCATCGCAAAGCTCCATCTAAATCATTGCAAGGCTTCACCTTGTCTTTCCAACTTCTCTTTCTTTCTATCATCCTTTCATTACCGGAGTTCTTCATGGAGGCGCTACATGATGGTTCATCAAGGATTCTTTTCATTCTTCAATTGTTCTTCAAGATTTCTCTTGAAGTTATGATCCGTCAAGCTATACTCAAAATTAAACATGGTGCTCAACACATGTTTTGTTTTGAGGAGTTCAAGTACTCTTCTTCTTGCATTCCAAAGTGCAATTCTTTCTACCTTATCATTTGAGGTGGTGTTATGTCATTCTTGATAATTTTGAGTTCGTGTTTCTTGATTCACATGTTCTCAAGAGGTATTTTAAATCCATCAATCTCTTCGTTGGAGTTACCTCGGTAAAGATTTCACCTAAAGCCTTCCTTAAGGAGTGTTGCTATTTGTGGTGCTTATCAATGATTCAAGTTTTCTCCTATCCTCTCGGCAAAAGCAGTTTTCATCTATTCTTTGATCTCAAACAAGCAATTGTTTTTCGTTAGTGGCAGAATTTCACTTCAAGCGTTGAGATGTTTCCATAAGCCCACTACAAGTTTATTCATTTCGTTGTTGGTTTTCCAACAACTACGTTCTATTCTTCTTTGCAAGGATGCTTTCCAGGCTGATTTGTGGTACAAGTTGGGATTTTCTTCTCCGCCCCTTTGTCCCAACAATCTAGCTTCTATTCTTTCGTTCCGGAGGCATTGTGATGTTGCTCTTTTCACTCATCATCTTGCTTTGGCAAGATCATGTTCTTCTCCTTGCTTCTCCATTTAACTGGAGTGTTGTGTCATCTCTTCAGGTTCTTTCATCTTATCAAGTTTTGCCTCTCTTTTCAACCTGAGTGCTGTCTGAAATCCTTCTTACCCATTGTGCCATTTTTTTCAATACTTCCGGAGGCAGTGTGTTGTTGATATCATCAAGTATTTTCCCATCTTCTCAAGCTCATGTTCTATTCGTTCCATGTTCAGTCGGAGTGTTGTCCAAATTATATCATTATTATTCATTCTTATCTCGTTTCAACCAGAGTGGTTTCAATTCCTTCTTGTCCATTAAACTATTGATCCATGTCTTTGCAACCTTCAAGGTTCTCGAATGTTCCTTGTGCCTCTTTTCTAACGGAGTGTTTTTAACTTTGTTCATCTTTGTTGTTTTCTTTCTTCATTTTGCTCAACCTCTCAAGGTTCATGGTTTCACTCATTGGTCGAAGAAGCAACTTAGTTTTACCGCTTATCTTCCTCTTCCTTTTCCCTCCGGTGCCATCCTAGATCTCGGGACGAGATCCTCTCGTAGTGGTGGAGTGTTGTAACGCCCCGGATGCAACTTTCCATATTCGTAACTCCAACTCTTGCCCTTTTCGGAGATGCGATATGATATTTCCTTCGTGGTTGGGTTTTATCTGTTGTTTTACATTTTGTTCTTGTTATGCATCTCATCTCATGTCATCATCTGCATATCATCTGCATGTTTTCCAAAACTTGCATCCGTTCGGGTTTCCGCCGGTTCTCTCTGTTGTCCGTTCCGAGTCCGGACACACTTGCACACGCCCGCGGCACCTCCAAAATATTATTTTATAAGTGGCATAAAAATGTTCTCGGAATGGGTTGCAACTTGTCGTGTGGTCTTATTATAGTGTAGACAGGCCACCTGCCAAGTTTCATCGCATTCGGAGTTCGTTTGACTGCCCAACTGTTAAATATATAACCGCGATATAGTCGGTATATTCGTCGGACGTTTCGGTCTCTGAAATAGTTGCCGGGTCGCTCTGTTTCTCTCTCTTCTCAGCTCGAGGCATTCTACACAGCCCACCTGCAGCCACCTAGTTCCCCTCTCTGTCCGAAGCGCACGATCGCGATCCGAGGGTCCGGAAACCCCTCCTTAGCCCCCTAACCCTAGCCACCTACCCTATATAATCAACCCCTAGTCCATTTTTGGGCATTTCCTAGCCTCCACCTACCCTAGCCTTCTACCACCTCCCAGCCGCCTCCCTCCTCGAATCCCGCGCCCAAATCATCAGCCGCCACCACCTCCCACCTTCTCCTCGTAATCCGGCGCCGGCCACCTCCTCCCCGCCACTTGGCACCGTCCCATAGGCCGCGCCGCCGCCAGCTGTCGCACGTAGCCAACCGGGTGTCGCCACGTCCTCCCCCGCGCCCCACTTCACCGCGGCCCGCCAGGAACCCAGATCGGGCCCTGGGAAGCCCATCTGGGCCCCGAGCTGCCCAGCCCCTGCGCCCGAGCGCCTCCCGCCCCGAAGCCAGCGCCACCTCATCCCCGCGCGCCTCCTCCTGCCGTCCCGCTTGCTGGAGCCTCGCTGCTCCCGCGTCGCAGGCCGGAGCCGCCACCAGCGACCTCCCAGGACCGGCCTCGCCTCCCTTCTCCTCCGTCCCCTCCTTCCCTTTGCTTTTTCTCTCTCTCCCTCTCATCTCCCTGCTTCCTCTCTCTCACAGGAACTAGCAGGAGCGCCATGGCCGCTGCTTCAAGCCTTGCCGCCGTCGTTTCATGCCGGGAATGGATGGTCCATGCTCCCCGCGGCCGGATCTGCCCTTGCCGCCAAGTTCCCCGCCGCTGCTTTGCCTCGTCGTCGCTGGAGTCCAGCCGCGCCTGCTGCCTCCCCTGTTTCACGGTGAATCCAGCCCGCTCGCCCCGTTGACCACGCCCTCGACCGCACGCAGCCTGGGTTGCCTCCCCTTCGCCTGCTGGCCAAGGCCCAGCGCGCCACCAGATCCAGCCGGCCCGCGTGGGCCTCCCCAGCTGCAGCCCAGCTTCTCCTCCGACCGGGCCAAGGCCCATGGTGAGCTGCCCAGTTCCTGTAGCTCCAATTTCGGCCCATGTCATTTTTTTCCTGTTATGTGAATTTCCTATTTTCCAAGGAATTGGCAGAATTGCAGAAAACCCCTCCATATTCATGCATTTAATATCTCTCAAACTGTGCATCGGATTAAAATAATTTATATATGTAAAATGCTCAGAAAATTGTGTAGATTAATAATATGCCATTTCATCCATGTTTAAAATGTTTAACTTGCCGTTTGTGTTTATTTTGCATAATGCCATGTTAAAATGCTTTAATTCATAACTAAATAACCGTAGCTCCAAATTAAATAAACTTTATATGTAAATGGGGTGGAAAAATGCCTAGTTTAACATGGTCCACTTTATTTTCCTGTTTAACAACAATAAAATTGTGTTTAGGGCAGAACAGTACCAAATCTAAAATATGGACATGATGTTTTTCCGGACTTGTTGTTTATTATTCCGGCCTCATTTAAACTAGTCTAGATAGGTAGTTTTTCATGTGCTTCACCCCTTGCCATGTTTAATAACATTTAATATTGTTGGGTACAAAACCGAGAGAGAACTAAATAATTGATGTGGTGTTTTGTCAATATGCAACTCGTTGCATATTGATCTCCACTTAACTTGTAGTATTGTTTGTTGCACTTGCCATGCCATGCCTCTTTAAACCGGACATGCATCATACTTGATTGTGCATCATGCCATGATTATGCTTGTGTGTTTACCATGTTGTTTGTTTCTTTCCGGTGTTGCTTCTTAGTTCCGGTAATGTTGCGATTGTGAGGATTCGTTCGACTACTCCCATTCGTCTTCTTCATGGACTCGTTCTTCTTCCTAGCGGGATTTCAGGCAAGATGACCGCTACCCTGGATCTCACTACTATCATTGCTATGCTAGTTGCTTCGTTCTATCGCTATGCTGCGTTACCTATCTTTTGCTCATCAAGCCATCCCAAATTGCCATGAACCTCTAACCTTTGACACCCTTCCTAGCAAACCGTTGCTTGGCTATGTTACCGCTTTGCTCAGCCCTCTTATAGCGTTGCTAGTTGCAGGTGAAGTTGAAGATTGCTCCATGGTGGACAGGATTTTGGTTGGGATATCACAATATCTCTTACATTATTAATGCATCTATATATTTGGTAAAGGGTGGAAGGCTCGGCCTTACGCCTGGTGTTTTTTCTACTCTTGCCGCCCTAGTTTCCGTCATACCGGTGTTATGTTCCCGGATTTTGCGTTCCTTACGCGGTCGGGTGATTTATGGGACCCCCTCGACAGTTTGCTTTGAGTAAAACTCCTCCAGCAAGGCCCAACCTTGGTTTTACCAATTGCCTCACCACCACCTAGTTTTCCCTTGGGAGTAATTAACCCAAGGGTCATCTTTATTACAGCTCCCCCGGGCCAGTGCTTGTCTAAGTGTTGGTCCGAACTAGAGCCCTTTGCAGCGCCCCCTCAGGGAAACTTGAGGTCTGGTTTTAGTTGTACGGATTGCTCATCCGATGTTGCCCTAAGAACGAGATATGTGCAGCTCCTATCCGGATTGTTGGCGCATCGGGCGGTCTTTCTGGTCTTGTTTTACCATTGTCGAAATGTCTTGTAAACCGGGATTCCGAGTCTGATCGGGTCTTCCAGGGAGAAGGTCTATTCCTTCGTTGATCGCGAGAGCTTGTCATGGGCTAAGTTGGGAGACCCCTGCAGGGTATAATCTTTCGAAAGCCGTGCCTGCGGTTATAGGCAGATGGGAATTTGTTAATGTCCGGTTGTAGATAACTTGACACCAGATCCGAATTAAAATGCATCAACCGCGTGTGTAGCCGTGATGGTCTCTTTTCGGCGGAGTCCGGGAAGTGAACACGGTTTCTGGGTTATGTATGGCGTAAGTAGGAGTTCAGGATCACTTCTTGATCATTGCTAGCCTCACGACCGTTCCGCTTTCTCTCTTCTCGCTCTTATTTGCATATGTTAGCCACCATATATGCTTAGTCGCTGCTGCAGCCTCACCACTTTACCCCTTCCTTTCCCTTTAAGCTTTGCTAGTCTTGATACCCATGGTAATGGGATTGCTGAGTCCTCGTGGCTCACAGATTACTACAACAATAGTTGTAGGTACGGGTTATGCGATGATCATGACGCGAGAGCGATGCTTCCTTGCATTGAGTTGTTCTTCTGCTTCTTCGATCAGGGGATAGGTTCCAGGTCGGCAGCCTGGGCTAGCAGGGTGGATGTAGTTTGAGTTTCTGTTTGTGATTCATCCGTAGTCGGATGATGCTCTTATGTAAGATGATGTTGTATTCTTGTGGCATTGTATGCCTTATGTATGTATCCCCATCTATTATTTAATGTTGATGTAATGATATCCACCTTGTAAAGCGTTTCAATATGTGGTTCTATCCTTGGTGGGACCTTCGAGTCTCTTTAGGATAGTATCGCATATTGGGCGTGACACCCCCGTTCCCAGAACGCCGACAACCAGCACATGAGTAAATCCACTCCTGCCAGTCCTCAGAGGTCCAACCATGTCCAATCCCCAGATGGCAAAACGCCAGACAAGCGGAATTGTTTTCAGAGCTGACGCAGGTTTACGAGACATGTTGGAGTAAAACTGACAGCCTTCACACTTGTCCACTATTTCCTTAGCCATGTCATTGGCCCGCGGCTAGTAAAATCCGGCTCGGTATGCTTTGGCCACAATGGTCCGAGAGGACGCGTGGTGACCACAGGTCCCTGAGTGAATATCATTGAGGATCACTTGGCCTTCTTCTGGCGTGATGCACTTCTGGCAGACTCCAGTTGCACTTTCTCTGAACAATTGCCCCTTTATCACAGTAAAGGCCTTAGATCGCCAGACGATCTGTCAAGCCTCTTCTTCATCCTCCGGAAGTTCTTTCCTAAGAATGTATGCAATGTATGGCACTGTCCAGTCGAGAGTAATGACCAAAACCTCCATGACCAAGTCGACCATGGCTGGGATTTCGACTTCACTCGGATCTGTGGCACTCTTGGGCTGTGGCGACTCTTTAGTGAAAGGATCTTCCTGAGCTGAAGGTGAATGAATATGTTCCAAGAACACATCGCGGGGAATGGCCTCTCTCTTTGAACCTATCTTTGCCAATTCATCTGCAGTTTGATTTTTCAATCGAGGTATATGGTGAAGCTCCAACCCTTCAAACTTCTTTTCCAGCTTCCTAACAGCATTGCAATAACCAGTCATGGCTGGACTTCTGACATCCCATTCCTTCATCACTTGATTGACCACCAAATCGGAGTCTCCGTATACCATGAGGCGATGGACGCCAAGTGAAATGGCCATACGCAACCTGTATAAAAGTGCTTCATATTCCGCTTCATTATTGGAGGAATCAAAATGAATCTGGAGAACATAGTTAAGCTTGTCTCCACGGGGGTATACCAATACTACCCCAGCACCTGATCCGTTGAGCATCTTGGAGCCATCGAAGAACATAGTCCAATGTTCCGAGTAAACTTGAGTCGGCAGTTGCTGCTCAATCCACTCGGCAAGGAAATCTGCGATTGCTTGGGACTTCATAGCTTTCTTTGCTTCAAACTTGATGTCTAGTGGAAGGAGTTCAATCGCCCATTTTGCCACTCGACCAGTTGCATCTCTGTTATTCAGAATCCAGACAACGGCGCGTGGCTGACGACTGTAATAGAGTGATCAAAGAAGTAATGTGCCACCTTCTTCATGGTCATGTATATTCCATAGACAAGCTTCTGATAATGAGGATATCGTTGCTTGGATGGAGTCAAAACTTCAGAGAGATAATAAACTGGGCGCTGAACCTTGTAAGCTTTTCCTTTCTCTACTCACTCGACCGTGAGTACTGTGCTGACAACTTGTCCAGTGTCTGCAATATAAAGCAGTAAAGGCTCTTTGCTGATTAGCACAGCGAGCACCGGCTGGGTGGAAAGCAGGGTTTTGAGTTCTGCAAACGCTGCATCAGCTTCCTCAGTCCACTCGAACTTATCAGATTTCTTCATCAATCGGTAAAGAGGCAAGGTCTTTTCACCGAGACGAGAAATGAATCGACTCAAGGCGGCCAAACAACCAGTCAATTTTTGAACATCATGCACTCGCACAGGGCATTTCATTCGGAGGATGGTATCAACTTTTTCTAGATTGGCATTGATCCCTCGTTCGGAAATGAGAAAACCGAGTAGCTTTCCTCCGGGAACCGAGAATGTGCACTTTGATGGATTAAGCTTGATATCGTACCTCCTTAGGTTGGCAAAGGCTTCTGCGAGGTCAGTCAATAGGTCGGAACCTTTGTGAGACTTGACCATGATGTCATCCATGTATGCCTCCATGTTCCGACTGATTTGGGTGAGCAGGCACTTCTGAATCATCCTCATGAATGTGGCTCCGGCATTTTTAAGACCGAATGGCATGGTGACATAGCAAAAGCACCCGAATGGGGTGATGAAGGCTGTTTTTATTTCATCAGGACCATACAGTCGGATCTGATGATACCCGGAATATGAATCTAGAAAAGACAAGAGCTCACACCCTGCAGTCGAGTCAACAATCTGATTGATACGGGGGAGAGGAAAGTGATCTTTCGGGCAGGCCCGATTGATATGCTTGAAATCAATGCACATACGAAGTGAATCATCCTTCTTAGTGACCATGACGACATTGGCAAGCCACTCGGAGTGGTAGATCTCTTGGATGAACTCTGCTGCTAGCAGCCGAGCCACTTCTTCGCCAATCGCTTTCCTCTTCTGCACGGCGGACCACCGAAGGTGCACTTTGACGGGTTTTGCCTTGGGGTCGACACGCAAACGGTGCTCAGCCAGTCCTCTGGGTACACCTGGCATGTCAGAGGGTTTCCATGCAAAGATGTCCCAGTTCTCATGGAGGAACTGGATGAGCACTTCTTCCTATTTGCTGTCGAGTGTCATTGATATATGAGTCGGCGCGTTATCGGGATCGGTCGGGTGAATATGAATCGGCTTCGTTTCACCAGACGACTGAAATGCAGAATCTATGGCAGGCTTCTTGGCTCGGGGCAAATCACTCGGATCTGCATTCTTCTGATACTCTTGAAGTTCAACAGCTGCCATCTGTGCATCGGCAATTTTGGAACCCTTCTAGAAGCATTCCTCCGCCTTTTGCCGATTGCTAGTAACTATGATCACACCCTTCGGGCCAAGCATCTTCAACTTGAGGTATACGTAACACGGTCGAGCCATGAAACATGCATATGCGGGCCTCCCCAGAATGGCATGATAAGCACTATGGAAATCCACGACTTCAAAGTCAACTTTTCTTTACTGTAATGCTTGGAATCACCGAAAACCATGTCGAGAGCGATCTGGCCGAGTGATTCGGCTTTCTTTTCGGGGATAACACCATGGAAGCTCATATTGCTCTCGCTAAGCTTGGACATCGGGATGCCCATCCCCTTCAAGGTTTCAGCATAAAGGATATTCAGACTGCTACCACCGTCCATCAGCACTTTAGTCAGTCGAGTGCCTCCGACCACTGGGTCGACAACCAGCACTTGCCTCCCGGGGGTGGCTACACGAGCAGGATGGTCTGACTGGGACCATTTCAGGTACGTGATCGTTGTCGCCGGAGCAACCATATTCACCTCTCTGTTAATAACCTTCAACCGACTCTTGCTCTCAACATCAGCAAAAATCATGAGAGTGGAATTGACTTTGGGATAACCATCATCTTCCTCTTCATCCTCATCTTTGTCCGATTCTTTCTCCTTCTCATTGGGTTTTTTCTCTCGGAACTGCTGGATCAGGAGTCGACATTGTCAAGTGGTATGCTTCAGGTAAATTAGATTACCTTCTTCATCTTTCTTCGTGTGGATGTGACATGGCAAATCCAACACATCATTTCCTACTTGATCCTTTACCTTCTTAGGGAGCCAGGGCCCCTTAGGTTTTCCCTTAAACTTTCCTTGAGCCACTGCTGCAATCTCACCGGGTGCCGCTGGCTCGGCCTTACGCTTCTGTTTCCGAGTGGAGTTACCCCCACCGGCCTCTTGGCCAACTGGTTTACTCTTCCCGCTACGGAGTCGATCCTCTTCTTATCCGTTAGTGTACTGGGTGGCTATCTCCATCATCCGAGTCAGAGTCATATCCCCAGTCCGACCGAATTTCAGGACCAACTCTCGGTACTTGACGCCTTCCTTGAAAGCGCACACTGCTCGATGCTCTGATACATTTTCAACGGTGTGATGGAAAGTGGTCCATCTTTGAATGAATTCCCTCAAAGTCTCATTCGGCTTCTGCACACAATGCTGCAACTCAGGCAACCCTGCTGGTTGCTTGCACGTGCCCTCAAAAGTTCTTACGAACACTCGAGCTAGCTCCTCCCTACTGTGTATACTGCCTGGAGTCAACTGAGTCAACCACACGCTCGGGCCGACCCTTCCAACATAAGAGGAAGATGCTTCATCGCTATCTCATCGTTTCCGCCTCCAATCTCCACAGTCACTCGGTAATCCTCAAGCCAGGTTTCAGGCTTGGATTCTCCAGTGAACTTACTGACTCCGGTTGCCAACCTAAAGTTGGGAGGAATCACTCCTGCCCTGATGGCTCTGCTGAAACACTTTGGGCCTGAAACATGCAATCTACTGCCACTCGGACGATCTCTGCCAGGGTCTTCCCTATGCGCTCTGTTCCAGTCGACCAGGCCTTGAACGAGAATGGATCTCGCATCGAAGCCTGGCTCTCTAGGGTCGACTGGAGCTCTACGCTCGTCACTGTGATGGCGTCTGTCATTGTTCTGCCGAGGCACGTACGACGCACTCCTCGGAGGAGGTGTAGGCACTCGACGACGATTGTTGCGGTCGAACAGACGATCATACTGCCCACGGCCTTCACACCGCAGGGGCGGTCTTGGGCTATGGGCCGACTGGACTGTATCCTCTACCACAGATCTGTTGTGAATCCTGTTCCGCGACTAAGACACTGCAGTGTTCTGCTCTCCTGCTGCCCGGAGCAAGGCCCTGATCTGCATCAACCCTCGGCCAGCCTCTGACTGGGAAGGTTGGATCGACTCTGCAATCGAGCCATAGCTGTGAGGTTCTGAATCGGAGTACTGTATACCTTAGGTGGAGGCGGGAAAAGCTGCCGTCGACTGGACTCAGGGACCCGCTCCCGAGCTCGCTCGTTGAGAGCGCGCTGCAGGTTCTCCAGTCAAGTGCGCTCAGCCAAATTAGGCAAGCGCGCCTCCTCCAAGGCCCGAGCCTCGGGGGTTTCTCCAATGATGGGCGTGTGGAGTGCATCCATGTTGCAGCGACGAAGTTCTTCCCTCTGCTGCGAAGAAAGAGGTTCGGGATGATACTCCTCATGGACTCGCGACGGATCACCGCCACCATCTTCTCCATCCTCGCGACGAAAGCCAGGTGGGCCCCGCGGACCATCGACCATCAGGACTTCAGCCGCAGGGTCGCTGCTATCGCACTCGGATGCAGTCTCCGTGGAGCCAGTCGACAGATCGAACAGGCCGTGGAGAGTTTCGTCAGGCTCGATTTGCGCGACTTGATGGGTGGCCGAACGCTGAGCCACCGCGTGTTTCACCCACCGCTGAAGCCGCGATTGACCGGATCGCTTGGGGCGGCAAACAATGGGGAGGGAAGACACCGTCGGAGCTGACTGATACTGGGTCGACGGCTGCCGAAGAAGGACGCCGCGAACGCACGCGCGAAAGTGCGTCACCCCTCAGATGGGAAGCGCCTCAACGTCAAACGGAGCTTCTTGAAGCCACACTGAGTTGTCGGCGACGGAAACAAGCGCGCCAAGACGGATCTCGCGGCCCTCAGCCAACTCGCCGCCGGAAACCATGATGATGATCGAGAATACTTGCAACTTCACCAATAAGTCGCTAAGACACCTGCCCCACGGTGGGCGCCAATTGCCGTGGTTCTAAGACTGACAGTAGAATGGGGGGATAGGTATGGAGAGGCAAGATCTCTGCTATGGCGAAGGTGTACACACAGGTTTTAAGAGTTCAGGCCCTTCTCGGAGGAAGTAACAGCCCTACGTCTTGGTGGTCGATTGGATTATATGTGTGATGTTACAGGGGGTGCGAACCCTTGTGCCAGAGGAGGAGGGTGGCTTATATAGAGTTTGCCAGGACCTCTCCTGCCCTCCATTACAAGGGAGTTAATGTAGATAAAGTGGTGGTGTTACTGGTAACGCCAGCCTTAAGTGCTGTTAATGACCTTAAAGACTACAGAATGAATGCGTGTCTGTTGCACGCTGAGTGACTCCTAGTCTTTGGATGGTTGAGTGATTCTCTAGTTGGTCGAGTGACAGTAGGTAGGGAGACTCCCGAGTGACATGATGTCGAGTGGATTGCACTCGACATCTTCGACCGGGGGTCTCATGTTGTCTCTTGACCTTCTTGCCTTCTTGGGTAGTGACCTTGGGTAGGACGTATTGGTCAGGCCTATGACCCTACCCCAGGTCTGTATCCTCATCACTGCCGCCGTCCATAAGGACTCGGGTGAGATGGTATCTGTTAATTATTGGGTCGAGCACCAAGGCAGCCAATCCTCCCTGCGATCAAAAGTGACCGGGCAGGCCGACCAAGGATTGAACTTGGGGGTGACAGGGTCTACAACGTATATGTCTCGGAGTGCACGTTTGCGTCTCCTATTTGGTATGTGAGTTGCGTAGATCATGTTCATTGTTTTGACTTCTGGTGGAAACTTTTTCTGTCCCCCAGTGTTCGGCTGGTGAGGCTCGTCCTCGTCTTCAGTTGGCGTCTCCCTCCCTTTGTGTTCGGCATTTAGTTTGCCGGCCTGCTTGAAAACCCGGCATTCTCTGTTGGTGTGATTTGCAGGTTTTTCGGGGGTGCCATGAATCTGACATAATCTGTCTAGAATTTTATTTAGGCTGGACGGTCCATCTCTGCTGCCTTTAAATGGCTTTTTCTGTTGACCGGGTCGAGAGCCCCTGAATCCGGCGTTGACCGCCGTGTTATCTGGGCTGTCTTCATTGTTTCAACGCTTGTTTTTATTGCGTCGCGACTTCCCGTTGCCATCCCTGACTTTGGATGTGCCTGGGTCACTGGTGCCGCTACGGGCCAGCCAACTGTCCTTGCCCGCGCAAAAGCGGGTCAAAAGGCTTGTTAGGGCTGCCATTGTCCTCGGCTTTTCCTTGACGAGGTGTCTGGCAAGCCATTCGTCCCGGACATTATGCTTGAAAGCCGCTAAGGCTTCGGCATCCGGGCAGTCGACGATTTGATTCTTCTTAGTGAGAAATCTATTCCAAAGTTTTCGGGCTGACTCTACGGGCTGTTGAATTATGTGACTTAAATCTTCTACATCTGGAGGTCGGACATTGTCCCCTTGAAAATTGGCCCTAAAAGCATCCTCAAGTTCTTCCCAACTACAAATTGAGTTTTCGGGCAGGCTTTTCAACCAGTGCCGAGCTGGTCCTTTCAACTTGAGGGGTAGGTATTTGATGGCGTGGAGATCATCTCCGCGTGCCATGTGGATGTGAAGGATAAAGTCCTCAATCTAGACCCCAGGGTCTGTCGTTCTATCGTATGCCTCTATATTCATGGGTTTAAATCCCTCTGGAAATTCATGATCCAGCACCTCATCGGTGAAGCACAGGGGGTGCGTGGTACCCCTGTATTTGGATGTGTCATGGCATGATGTCGACGGTTGTTGTGTTTGGTATTGATTTTGAGCTGGTATTCGATCAAAATGATCGTTTTGGTGGCTGTGATCCTACACCGGAGCCTGCTTCCTAGATCCGTAGATGGACTTGGCCATACCGATGTTTATGTCCAGGAGCTCACGTAAATCGTGTGCTGACTTGTGTGCGGCATCATTAGCCGCCCTGTCGCGGCCACGGGGTGGTTGGTCCGGTTGATCGCCGTTTTATTTTTCGGCTGGATGGGCTCTATAGCCTCGTCGTCGAATTAAGGCAGCAGCTTGCGCTTTGAATAGCTCTTTGTGTGGCGATCACCCCCGTATTTTTCTTGAGTGTCGAGCACTTTGTTCCATCTAAGGTTGAGCGTATCCTGCGCGGCCTTAAGCCTTTGCTTCTGCTTCTTCAAGCTCCTCGCGGTGGCAATAAGCCTTCTATGGAGGTTCTCTTGTTCCAAGTGTTTTTCCGGGATGATGAGTGCGTCGTCGTCCGGACTGTTCTCCTCTTTGGAGACAGGTTGATGAATTTTACCCATGGGATTGGTGTCATCGGACGTTGGCTCTGGACTATGTTCACCGTCCCCTGGCTCATCCTGCACCATCGCTGGGTCCATGGGGTTGTCGTTTGGAGTCAACCGGGGTATTATTCTTTCTTGCGTTGTTATCACTGTTTTTACTTTGGCGGGATTTAGAGCGACGCCTACGTCATTGCTTTGGTGGCTTCTCGAGGGGATTATCCTTCGTTGCATCCTCGCCGTTATTTTCCTTAGGTGTATCCACCATGTATATATCATATGATGAGGTGGCTATCCAGCGCCCTTTAGGCGGTGGTTCATGTTCTTCTCCTGCATCGTCGTCCATACCGTCGATGTCTTCGGAGTCGAAGTCAAGCGTGTCGGTTAAGTCGTTGACAGTGGCTATCAAGTGGGTAGTGGTGGAGAACGAATTTCTTTGTCGTCCGCTTCCCACTGAAGCCATACATAGTTCGGCCGAGAGTCTCCTGACAAAGAGAGAGACTTTAATGAATTTAGCACATCGCCCAAGGGCGAGTGCTGAAAGATATCCGTGGAGGTAAACTCCATGATCGATGCCCAATCAGATTTGATAGGCACGGATGCACTTGGTTCGGAGCCTGTGGCCGGAGACGAATTCGAGGGTCCGATGACACCGGCCTTATAGGAGATGAAGCCAGTGTTTGGCTCTATCACCGCTGAGTGTGCGGCCTCCGTGGAGGGGTCCATCCACCCATCCTGGGATGGCACGATCTGCTCCGGATTGAGGGCCAGGGCAGCCGCACGTGTGATCTCCCGAACACTGTCCGATGGAAGATCTAAGTCATGCTCGTCGTGACTGTTCGGTGCACCTGACATGGGCTTGAATCCGTCGAAGATCAAGTCTCCGCGGATGTCGGCAGTACAGTTCAAGCTTCCAAACCTGACGTGATGTCCAGGGGCGTAGCTATCAATCTGCTCTAGATGGCCAAGCGAGTTGGCCCGTAGTACGAAACCACCGAGTACAAAGATCTGTCCGGGGAGAAAAACCTCACCCTGGATCGCATCTTTGAAGATGATTGATGGATCCATCAAGCCTTATCATGACGACACAGTGGAACTCTCAATGAAAGCACCAATGTCGGTGTCAAAACCGGCGGATCTCAGGTAGGGGGTCCTGAACTGTGCGTCTAAGGCTAATGGTAAAAAGAGGCGGGGGACACGATGTTTACCCAGGTTCGAGCCCTCTCGATGGAGGTAATACCCTACTTCCTGCTTGATTGATCTTGATGATATGAGTTTTACAAGAGTTGATCTACCACGAGATCATAGAGGCTAAACCCTAGAAGCTAGCCTATGATTATGATTGTTGTTGTCCTACAGACTAAACCCTCCAGTTTATATAGACACCAGAGGGGGCTAGGGTTACACAGAGTCGGTTACAAAGAAGGAGATCTACATATCCGAATTGCCAAGCTTGCCTTCCACGCAAAGGAGAGTCCCACCCGGACATGGGACGAAGTCTTCAATCTTGTATCTTCATAGTCCAACAGTCCGGCCAAAGTATATAGTCTGGCTGTCCGAGGACCCCCTAATCCAGGACTCCCTCACCCCCGTTCCCAGAACACCGACAGTAGCCCCCGGGCCCAAGGCGCGCTCAGACTTGGCTTAGCAGCACAACCAAAGGGCAAGTACGGAGCGCCACGGGACCCAACAGCCTACGGCCTTGGTCGCCACATGGCGGTTGATTGGACGTCAGCGTCTCCGCTTCCCCACGCTGCCTCAACAACTTCACGATTTGACGAGTCCCTGCTGCATGCAAAAAGAGTCATGATTACCTGCGATCGTGGAGGCCGATGGTTGGCCTCCTATGGACTATAAGTACGAAGAGGCGCGAGCCCCCACAGTCCATCTCTTCTTGCTCCGCCCGCTTCTTCTTCCTTGCTCCTCCTTCATCTTGCCACCAATGGCTCTGATCCACCGGTTCTCATCCGAGGAGAAAGGAAAGCCCCCCCGGGAGGGGCCCGACCCGCTCCCGCCGAAGAAGCGGCCAATCCCCGGCCATCGTGACGAGGTTGCTCTGCCGGAGACGTCGAGGCCTTGGTACGAGCGGCCACCTCTTGGCTTTCTGCTACCTCTATACGCCCGGGCTGAAAGCCCTAGAGAAGGAGACGCCAAGCGGCGCCACCCACGCCATCGACGACACCGACGAGCCATGGCGGCGCGCGTCGTTGCTCCTGGAGTCCACACCGTGGACTCCTCTCGCGAGCTCGTACTCCATGCCGCCATGCCTCCAAGCTCCTGGATCCTCTTTCCTCCCTTCTTTGCCTTCGAGATGCCGCCGAGGGGGGCTCTCGAGCTTTGGCTACAGCACGCTGACTGCGGTACCCCGGCGACCGGAGCGGAGGTTCAAGTCGTCGCTCCAGGCAAGGTCTACATGACCCAAGGCTGGGGCGAGATCGCCGGGTCTGCCGAACAGGGGGGCCCTCGTGATTCATTTCAAATACGATTGCGCCTCCTTGATGCTCTTCAAGGTCTTTGATGCAGAAGGCCGCCGGCTAGAGTGCTGCCCCAGAGGAGGCAGCCAGGACGTCGATGTGCCAAGGGCCAGGCCTGCCACCCGCTTCCCCAACGGCTCCTCTGGCAGCAGCGGAGATGCTTGGGAGTCCAGCGACTCTCCCGAGCTCTTCGTGACTCCGGAGACAAGCGACGACAGCTACGTGCTCCCGAGCTCGCACCGAGCTTGGAGGAGGGCGGCTGCATCAGGCCGTCGCCGCAGCTGATTTGGATGGGGTTGGCGTAGGCCTCTCGTGGCCCACTATTGATGATGGCGTCGGCCATGAGGGCACGTGTAGTTAGGGCTCCTTAGGACTCGCGTCTTTTGTTTCCTGCGAAGAATCAAGGATATACCCCGTGGGAGCGTGTAAAGTGTCTGCAATGTCTTTTGTTGATATTATCCTTATTATGAAGTGGTGCAAAATGCCTGTCGTGTCTCGGCTTGGTTCCCCTTTTCTGACCTTGCGACGACTTGGTGCTCTACGCTGACAGGTCCCGGTCCCCAGGAAGGCTTCAGCCATTGCTGGTATGCCAGGTCGCGATGCCGTGGTCAAGGCCAGGAGGTGAGCGGCCCGAGGTCCAGTAAGAGCCCCCGAGGCACGATGCTCAGGAGGTCCCCTTTAGCACTCAAGCAGCCGCCGAAAGGTGAGAAAGGAAGGCAACGTCGCTGTCACAGAGCCGCACTAAGTGGGGGTTTAGCGTCGCATCGATTAGCTATTCCAGGAGCGAGACTTATCTTGGAAGCATGGATCCGCTCCTTCGCGAGGTGCCGGAGTTGTGCGTCGGCAGCTGAGATGTAGCGGGTTTGGGACCTCGCGAGCTTCCCTTCTCTTCCCCACACTTTCCTTTGTGCTCTACGTCCTAATGTCCTGGCCCTCGAGCGAGCTCAGCCGCCGCTGGTATGCCAGGTCGCGATGCCGTGGACAAGGCCAGGGGGTGAGGGCTGGAGAGCCAGTAAGAGCTCCTGAGTCGCGATGCTCAGGCGCCCCCCTTTTAATGTGCAAGCGGATTGCACGGGAGAGAGAGAGAGAGAGAGCTTGCGATGCCTCCCGTTTTAGGCCTCAAGAAGTCCCTGTAAACCAACACAAGAGAATCAAGGGTTGCCATTACGATTGCCGGCTGGCCATTGGTTGCTCCAAGAGAGTGGTGAGGGCACTGAGGGCCTGATGAGGTGGCGCTTGCGGGGCTGCCATGGGCCAGAGCTCGACCACTCAGATTTGTCGACGTTGCAGGGACGGACCCATGCGCAAGTGCCATGCCAGCGCGAGCGGCTCCAAAGGTAGGTGTCAATCAAGCAGGCGATTATCACATGTAGGTTAAGCATGAAAGGCAAATCAGCTTAGATAGATGCAGAAAGGATACATGCCACTGGGTCAGGCCCGAGCGGCTTGGGGATGATGCAGCCCGAGGGGCGCCCCCAGCAAGGAAAACTGAAGACATAAGCAAAAGGGATACATGCCGCAGGGACAGACCCACGCGACCTGGAAATAATGCAGCCCTGAGGGCGCTCCCAGCTGAAATGAAACTCAAAAGATGTCACCTGATACCATTGTAGAGCGGGTGTCGAAGTAGCTAACGATGCGCGGTGGATAAGCCGATCCTTGCGATCCATCAGAGCCCTGAGCCTCGGGAGGCTCTGGGGGTCCGGGCGGCTCCTCGAGGACCATCTCCATCGCCACCAGGACCGTGTGGTGCCTGGCCTCCTGAGCTGCCAGAATGCTCTGCAAAAGATGCTGGTGAGCGGCAGCCACGTTCGGTAGACCGAAGGGCATGCGAACATAGCTGTGCGGCGGGCCCTCGCAACATCCCACATGCGAAGGCCAGAGGCGCTCCTGAGACGCGACTCAGCTGAGCCCTGGGTAGTCGATGCAGACGCGTAGCTCACCATCCTCGCCTGGATGGGGAGCTATGCCAGGTAGGCGGCGATCGCCGCGCATGACTCGTGATTGTTGAAGCTCCTGAGTGGCCTTGGTGATGAACTCCTGAGGGTTGGGCCTTCCTTGCCCATGCCTTCCTGAGGAAAACGTGCCACATAACATGCCTCCAAGTGGTGCTCGAGCGCCTTCCTCATGATCCCGGCAATTTCTGAGGCCCTCCAGGAGAGAGCCCCCAAGCCTTGCCCAAGGAGGGCGCCGGGCGCGCCTTCCTATGCGATGGAGGGAGGCGCCCCTTGCACGGGCGCAGATCCTGACGCGGCGCCTCCGGAGATGCCTACCTCCCAAGGCCTTGAGCTGGGTGATGTCTTCTTCTTCTTGGGAACTGCCTCGGGAGGGTTCCCGCTCTTGCTATCTGGGTCCTCGACTGATGCAGCTTGGAAGGCATGCTCGAGGGAGCACACCGCATCCTTCTCCTCGCAGGGGAATGTGATGATTCCGTTGCTTCCCGGCATCTTGAGGACATTGTAACCATGGTGAGTCACTGCCATGAACTTGGCCAGGGCTGGATACCCGAGGATGGCATTGTATGGCAGGCGAATGTGGGCAACATCAAAGTCGATGAGCTCGGTACGATAGTTCTTGCGCTGCCCGAAGGTGACAGGGAGGCGAACCTGCCCTATCAGAGTGGTGGAGCCATCAGTAACTCCTGAGAAAGCTTGGTTGGCTGAAGCTAATCATATGGCACTTGGAGATTGTTGAATGTCTCGACGGACAGAACGTTGAGTCCTGCCCCGCCATCGATGAGGGTCCTGGTAACTTGCACATTGCTGATGACTGGGGAACAAAGCATTGGGAGGACGCCAGCTGTTGCCACACATTTGAGCTGATCCGTTGAGCTGAACATGATGGCTCACGTGGTCCACCTGAGAGGGCGCATGGCCTCGAGCTTGGGGAGGACTACGTTCACCTCGCGAGCCAACTGCTTGAAGATGCGCTGAGAGGCTGGGGACTCGGTGCCGCCCAAGATGCAAGCGATAGCACGCGGCTCCTGGAAGCCCCCAGCCCCCTCGTCCTAGTGGTGGTCGTCATTCCTTCTTGGCGGTGGTGGCAGAGGAGGGAGGCCTGCGTTGCCCCGAGGGCGGTCCTCACGAGGCTGATCCCTCCAAGCCCCCTCGCAAGGCTGGTCCTGCCAGCGATCCTCGCGAGGGCGGTCACGCCACTCCTGGCGAGGGCCTCGGTCGTCCCATCGTCCTCCACCTCTTCCTCCTCCTCAGCCATAGCCCCGGTCATTGCGCTCGGGGCGTCGGCAGATGCGTCCTTCTCGAACGGCCCTGAGCTCCTGGCATTCGTTGGTGTTGTGTGTAGAGGTTGTGGTAGGCGCATAATCGGCTACCCTTGGACGACTCCGGCTGGTCCCTGCCGCACTTCGTGTCTGGTTCTGCTGCGAGCACAGCTGCTCCTTTGCGCTTCACGTCCTTGGCCTTGGCTTTCTTCTCTTCTGGGTCAACAGCTGGAAGCTCGAGAAGGGAGAGGCGCCCCTCCTCAGCCCTTGCGCACTTGGTCGCCAGGTTGAACAGCTCCAGAGATGTGCACAGATCGTCGTGGATAGCCAGCTCATCCTTCATCTTGATGTCGCGGACGCCATCAGAGAATGCTGAGATGATGGCCTCCTCGGTCACCTTGGGAATCTTGAGGCGAGCGTTGTTGAAGCGCTGGATGTACTTCTGCAAGGTCTCTCCAGGTTGCTGCTTGATGCGGCGCAGGTCACCCACGACTGGAGGACGGTCGCGAGTGCCCTGGAAGTTGGCGATGAAGTGGGTGCTGAAGGAAATATGCCCTAGAGGCAATAATAAAGTTATTATTTATTTCCTTATATCATGATGAATGTTTATTATTCATGCTAGAATTGTATTAACCGGAAACATGATACATGTGTGAATACATAGACAAACTAAGTATCACTAGTATGCCTCTACTTGACTAGCTCGTTTTTCAAAGATGATTATGTTTCCTAGCCATGGACAAAGAGTTGTCATTTGATTAACGGGATCACATCATTAGGAGAATGATGAGATTGACTTGACCCACTCCATTAGCTTAGCACTTGATCATTTAGTATGTTGCTATTACTTTCTTCATGACTTATACATGTTCCTATGACTATGAGATTATGCAACTCCCGTTTACCGGAGGAACACTTTGTGTGCTACCAAACGTCACAACATAACTGGGTGATTATAAAGGAGCTCTACAGGTGTCTCCGAAGGTACATGTTGGGTTGGCGTATTTCGAGATTAGGATTTGTCACTCCAATTGTCGGAGAGGTATCTCTGGGCCCTCTCGGTAATGCACCTCACTATAAGCCTTGCAAGCAATGTGGCCAATGAGTTGGTTACGGAATGATGCATTACATAACGAGTAAAGAGACTTGCCGGTAACAAGATTGAGCTAGGTATTGAGATACCGACGATCGAATCTCGGGCAAGTAACATACCGATGACAAAGGGAACAACGTATGTTGTTGTGTGGTTTGACCGATAAAGATCTTCGTAGAATATGTAGGAGCCAATATGAGCATCCAGGTTCCGCTATTGGTTATTGACCGAGAATAGTTCTAGGTCATGTCTACATAGTTCTCGAACCCGTAGGGTCCGCACGCTTAACGTTAAGATGACAGTTTTATTATGAGTTTATATGTTTTGATGTACCGAAGGTTGTTCAGAGTCCCAGATGTGATCCAGGACATGACGAGGAGTCTCGAAATGGTCGAGACATAAATATTGATATATTGGAAGCCTATATTTGGATATCGGAATCGTTCCGGGAGAAACCTGGATTTTTCCGGAGTACCGGGGGGTTACTGGAACCCCCCGGGGGTTATTGGGCTTACATGGGCCATGAGGGAGAAGAGGAGGGCCGGCCAGGGCAGGCCGCGCGCCCCCTCCCCCCTAGTCCGAATAAGACAGGGAAGGGGGGGCGGCACCCCCTTTCCTCTTTCCCCTCCCCCCTTTCCTTCTCCACCAAGGCAAGAGGGGGGAGTCCTACTCCCGGTGGGAGTAGGACTCCTCCAGGCGCACCCCTAGGGGGCCGGCCGCACCTCCCCCTCCATCCTTTATATACGGGGGCAAGGGGGCACCTCTAGACTCACAAGTTGATCTTCGTGATCGTTCCTTAGCCGTGTGCGGTGCCCCCCTCCACCATATTCCACCTCGGTCATATCGTTGCGGTGTTTAGGCGAAGCCCTGCATTGGTAGAACATCATCTACGTCACCACGCCGTCGTGCTGACGGAACTCATCCCCGACACCCTGCTGGATCAGAGTCCGAGGATCGTCATCGAGCTGAATGTGTGCTGAACTCGGAGGTGTCGTACGTTCGGTGCTTGGATCGGTTGGATCGTGAAGACGTACGACTACATAAACCGCATTGCCATAACGCTTCTGCTTACGGTCTACGAGGGTACATGGACAACACTCTCCCCTCTCGTTGCTATGCATCACCGTGATCTTGCGTGTGCGTAGGAAAATTTTGAAATTACTACGTTCCCCATCAGTGGCATCCGAGCCTAGGTTTTATGCATTGATGTTATTTGCACGAGTAGAACACAAGTGAGTTGTGGGCGATACAAGTCATACTGCTTACCAGCATGTCATACTTCGGTTCAGCGGTATTGTTGGATGAAGCGGCCCGGACCGACATTACGCGTACGCTTACGCGAGACTGGTTTTACCGAAGTGCTTCGCACACAGGTGACTAGCGGGTGTCTGTTTCTCCAACTTTACTTGAACCGAGTGTGGCTACGCCCGGTCCTTGCGTAGGTTAAAACAGCACTAACTTGACGAACTATCGTTGTGGTTTTGATGCGTAGGTAAGAACGGTTCTTGCTCAGCCCGTAGCAGCCACGTAAAATTTGCAACAACAAAGTAGAGGACGTCTAACTTGTTTTTGCAGGGCATGTTGTGATGTGATATGGTCAAGATGTGATGCTATATTTTATTGTATGAGATGATCATGTTTTGTAACTGAAGTTATCGGCAACTGGCAGGAGCCACATGGTTGTCGCTTTATTGTATGAAATGCAAACACCCTGTAATTGCTTTACTTTATCACTAAGCAGTAGCGATAGTCGTAGAAGCAATAGATGGCATAACGACAATGATGCTATGATGGAGATCAAGGTGTCGCGCCGGTGAAGATGGTGATCACGACGGTGCTTTGGAGGTGGAGATCACAAGCAGAAGATGATGATGGCCATATCATATCACTTATATTGATTGCATGTGATGTTTATCCTTTATGCATCTTATATTGCTTTGATTGATGGTAGCATTTTAAGATGATCTCTCACTAAAAATTATCAAGAAGTGTTCTCCCTGAGTATGCACCGTTGCGAAAGTTCTTCGTGCTGAGACACCACGTGATGATCGGGTGTGATAGGCTCTACGTTCAAATACAACGGGTGCAAAACAGTTGCACACGCGGAATACTCAGGTTAAACTTGACAAGCCTAGCATATAACAGATATGGCCTCGGAACACGGAGACCGAAAGGTCGAGCGCGAATCATATAGTAGATATGATCAACATATTGATGTTCACCATTGAAACTACTCCATCTCACGTGATGATCGGACATGGTGTAGTTGATATGGATCACGTAATCACTTAGAGGATTAGAGGGGTGTCTTTCTCAGTGGGAGTTCTTAAGTGATATGATTAATTGAACTTTAAATTTATCATGAACTTAGTCCTGGTAGTATTTTGCAAATTATGTGGTAGATCAATAGCTCGCGTTGTTGCTTCCCTATGTTTTTTGCTTCCCTATGTTTTTATATGTGTTCCTAGAGAAAAACTAAGTTGAAAAGATGTTAGTAGCAATGATGCGGACTTGGTCCGTGATCTGAGGTTTATCCTCATTGCTGCACAGAAGAATTATGTCCTTAATGCACCGCTAGGTGACAGACCTATTGCAGGAGCAGATGCAGACGTTATGAATGTTTGGCTAGCTCAATATGATGACTACTTGATAGTTTAGTGCACCATGCTTAACGGCTTAGAATCGGGACATCAAAGACGTTTTGAACGTCATGGACCATATGAGATGTTCCAGAAGTTGAAGTTAATATTTCAAGCAAATACCCGAGTTGAGAGATATGAAGTCTCCAACAAGTTCTATTGCTAAAAGATGGAGGAGAATCGCTCAACTAGTGAGCATGTACTCAGATTGTCTGGGTACTACAATCGCTTAAATCAAGTGGGAGTTATTCTTCCAGATAAGATAGTGATTGACAGAGTCACCATCTCTAAGTTAGTAGAACTTTGTGATGAACTATAGTATGCAAGGGATGACGAAAACGATTCCCGAGCTCTTCGTGATGTTGAAATCGACGAAGGTAGAAATCAAGAAAGAGCATCAAGTGTTGATGGTTGACAAGATCACTAGTTTCAAGAAAAGGGCAAAGGGAAAGAAAGGGAACTTCAAATAGAATGACAAGCAAGTTGTCACTCCCACGAAGAAGCCCAAAGTTGAACCAAAGCCTGAAACTGAGTGCTTACACTGCAAAGGAAATGGTCACTGGAAACGGAAATACCCTGAATATTTGGTGGATAAGAAGGATGGCAGAGTGAACAAGGGTATATTTGATATACATGTTATTGATGTGTACCTTACTAGTGTTTATAGTAGCCCCTGAGTATTTGATACTTGTTCGGTTGCTAAAAATTAGTGACTCAAAACAGGAGTTACAGAATAAATAGAGACTAGTTGAGGGGAAGTGACGATGAGTATTGAAAGTAGTTCCAAGATTGATATGATCATCATCGCACACTCCCTATACTTTCGGGATTAGTGTTAAACCTAAATAAATGTTATTTTGCATTTGCGTTAAACATGAATATGATTTGATCATGTTTATTGCGATATGGTTATTCATTTAAAGTCAAAGAATAATTATTCTTCTGTTTACATGAATAAAACCTTCGATGGTCATACACCCAATGAAAATAGTTTGTTGGATCTCGATCGTAGTGATACACATATTCATAATATTGATACCAAAAGATGCAAAGTTAATAATGATAGTGCAACTTATTTGTGGCACTGCCGTTTGGGTCATATCGGTGTAAAGCACATGAAGAAACTCCATAAAGATGGATTTTTGGAATCACTTGATTATGAATCATTTGATGCTTGCGAACCGTGCCTTTTGGGCAAGATGACTAAAACTCCGTTCTCCAGAACTATGGAGCGAGCAACTGATTTGTTGGAAATCATACGTACTGATGTATGTGGTCCAATGAATATTGAGGCTCGCGGCGGGTATCGTTATTTTTTCACCTTCACAGATGATTTGAGCAGATATGGGTATATCTACTTGATGAAACACAAGTCTGAAACATTTGAAAAGTTCAAAGAATTTCAGAGTGAAGTGGAAAATCATCGTAACAAGAAAATAAAACTCCTACGATCTGATCGTGGAGGAGAATATTTGAGTTATGAGTTTGGCCTTCATATAAAACAATGTGGAATAGTTTCACAGCTCACGCCACCTTGAACACCACAACGTTATGGTGTGTTCGAACGTCGTAACCACACTTTATTGGATATGGTGCGATCTATGATGTATCTTACCGATGTACCACTATCGTTTTGGGGTTATGCATTAGAGACATTTGCATTCACTTTAAATAGGGCACCATCAAAATCCGTTGAGACGACGCCTTATGAACTGTGGTTTGGCAAGAAACCAAAGTTGTCGTTTCTTAAATTTTGGGGCTGCGATGCTTATGTGAAAAAGTTTCAACCTAATAAGCTCGAACCCAAATCGGAGAAGTGTGTCTTCCTAGAATACCCAAAGGTAACTATTGGGTACACCTCCTATCACAGATCCGAAGGCAAGTTATTCGTTGCTAAGATGGATCCTTTCTAGAGAAGAAGTTTCTCTCGAAAGAAGTGAGTGGGAGGAAAGTAGAACTTGATGAGGTAATTGTACCTTCTCCCTTATTGGAAAGTAGTTCATCACAGAAATCAGTTCCAGTGATTCCTACACCAATTAGTGAGGAAGTTAATGACGATGATCATGAAACTTCAGATCAAATTGCTACCAAACCTCGTAGGTCTTCCAAAGTAAGATCCGCACCAGAGTGGTACGGTAATCATGTTCTGGAAGTCATGTTACTAGATCATGATGAACCTACGAACTATGAGGAAGCGATGATGAGCCCAGATTCCACGAAATGGCTTGAGGCCATGAAATCTGAGACAAGATCCATGTATGAGAACAAAGTGTGGACTTTGGTGGAGTTGCCCGATGATCGGCAAGCCATATTGTATAAATGGATCTTCAAGAGGAGGACGGACGTTGATAGTAGTGTTACTATCTACTAAGCTCGACTTGTTGCGAAAGGTTTTCGACAAGTTCAAGGTGTTAAATATGATGAGATTTTCTCAACTCGTGTCGATGCTTAAGTCTATCTGAATCATGTTAGCAATTGCCACATTTTATGAAATCTGGCAAATGGATGTCAAAACTGCATTCCTTAATGGATTTTTTAAAGAAGAGTTGTATATGATGCAACCAGAAGGTTTTGTTAATCCTAAAGCTGCTAACAAAATGTGCAAGCTCCAGCGATCCATCAATGGACTGGTGCAAGCATCTCGGAGTTGGAATATACGCTTTGATGAGTTGATCAAAGCATATGGTTTTATACAGACTTCTGGAAGGCCTGTATTTACAAGAAAGTGAGTGGGAGCTCTGTAGCATTTCTAATATTATATGTGGATGACATATTGTTGATTGGAAATGATATAGAAATTTTGGGTAGCATGAAAGGATACTTGAATAAGAGTTTTCAAAGCAAGACCTCGTTAAAGCTGCTTACACATTGAGCATCAAGATCTATATAGATGGATCAAGACGCTTGATAAGATTTTTTCAATGAGTACATACCTTGATAAATTTTTGAAATAGTTCAAAATGGAATAGTCAAAGAAGGAGTTCTTGCTTGTGTTCCAAGATGTGAAGTTGAGTAAGACTCAAGACCCGACCATGGCAGAAAATAGAAAGAGAAGAAAAGTCATTACCTATGCCTCAGTCATAGGTTCTATAAAGTATGCTATGATGTGTACCAGACCTATTGTATACCTTGCTCTGTGTTTGGCAAAGGAATACAATTTTGATCTAATAGTAGATCACTGGACAGTGGTCAAAAATATCCTTAGTGAGGACTAAGGAAATACTTCTCGATTATGGAAGTGATAAAAGAGCCCGTCGTAAAGAGTTACATCGGTGCAAGCTTTTACACCGATACAGATGACTCTAAGTCTCAATCTGGATACATATTGAAAGTGGGAGCAATTAGCTAGAATAGCTCCGTGCAGAGCATTTAAGACATAGAATATTTGCAAAATACATACGGCTCTGAATGTGACAGACTCGTTGACTAAACTTCTCTCATGAGCAAAACATGATCATACCTTAGTACTCTTTGGGTGTTAATCACATAGAAATGTGAACTAGATTATTGACTCTAGTAAACCCTTCGGGTGTTGGTCACATGACGATGTGAACTATTGGGTATTAATCACATACAGATGTGAATATTGGTGTTAAATTACATGGCAATGTGAACTAGATTATTGACTCTAGTGCAAGTGGGAGACTGAAGGAAATATGCCCTAGAGGCAATAATAAAGCTATTATTTATTTCCTTATATCATGATGAATGTTTATTATTCATACTAGAATTGTATTAACCGGAAACATGATACATGTGTGAATACATAGACAAACTAAGTATCACTAGTATGCCTCTACTTGACTAGCTCGTTTTTCAAAGATGATTATGTTTCCTAGCCATGGACAAAGAGTTGTCATTTGATTAACGGGATCACATCATTAGGAGAATGATGTGATTGACTTGACCCATTCCGTTAGCTTAGCACTTGATCGTTTAGTATGTTGCTATTACTTTCTTCATGACTTATACATGTTCCTATGACTATGAGATTATGCAACTCCCGTTTACCGAAGGAACACTTTGTGTGCTACCAAATGTCACAACGTAACTGGGTGATTATAAAGGAGCTCTACAGGTGTCTCCGAAGGTACATGTTGGGTTGGCGTATTTCGAGATTAGGATTTGTCACTCCAATTATCGGAGAGGTATCTCTGGGCCCTCTCGGTAATGCACATCACTATAAGCCTTGCAAGAAATGTGGCCAATGGGTTGGTTACGGAATGATGCATTACATAACGAGTAAAGAGACTTGACGGTAACGAGATTGAGCTAGGTATTGAGATATCGACGATCGAATCTCGGGCAAGTAACATACCGATGACAAAGGGAACAACGAATGTTGTTGTGCGGTTTGACCAATAAAGATCTTCATAGAATATGTAGGAGCCAATATGAGCATCCAGGTTCCGCTATTGGTTATTGACCGAGAATAGTTCTAGGTCATGTCTACATAGTTCTCGAACCCGTAGGGTCCGCACGCTTAATGTTATGATGATAGTTTTATTATCAGTTCATATGTTTTGATGTACCGAAGGTTGTTCCGAGTCCCGGATGTGATCCAGGACATGACGAGGAGTCTCGAAATGGTTGAGACATAAAGATTGATACATTGGAAGCCTATATTTGGATATCGGAATCATTCCGGGAGAAACTGGGATTTTTCCGGAGTACCGGGGGGTTACCGGAACCCCCCGGGGGTTATTGGGCCTACATGGGCCATGAGGGAGAAGAGGAGGGCCGGCCAGGGCAGGCCGCGCGCCCTCCCCCCTAGTCCAAATAGGACAAGGAAGGGGGGGCGGCGCCCCCATTTCCTCTTTCCCCTCCCCCTTTCCTTCTCCACCAAGGCAAGAGGGGGGAGTCCTACTCCCGGTGGGAGTAGGACTCCTCCAGGCGCACCCCTAGGGGGCCGGCTGCACCTCCCCCCTCCCTCCTTTATATACGGGGGCAGGGGGGCACCTCTAGACACACAAGTTGATCTTCGTGACCGTTCCTTAGCCGTGTGCGGTGCCCCCCTCCACCATATTCCACCTCGGTCATATCGTTGCGGTGTTTAGGCGAAGCCCTGTGTCGGTAGAACATCATCCCCGACACCCTGCTGGATCGGAGTCCGGGGATCGTCATCAAGCTGAACGTGTGCTGAAATCAGAGGTGCCGTACGTTCGGTGCTTGGATCGGTCGGATCGTGAAGACGTACGACTACATCAACCGCATTGTCATAACGCTTCCACTTACGGTCTACGAGGGTACGTGGACAACACTCTCCCCTCTCATTGCTATGCATCACCATGATCTTGCGTGTGCGTAGGAAAATTTTGAAATTACTACGTTCCCCATCAGGTGCGCATCTCGTCCCAAGAGGAGATCGAGCCGGGAGGCAGGTTCAGGAGCCAGGTGCGGGCTCCATCCTTAAGCGCCATGGGAAACCAGTTCGCCATGACCTTTTCGTCTCCATTGGCCGCCTCAATGCCCAAATCGTAGAGCAACAGGAACTCCGCGGGGTCGGCAGTGCCGTCGTAGCGAGGAGGCAGATCCGGCTTGAACTTGCCCGGCTAGGCGACACTACATAGCTTGGTGGTGAAGGCGCGATAGGCTGCAGTGGCCATCGGAGCCCTTTGCAGATACGGGGCTTGCTCTTGGAGATTCCCGCGCGCCGCCGCCTAGGGCAGCGCGGTGGTCTTGACGTGCTGCGCAGGGATGCGGTCTTGACGTGCTGGAGCGGGGAGCACGCGAGCGCCTTCTTCGGGCCGAGGGATTTCTTGGCAGCTCCTCTCTTGTCGCGCGGGCACTGGACGCGGTGGGTCTCGTCCAGGGGCCGCGCACCTTGGAGCCAGGGCACCTTCTTGGGGAGGAGGTGGCGGAGGCACCTCCTGAGCTGCATCACCCACATAGGACGGAGGGCAAGGCAACGAGAGGGACGGCGCAGGAGAGCCCCCTGCGGCGCTAATGAGGTCGGTGATGCGAGCGAGCCACTCCTCGTAGAGGTCTTCGATGGGGCGGTAGTGCAGGAGCTCACATGCCAGGAGCAACGCGGCCTGCGCGTCCGCGGGAGCACGACGAGCGTGAGACGACGAACTAGCTGGGTTAGCGACGGAGTAGCGGTGCGGCCTTCCCGCTGCACCGAGGGATGCAGCAATGACGCTTGCTGCTCGTTCCATGCCAGGCCGGTGGCGGCGTTGGCGGCAGGCGACGGGGAACGACGAGGAGGCCCTCTGACGGGGTCGTCTGGGCGACGCGGGCGGCGAGAGCAGCCCGACGCTCGGTGCAAGCTCGGCGAGCGTCTGCCATGGATGCGACGAACCGATGGGACACGGAACCACGGAAGGAGGATTTCGGCGCACCCCTGCCTGGCTCGCCAAATGTTGGATACCGGGTTCTGGCAAAACCCTTAAGGTTCGAACTTTGGGGTGCGCACGAAGATCTTCTTCCTACCGATCCATGTCCCAAAGCCTCGCCGTGAATCTAAGCTACATGATGAACAACGCAAGGGACACAAGGTTTGTACTAGTTCGGGCCACCGTTGTGGTGTAATACCCTACTCTAGTGTGTGGTGTGGTGGATTTCCTCTGGGGCTGTTGATGAACAGTACAGAGGAAGAACATCCTCGCGAGGGGTGTTCTTGAGCTGGTGCGGTGTTCTACTTGGGATGGATCTGATTCCTATTGGCTAGGTGAGAACTCTATCCCTCTTGGCTAGGTGAGCCCTTCTTCTCTTTCTACGGTGGTGGCTATCTCTACTTATAGAGGCCCTGTCCTCTTCCCAAATATTGAGCGGGAAGGGAGCCAACAACGGCCATTTTCAAGGGGGACAGCTAGTACAAGTTATCCTGACTAAAGTTGGTCTTCGACTGCCAAAGGCACTGGCGATGACGCCGTTTTGGGCTCCACAGTGACCTCCATCCTGCCGCACTGCTGGTCTTGGTCTCATTGCACCGATATGGTAACCTTTTCTTGATGCCTCGGTACTCCGCGCCTGCGCTTGCCCCCTTAGCACCAAAGAGGAAACGAGGACACTGTACAGGCTGGCGCCCGCCTGGTCTCGATCGTCATGGCTTGCGTCATGAGCACATCGCGAGGTACTCCTTGCCTTGATATCTCCGCCTCCTCACGAGCCTGCCTGGTGAGGCCGCCTGAGGGAGTCCTGGACTAGGGGGTGTCCGGATAGTCGAACTATCATCATCGGCCGGACTCCAAGACTATGAAGATACAAGATTGAAGACTTCGTCCCGTGTCCGGATGGGACTTTCCTTGGCGTGGAAGGCAAGCTTGGCGATACAGATATGTAGATCTCCTACCATTGTAACCGACTCCGTGTAACCCTAGCCCTCTTCGGTGTCTATATAAACCGGATGGCTTTAGTCCGTAGGACGAACAACAATCATACCATAGGCTAGCTTCTAGGGTTTAGCCTCTTTGATCTCGTGGTAGATCTACTCTTGTAACACACATCATCAATATTAATCAAGCAGGACGTAGGGTTTTACCTCCATCAAGAGGGCCCGAACCTGGGTAAAACATCGTGTCCCTTGTCTCCTGTTACCATCCGCCTAGACGCACAGTTCGGGACCCCCTACCCGAGATCCGCCGGTTTTGACACCGACATTGGTGCTTTCATTGAGAGTTCCTCTGTGTCGTCACCGATAGGCTCGATGGCTTCTTCGATCATCATCAACGATGCAGTCCAGGGTGAGACCTTCCTCCCCGGACAGATCTTCGTATTCGGCGGCTTTGCACTGCGGGCCAATTCGCTTGGCCATCTGGAGCAGATCGAAAGCTACGCCCCTGGCCGTCAGGTCAGATTTGGAAGTTTGAACTTCACGGCTGACATCCGCGGGGACTTGATCTTCGATGGATTCGAGCCACAGCCAAGCGCGCCGCACTGTCACGACGGGCATGATCTAGCTCTGCAGCCGGACAGTACCCTGGAGGCCGCACTCGAGCCCGCTCTGATCTTCAATTCGGAGCCGGCTGCGCAGATCGAGGACGGATGGCTAGACACCGCCTCGGGGGCTGCAACCTCTACGGCGATAGAGCCGAACACTGACCTTGTCCCTCATGAAGCTCGTGACTCCGAGGTGCCGGACTCCGAACCTCCCGCGCCCCCTCCAATCGAATCCGATTGGGCGCCGATCATGGAGTTCACGCAGCGGACATCTTTCAACACTCACCTTTCGGCGACATCTTGAGTTCGCTAAAGTATCTCTCGTTATCAGGAGAGCCCTGGCCGGACTGCGGTCAGGACGGTTGGGATGCGGACGACGAAGAAATTCAACGCCCACCCACCACCCACTTAGTAGCCACTGTCGACGATCTAACCGACATGCTAGACTTCGACTCCGAAGACATCGACGGTATGGACGACGATGCCGGAGACGACCAAGAACCAGCGCCTATCGGGCACTGGAAAGCCACCCCAACTCACGACGTATACATGGTGGATACACCAAAAGGAAGCGATAATGAGGAACAACGGGACATGGCGAAGGACAACTCCCCCAGCAAACAACCAAAACGGCGACGCAAGCGCCGCCCGAAGTCCCGCCTCGATAAAAACGGCACCCATACAGACCCGACCCTAGAGCAGGGCGAAGCAGTGGACGGCGAACACGCCACCAAGCAATCATCCGAACACGGTGAACTGGACAAGCAACCCATCCCCGGCGAAAACAAGAGCCTAGACGATCTCACGCCGAACACATCACCAGAGCATAAGAACCTTCATAAAAGGCTCGTCGCTACTGCAAGAAGTTTGAAGAAGCAAAAGCGGAAGCTCAAAACAGCAGAGGACGCACTCAGAATGAGATGGAGCAAAGTACTCAATACCGCAGATAAATATGACGCTAGTCGCCAGGCAAAGAGTTACCCGAAGCGCAAGCTGTTGCCCGAATTCGACGAGGAGGCCTTAGAGCCCCCGCAGTCAAAAAAGAAAGAGGCCGCCTGGCCGGATAGACGACCAGATGACAGGCTAAGAGCAGCAAGGGGCTCCGCACACAAGCCGGCACACGATCAGCATAAAGATCCTCGGAAAAAGGATGACCCGGTCAGGTCTATCTATGGGCCAAAAAAGAAGACTCCAGGAAGCAACACAACCCGCCGAGCGTTTGAAGACAACGGCACACCTAAATACAGGGGCGCCGCACACCCACTATGTTTCACCGACGAGGTACTGGATCATGAATTTCCAGCGGGATTCAAACCCGTAAACATAGAGGCATATGACGGAACAACAGACCCCGGAGTCTGGATTGAGGATTATATCCTACACATACATATGGCCAGAGGAGACGATCTCCATGCCATAAAATACCTACCCCTCAAGCTCAAAGGGCCAGCTCGGCATTGGCTCAAAAGCCTCCCAGAAAATACCATTGGAAGTTGGGAAGAGCTCGAGGATGCGTTTCGAGCAAATTTTCAAGGGACTTATGTCCGCCCTCCGGATGCAGACGATTTAAGTCACATAACTCAACAGCCCGGAGAGTCAGCACGCAAATTCTGGAACAGGTTCCTCACCAAAAAGAACCAAATAGTCGACTGTCCGGACGCCGAAGCCTTAGCAGCCTTTAAGCACAACGTCCGAGACGAATGGCTCGCCAGACACCTCGGCCAGGAAAAACCAAGAACAATGGCCGCACTAACAAGCCTCATGACCCGCTTTTGCGCGGGGGAAGACAGCTGGCTGGCTAGATGCAGCACCAGCGACCCGAGTACATCCGAAGTCAGGGATGGAAATGGGAAATCACGACGCAGAAAAGATCAGCGCCGGAATAAGGAAGATGGCCCAAATAGCACGGCGGTCAACGCCGGATTCAAAAGCTCTCGGCCGAATAATAAAACACTGCCCCTCAAGGACAACAGCGACGAGCTATCCAACCTAAACAAAATTCTGGATAGGCTATGTCAAATACATAGTACCTCCGGGAAGCCTGCAAACCATACCCACAGAGATTGTTGGGTCTTCAAACAGTCCGGCCGACTTAACGCCGAACGCAAGGGGCTCGACACACCAAGCGAAGACGACGACGAACCCCACAAGCAGCACGCCGGAAAACAGAAGACTTTCCCACTAGAAGTCAAAACAGTGAACTCACTTCATGTGATAACACGAAAACACAGTGCGGCACCTGCCATACCAGGACACCATCCGCAGAATGGGGATAGACCCTACCAAAATTCGCCGTAGCAGCACTTCCTTCAAAGGAGTGACGCCAGGCCTTTAAGCCAATTGAACAGGCTCTGTACCACTAGAGGTTGTGTCCGGTTCATCCGACAACCTCCGTCGCGAAAAGCTCACTCTCCATATCGCCCCATTTCACAGTGGCCCTCAAGCACTACTGGGACGCGAAGCTTTCGCCCGCTTTAACGCAATAACACATTACGCGTCTCTTACGCTTAAAATGCCCGGTCCACGCGGCATAATCTCATTAAAGAGTAACTCCGAGTGTTCCTCGACCACGGAGAACGTGAGGCCGCCTTGACAGCCACACACTAATCCGACCTTGCAGGTCAAAGCCCCTAAAAACAGGTCATTCAGACCTCGGACACGGTTAGGCGAGTCCGGCGTAAATAAACAAGGGGCTTCCCAGCCGCATACCCCTTTACAAGGGGCTGCGCGTATAAACGATGAGAGCCAATAAAGCTCAACTTTATTCATCTTCCAAATTATACTTTATTTTAAATACAACTTTTGCACGATATTTCTTCCAAACTAAGTCCTTCTCTTTTACAGATGAAGCACGTGCTACACCCGTCCAGGATACAGCACAACGGAGACACAGGCGCAGACGTGCAGCAGGGACCCGTTGCAAGGATTCTTTTCAGATTAAGACCCTGCGTAAACCTTTCTTACTGTCTCTTGTTGATACACATCCCCCGGTTTTCTACCATAACCGAGGAGGAGGCTGGCGTTTTGGCATCGGCCGCGTCAGAAGTTCCCGCCTGTACCTGGACACTAGGGGCTTAGGGCATTGTTCTGCCCGGTATCATAAAGACCGAACACCTCAGGGAGTGTTCGGCGTCTCGAGTTAGGCCTTATATGCACCAGCTCCGAATCATGTCTTTGGTCAAATGTTGGGTTTGCCCGGCTCCTGTGTTTTGCTGCCTTACGTTCCGCTCCATCGGCTAACGCGGCACCAGGAGAACTACTGCGATTGTGCCCCGGTTCGGCCGGGCGAGCACCTCAGTAGAGAAAGCCGAAAACTGACTGTCATGATATAGCGAGAGACTGGTCAACCACTCGATCGACTATTGGAATGTTTAGAATTCCTCCGCTTTGACGAAGGACCGCTTCCCGGTCAGGCACATACGCGCCCCGAGTTCGGAGAGCGCGGTGCCTCTAGGGGCTATATAGTAGCCCCACCATCGAGCTCCTATGGCTAAGTGAAAGTGATAAAGCATTATAGTCCGGTTGCCTAGTTTGCTATGCTATCACCTCCTTCAAAGGACCAAGACGTTGGATTAAGTGTGAAAAAGCGCTTTTCTTTTTTGCAAACACCCCCGCACCATGTGCGTGGGGGCTGAAGCCAAAGACTGCAACTTTCAGGTTATTCATACATATACGGCCGCACAGGAGATAGTTCAATACTTGAACGCACAAGTATAAAAAGCCGTTGCATTATAAACATGATCTCAGAAATCATACATGTCATTTAAACATAACATCTTTCGAGCACTGCGACTCTATTAAACGAGCGCCCTGCAGGACTTCCTCAAAATAGTGCTCGGCGGGTAATCGGCTTTTGTCCGAACCCCGGGATGCAACAGCGGTGGCATCCATCTCCGCCCAGTATGTTTTCACATGGGCGAGAGCCATCCGTGCACCTTCTATGCATGCCGACCGCTTCATCGCCTTGATATGCGGCACCGCCCCAAGGAATTGCTGCAACAAGCCAAAATAACTCTTCGGCTTGGGCCTTTCCGGCCACAGATGAGCGACCACATCCGTCATGGCAAGTCCGGACAATCTATTCAGCTCAGCCCACTCAGCCAGCCGATCAGTCAACGGAAGTGGACGCTCCGGACTATGGAATTGAGACCAGTAAAGCTCTTCCATTTCGTGATCCTTCTGGCTTCGGAAGTGCACGACTGCGTCCGCCGCACTCGCCGCCAAATCCAGATAAGGATCCTCCGCACCACACAACTGGCCCAGCTGAGCATACTTCGGATCCGTGAACTTCCTACGCAGAAGAAAGGGCTTTCCAGCCGCAATGTCTCCGGCTTGACGCAGTTCCTCCTTCATAGCCCGCATCTCACTCCGGGCATCCTTGACTTCGGCGGCGGCCTTCTTCAGGCCCTCTTGCTCCACTCGGCGTTCTCCTTCAAGAACCTCACAACGGTCGGTAGCATCTTTTAATTTCAAGGCCATTCCGGCCATCTCTTCCCTGCTTCGGCAGTGAGCAGCCTTTTCGGCTTTTAGCTCTTCCGCTGCCTTCGAGGCAGCCGCATCACTTTTCCTGGCTTGCTCCTTGGCTCGAGCAAGCTCTGCTCGAAGGTCTTCCACAGCAGCGGCACCATCTGCATCAAGCATACAAATTGTAAGGAATGGGCGTCAGCTCCCTTACTAGGCGACCGCGGAGCAACCACCTACCTTGTGAATCATCAAGTCGTTTATTGACCAGCGCGATGTCCGCATCCGCAACATCGAGTTGCCTCTTCAGCTCGGCAACTCCATCAGTCCGGCTGGCCACCGAATGTTTCGCCACCTGCATAGGAAAGGCGACATTCTATTACTGAGATTATGATCCTTGGCACGCTGTCGCTTTCGACAGCATACCAAGTCTCAGGGGCTACTATCTATACAGGGCGCACTCCATGTGCAAAACTGTCAAAAGGTATGTCATTTTTTGCGTACCTCAAACCCCGTCAGCAAATTTCCGACGGCCTCATACAACCCGCTTTCGGCGGATGAGATCCTCTCAATTACCATACTCATTAATGTGCGGTGATCTTCCGAGATAGACGCCCTCTTGAGCAAATCCTGCAGCTCCACCGGCCGTACTCCAATGGGTGCCGGACTCTCCGGCCCCGCCGGACTCGGGGAGACCCTCCGTGACGACACCTCAGGGTTGTCCGCCCCGCCCGACGGGGCGGCAGATGGAGGCGTCTCGCTCTCCATCATCTCCGGACGAAGGTCCCCCGAAGTTGAGCTCTGCTGAGATGGGCTGAGATCCGAACTACAAGGTGAAAACTTCGGTTACCTTTGGAAATAATATAGGGGCGTTCCCTATTACAAAATTCCCCCTTTTTTACTTACGGCTCGCTGGAGGGCTGATTCCTATGGGGAGACTGTGCGGCCGGGGCTCTTCCCGGCACAGGACCTTCCGGTGCAGATTTCTTTCCCCGCTTTGAGGCCTTGGCCTCCGGGTCTTCGGAAGCAGTCCTCTTCTCCCCCTGGAAGGAGGGACTCTCGATTCCCCCCTTACTGAAAGCCTCCTTGGCAGAGGTGGTAGTTTCCCTGTGCCCCCCTTCGCTCTCCTCCGAAGGCGCAAACTCCAACATTTTGACTAACACGGGATCCGGCGTGGTCTCAGGGAGGGGGGCCGGACACCGTATCAGTTTTGCTTGCGCTATCCACTCCTGTCCAAGGGATAGCTGGTTAAAAGGCAAACCCATGATAAATAAATGGACAATATGTCCGGACACAGGGCTACTTACTTGAGTATCCGGGCGATTGCAGCTTAGGCCGGCGTCCTCGGTCAAGTCCGGACGCATCTCTTGCGATCCGAAGAACAGTTTGTACATCTCCGCGGGTGTCAAACCCATGAAGTGTTGGAGAGCTCGTGGCCCCTCCGGATTAAATTCCCACAGGCGGAGGGGGCGACGTTTGCAGGGCAGAAGGCGCCGGATCAGCATAACCTGTGCCACTACGACCAGATTAATCTCCCTTTCTTGGAGGCCTCGAATCCGGTCCTGCAACAGGGGTACGTCTTTGGACGGCCCCCAGTTAAGCCCCTTGTTGACCCATGACGTCAGCCGTTGTGGAGGGCCCGAGCGGAAGACGGGCGGCGGCTTCTGCCTGCTGCCCCTTGGAGCGGTGATATAGAACCACTCCTGTTGCCACGAGCCGAGCTCCTCCTGAAAAGAGCCCTCGGGCCATGGAGCATCGGCCCTCTTGCTTATAACCGCCCCGCCGCACTCTGCCTGACGCCCCTCAATCATCTTCGGCTCCACGTTGAAGGTTTTGAGCCACAAGCCGAAGTGAGGGGTAGTGCGGAGGAAGGCTTCGCAGACGACAATGAATGATGAGATGTGGAGGATGGACTCCGGAGCCAAGTCATGGAATTCCAGCCCATAGTAAAACATGAGCCCCCTCACGAAGGGATCCATCGGGAAGCCTAAACCCCGACGGAGGTGAGACACGAACACGACGCTCTCGCCGGGCTCGGGAGTAGGAATAACTTGCCCTCGGGCAGGCAACCTATGCGAAATCTCGTAGGTCAAGTACCTGGCGTCTCTCAGCTTTAGCACGTCTTCTTCCGTGACGGAAGAGGGCATCCACCGGCCTCGTAGGTCGGAGCCGGACATTGTCGAAGGTCGAAGGTACCCGAATCTGGAGCCCTGGGTGTTGGAACTCAGGAGCGAGGGGCGGATTCGATTGAGGATTGAAGAAAAAGAACAGGCCTTGGTCTCATTATAAAGAGGAAGAATACCAAGAGCCGTCCCCGTGACCGTTTGGAACCCGCCTTCGATGGAGGGGGCGTGGCAACGGGCGCGGTTGGGTTACCCACGTCCGTATTTATGAGAATCCCGGAATAAGGGGAACACGATCTCTGCCTTCGACAAGACGTGCCAAGGAAACCGCTTCGCTAAACGCGCTGAGGTGGTACAATAAAAACATTCTAGTAAAGGCTTGGTAGTGGTGTGACGTCACGCCACCAAATACGTCAGCAGATTGAACTTGTGTAATATTATTCTCTCTACGGTGGTACGTGGAATTTATTTTGCAGAGCCGGACACTATCCTGGTGTTCACAATCTTCCATAAATTATTTGGAGGAGGAACCCGCCTTGCAATGCCGAAGACAATATGCGCATCGGACTCGTCGTCATTGAAGCCTGGTTCAGGGGCTACTGAGGGAGTCCTGGACTAGGGGGTGTCCGGATAGCCGAACTATCATCATCGGCCGGACTCCAAGACTATGAAGATACAAGATTGAAGACTTCGTCCCGTGTCCGGATGGGACTTTCCTTGGCGTGGAAGGCAAGCTTGGCGATACGGATATGTAGATCTCCTACCATTGTAACCGACTCTGTGTAACCCTAGCCCTCTCTGGTGTCTATATAAACCGGATGGCTTTAGTCCGTAGGACGAACAACAATCATACCATAGGCTAGCTTCTAGGGTTTAGCCTCCTTGATCTCGTGGTAGATCTACTCTTGTAACACACATCATCAATATTAATCAAGCAGGACGTAGGGTTTTACCTCCATCAAGAGGGCCCGAACCTGGGTAAAACATCGTGTCCCTTGTCTCCTGTTACCATCCGCCTAGACGCACAGTTCGGGACCCCCTACCCGAGATCCGCCGGTTTTGACACCGACACCGCCCCTGAGGAAGCCTTGCATTGTCCGCCCCGCGAGGCTTGGCTCCTCGCGAGGGTCTTGAGCTTGGGTTGATGAAGACGGGCCGTACCGGGCCACTGCTTGAGCCACGGCGCAGGCCGCAGGCAGGCAAGTCTGGGGAGCCCCGTTCCAGAATGACGACAACCCCCACGAATGCTGTCGGATTTCGGGTTCCGGCAGACCCTTGAGGTTCGAACACTGGGGTGCGCACGAAGATCTTTCCCCTACCAGCTGACGTCTCGTAGTCTCACAAGGATCTAAGCAAGAAAGATGAACAAACAAGGGACACAAGATTTATACTGGTTCAGGCCACCATTGTGGTGTAATACCCTACTCTAGTGTGTGGTGTGGTGGATTGCCTCAGGGGCTGATGACGAACAATACAAAGGGAGAACAACCTCGCGAGGGGCTGTTCTTGAGCTGGTGCGATGAACTGCGTGGGTGAGTTCAGCCGCTTCTCTCTCTCTCTGATCGATCTGTTCTCTCGGTGCCTCCCTATGCCCCTACTCTGGGTGGCTAGTCCTATTTATAGAGGGAGGCCCCTGGGCCTCTGTCAGGACCCCGACTCAATGCCACAACGATCTAGCATGTAACACCTCATATCACTTTGCGGCCTCACGCACGGTATCCCCACGGGTGTCGCCTTACCTTTGCCCGGGACCGTTTGTGCCTTTTGGCACACGTATATGATAGTGTCACTAGCATCCATATGATAAGGAGCCCGGGCTGACATGGCTAGTCGTAAACCCAAAGTGGCACAAACTTACAGGGACATGCATCCATGACCCAACATCGAACGCGTCGGTCATCAGCGAGTGAATCCAGGCTGTAGCACTGGGCTAGCAGGACTCCGGTGAACCGGGCTGTAGCGGGCTAACAGGACTCCGGTATTCATCACGTGACATATCCCCGAAGGGACAGACACAGGAACGAAGAAGGACACATGCCGGCCAGCCTAAGTGTTCCGGAGCAGTAGCAAGCTACCATGGCTCAGTGGAAGCACTAGGAGACATTTCCCGGTAAGAGAGGCTACTAAGGATAAACAACTAGATAGTCAGATCCCACACATACCAAGCATTTCAATAACATACACACAATATGCTCGATATGTGCAAATACAACATGGCATCACAACATGACTCTACGACTCAAAGTATTATTCAATAGGCTCCGAGGAGCGAGATATTACAAACATGGGTCTCACGACCCAACATTCAGAGCATACAAGTCAAAGCACATGCGGAAGCTTAACATGTTTGAGTACACACATCTACAAATGAAAAAGGCTGAGAAGCCTGACTATCTACCAGATCCTGCCGAGGGCACAAGATCGTAGCTAAGGTAACAAGCTAAACGTCGAAGTCCACGTGGAACTACTAGCGAGACTGAAGTCTCTCTGCAAAAACATAAATTAAGCAACGTGAGTACAAATGTACCCAGCAAGACTTACATCAGATCTAACTACATATGCATCATTATCAACAAGGGGATGGTGGGGTTTAACTGCAGCAAGCCAGCTTTGACTCGGTGGCTAACCTGAACTACGACTTCAAGTAACTCTTTTGAGGTGGCGCACACGAGTCCACATATTCACCATATCAATACACCACTATGGATCCGCTCCCGTCTCCCTACGAGAACGCCATCCATAGCACTCACGCTTATCTTGCGCATTTTAGAGTATCCACTTTCACTTGTCTATGAACTGTACAGGCAACCTAGAAGTCCTTTACCGCGGACACAGCTATTCGAATAGATCATATTAACCCTGCAGGGGTGTACTTCTTCACACACGCTCTCACCACTTACCGCCATGTACACGTCATGTATCTCGGCAACCTTCAAGCGGAAGCCTAGCGAGGGTGTCGGCCACGACCTGACTAACCACACAAGTCTCTAGTCCAGGTTTATCACCTATTCGGGTTCCATCCGCAAGGAGATCCGGCCGGGGTGTCGCTCACGGCCCCAAACGATGTGTGCAGGGTTCCCAAGCCCACCATCCGGGTGCTACTTGGTACACCGGGCCACTGTGCCTAGTCTGTCCCAAGCCCACCTGTACCGGGTGCCACTTGGTAGACTACTAACACTACCTACAAACACCAGAAACTAGTTGCAACTCCTGGACAGAGATCGAGTTGATTAATAAGTCGAGAGAGCTTGGAGCGCCCGGAGCCCAATGTGTGGTAGTAACTGATCGTGGATCACAAACACAGAACTCAGTTCGTGAGGATGGCTGCAATGAGACAACCCACCATGTACTCCTACATGGCCTCTCACCGCTACCTTTACCAAATCGTGTTCACACAGTAGGACATGTTCACACACCTCCGATTCATTCCCGATGAATCAGACCTGACTCAACTCTAAGCAGTAGCAGGCATGACAAACAAGCACGAATGAGTAGGCACATCAGGGCTCAAACAACTCCTACTCATGCTAGTGGGTTTCATCTATTTAATGTGGCAATGATAGGTCATGCAAAGGATAAAGGGGTTCAGCTACCGCAGCAAGTAATAGATGAATCGGTGTTGTCCTAATGCATTAAAAGAGAGCAGGAGCGAGAGAGTGGGATTGTATCGGAATGAACAAGGGGGTTTTGCTTGCCTGGCACTTCTGAAGATGATATAGCTCTTCATCGGTGTCATAGATCTCATCGTTGGAACATCGTCTACTGAGAGGGGACAAATACCGACAAACAAGGAAGAAACACAATCAATGCAATGCACAATATGATGCATGATCATGACATGGCAATATGCTGTGGTTTGGGCTAATGCAACTAGCAGAAAGTTAAATGGAGTTGGTTTGAATCCAGGATTCAAATTCAAACTCCATATGTGAGGGTTTAAATGCCATTTATAAGATTTGTGCTAAACAGCAGCTATAAGTTGTTCTAACATGCATGGAAATGGTACAGATGGATAGATTGGATTTTTCTGATCATTTTTCATATATAATTTGTTTCATTTGGAGTTACGGTTGATTTTATATGATTTTTAGAAGTTTAAACTATTTTCTGGAATTTCCTGGATTATTTTTATTAGAGAACATGATTAATTGCGTCAGCAGCGCGTCGGGGTGACCTCAGCAGAGTCAACATGGCTGGTCCAGGTCAAACCTGACCTGTGGGACCCATGTGTCAGTGACTAACTAAACTAACCTAGTTTAATTAGCACTAACCTAGTTTAAACTAATTAAATTTAAACCTAAGCTAGATTAATTAGCCGGGCAGGGCCCGCATGTCATAGACCCAGGGGAGGTCAAATCCCCTGGTCAACCGGGGCTAAACCACCGGCGTTGAGTCGCCGGCGAGGCTGAGATGGCAGAGGGCATCGGGATTCCTCCTCCGACGACCAAATGGCCGGCAGAGGACATCTACGCGTAGCCCGGGCTCTCGCGCATCCAAAGCAACAGGCGGCGGCAGCTGGGGTGGCCGGAATCTTCGTCGGCGTCGGCCGTGGCGGCTGCCGGAGCTCGGTTGAGCTCGGGGTCGAGGCTACAACGGCCGTGGCGATGCGGGGTTGGCATGTACGGCTTCTACGCGGTGCGGTGAGGACGTGGGTGTGCTCGGTTGGGCGCTATGGTGACTGTGGCCACGACGGCGAGGGGCTCAGGCGGCCGCGCGGTTCGGTCTTCAAGGGGGCGATGGCTACAGCAAGAAATCGAGGCGGGGAAGAGGGGGATTCGGAGCGGAAGCTCACAGCGGATCGAACGGAGGGGTCGACGAGCTCGGGGAAGGCTTGGACGATGTTGGAGCATCTCCGGCGATCTCGGAGCCGAAGGTTGAAGACGACGGCGTCGGCATCACTGCAGGGCTCCCGGCGTCGCTTGGCGCGGTGAGGAGGAAGAGTATGTCGAGGTGGAGGTTTTGGACGCGTCGGGGAGGCGAGGCGGAGGCGGTGGCCGTGGTGGTGGCGAACGACGGCGACGAACCCGCTCGGTGGGGGAATAGAGAGGGATCCAGGGGGAAAGTGAGGGTGAGGGAGAGAGCGAGGAGGGTCCAGGAGGTGTCGTGGCGTCCGCAGCTAGGTCCCGGAAGGGGGCAGGCAGGCAGGGAGGGAGGAGGTGGCGCTGCGCGTGCGTGCGCGCCGTGGGCACACGCCCCTGTCCTATTGTCCCGAGGAGGAAGACAACAGGGAGGCGCTGGTGGGCTGGGCCGGCCGACTACAATGCTGGGCCGAGGTAAGTGGGCTGTAGGTAAGCGACAGGTAACACTCTATCTCTATTTTAATTTTTGTTTCTGTTTTCTATTTGCCTTTTGTTTTCTTTGATTTAGTAAAAGTACTAAACCACATCTAAAAATCCTGAAATAAATTGTGAGGACCTGTTGAATTATTTCCAACAACCCACATTTAGTTTCAGAATTATTTGAGCATTTAAAATTGCTATAGCAATTAAATACCCAAATTCAAATACATAATAATTTAATTCAAGAGTCCAAAAAATGGCCTAGAAATATGTGCATCATTTTTGGCAGAGGTTTTCACCTTTAACAAAAATCATGAACTTTTCTAAAGGGCATTTGGGTTCGTTGAAAATATTTTTATTGAACCTAGTTGAATTCAATTGGTGCTAGGGTTTCAACAATCCCCATTTCAACTTTAACTGAAATTTAAACATGATGCATGGATGCAGATGTAGCTAATTACATACAATTCTGGGCTGTGACAGCCTCTTCCCAAATAATGAGCGGGAAGGGCGCTAACAATTGGTCATTTTGAAAGGGAACATCTGGTACACTTATCCTGACTAAAGTTGGTCTTCGGCTGCCAAAGGCTCTGACGATGACACCATCCTGGGCTCCATGATGACCTCCGTCCTGCCGTTCTGCTGGTCTTGGTCTTGTGGCACCGAAACGGTAACCTTTGCCTGATGCCTTGGCTTGTGCTTGCCCCCTTTGCACTGAAGGGGAAACAAGGACACTGCGCAGGCCGATGCCCGCCTGGTCTCGATCGTCATGGCTTGCGTCACGGGCTCCTCACGAGGTACCCTGCCTTGATCTCACCGCCTCCTCGCAAGCCTGCCTGAGGAGGCTGCTCCTGAGGAAGCTTCCTGTCATCCGCCCCGCGAGGCTTGGCCCCTCGCGAGGGTCTTGAGCTTGAGCTGATGAAGCTGGGCTGCATTGGGCCCCCACTTGAGCCACGCCGCAGGCAGGCAAGTCTGGGGACCCCCGTTCCCAGAATGCCGACAGTAGCCCCCGAGCCCAAGGCGCGCCTGGACATGGCTTAGCAGAGAAGCGAAGGGGCAACTGTGAAGCGCCGCGGGCCCCAGTAGCCTGCGGCCTTGGGCGCCGCGTGGCGATGGATTGGACGTGGGCGTCGCCGCTTCCTCACGACGCCTCGGCAACCACCCATCTGACAAAAAGAGGTGCCCGGGCCAGATTTACTTGCTTTGTTCTCGCTTGCCTTGGTCCAGATCCCCTTTCTCTCTCTTCTCCTTCCTGCTTCCAAAATCCTGCAGATCTGCCTCAATCCTTCCCATCTGGCAAGCCATTGCGCCTCGCAAGACCCCGACCAAGGCCTGGTACTCGCCGGCTCTGGATCCCCCGAATGTGTCGGAGAAGAATCTCGCCCTCATGCGCCTGAGGACGGTGGTGTAGGGCAACGTGGGAGCGACTGTGTTCAAGGCCGGCTCCGACCAGCCTGAAGGCAAGGGGAGCACCATCTACCCGCTCTTTGTGAGTGCCATCATCGTCGGTCTGGTGCCCCCTTTTTCCGAGTTCTTCCTTGCTGTTCTTCGCCTATACAACTTGCAAGCTCTGCACCTCCACCCCAACTCTGTTCTTCTCCTGGCGATTTTCGCCTACTATTGTGGGGCTCACGTTGGGGTAAAGCCCTCAGTGCCTTGCTGCGTCATTACTTTTACCTCTGGGTTTCTCGTGGCCCAATCACCGCATGCGCGAGCTTCATCGCATACTCCAACTCCAATGCCATCTCGAAGCCTGGGAAGAGGATCGAAGGCTTCCGGAGCAAGTGGGTCATGGTGGACGCCGGGTGCATCCACCCCCGACTGGTGCTCCCGACGGGGCAGCCCAAGGCCATTGATGCATGGTCTCGTGCGGAGCTTGTCGACCCGCGTGCAAGGGCGGTGCTGAAGAGGATGAACACGGACCTGAGGCCAAGCAACCTGGGGGAGGCGAAGCTGACCAGGGCCACGCTCCTAAGGGAGTTCCTGGAGCACCGGGTGGCTCCACTCCAGGAGCACTCGCTCCCATTGTGGAGGCTTGGGGAAGCGGACGCTGCCCTTCGCCTGAGCTCTGTGGCCCTGGCCGACGAAGATCTGGTTGTGGCTCTTCACTCCTTGGTCGGGGGAGACGTGGCGAGGCCGGAGGGCGCTCCTGCCCCCCTCTACCTTCGCGGCGATTGGGAGCAGGTGGTGAACGCCATGCCCACCTTCAATGGTGAGGGGCTAGTGCCCCCAGAAGCTCCCGAGGATCTGGCGGCATTGCCGACGGTGAATGTGTCCTCCAGCGACTCCAGAGGGAGTGAGGAGGAAGAAGAGGAGGAGGAGGAAGAAGAGTCTGACTCCAAGGCGACTGGCGAGGATTCGGGGGATTCCTTCCCTCGACGCAGGTCCCGCGCCCTCCGCTCCATGCCGGACGACGACGAGGCTGGCACCAGGCGAGGAGGGGAGGATTCTCCCCTGGTCCTGAGGAAGGGCAAGTCGGGGCTGGTTCTCCCAGGGTCTGCTCTGGCTCCGGGGTGGTCTGAGGCCAGCTTCGGCCTTCCCGACCCGCCCTCTGCTTCAGTGCCTCCCAAGACTGACCCTAGCTGCAGGCTCTCGGGCTTCAAGTTTGGCCGGAGGCTGCTTGAGTCCGCGAACGACGACCAGTAAGTACTCGATCTATGCTCTGCTTTGTTTCTGCTGCCAAGACTTGACGTCTGCACTCTTTTGGCTAGGGCGGCACCTGCGGCGAAGAGGTTGAAAGGGGCTTCTGCGGCCCTGCTTGAGGCGAGTTTGTCTGCCGAGGCAGTTCCTTCGTCTGCGGGGAAAGGAGGCATCGAGGCTCGTGCCTCCCCTGCCCGGCCATCCTCGCGAGCCCAGTAGGGACACTCTGGCGAGGAGTCAACCCCAGTGGCCCTGCTGACGCTGGAGGTGCCTGGGCTTGACGCTGCCGCTGAGGTGTCCAAGGCCCGGGAGGCTCCTTCCTCCCCAGCTGTGATCACACTGTTGTCTTCTCCGCCTGCTCCACCGGCTCCCGTCTCTTCTGATCCCTATGCAGTCTTGGACCAGGCCGCCAACAAACTGAGCCGGCTGTGGGAGGATCTCCAGAGCACGGACCCCCGCCTGGTGGTCGGGCGCCTGGAGCTAGCTTCTGGCTGGGCCCGCTCTGCCGCCTCTGTCCGAGCGGCGTTGAGCCAGGCTGCATCTGCCTCCGACGAGGAGAAGCAAGCCACCTGCCAAGCCAAGGCCGCTTGCGATGCTGCCTAGGGCGACGCTGCGGATGCCCGGGGTCGCTGCAAGGCGTTGGAGGTCGAGCTGCAAGGCCTGCGTGACGAGCTCGCGAAGGAGGTCCGCATCCGCCAGGAGAAGGAGGAGGGAATGAAGGCTCGGGAGGCTGTCGTCAAGGACCGGGACACCGAGATTGATGACCGCCATGGCCGATTGGAGACGCTGGAGCAGGCACTGAAGGTGGAGAGGACCGAGCTAGACCGCAAGGCGAAGGTCCTGGCCGAGGATCGAGTGGCCTTCGCCAAGCTGGAGGAGAAGGCTCGCGCTGCGCTGAAGACGCTCTATGAGGGCGGCTTAGAGAAGCCATTGGCTGGCGAAGAGGACGACCCTGCCGAGTTGCTTCCCTTCCTGGTCCATGCGCTTGAAGATGTCGGGGGCGGCCTTGGCCCTACGGCCAAGGCCGAGGCGCGTGCCCTGTCGTCTGCAGCGCTGATGCGCGTCCTCATCCACATCTACCTTCACGACCCCAACATCGACCTCGACAGCCTGCTGGACCCTGTGAGCGGCGACCTTGCTGCCGCTGCTGCTGGGGCCGTGAAGGGCCTAGCCGAGGCTTTGCTGGGGCGGTTCCGTGCCTTCAGCACCTTGCCCAGGCGCGATGCCGCTAGTTCCGCGGCTTCAGGAGGCGGAGCTGCCCAGCACGACTCCACCACAGGCGGCGGCGCCACTGGAAAGTGATCCCTTTGCGTCTTCTGTCCTGTTTTAATCCTGAAATATGCACCATGCCTCGTGGAGGCATTTAAACTTGTGTTTGGTATTGTGAAACACTCTATGGCTTGTAATATTTACTTTTGAATTCCCTAGAATTTGCATTCCCCTCCCATTTGCGCATGTTCTACGTCGGCAGGGCCCGGCCCCGCGCATACCTCAGCCGTCGTTAGCCCCAACCGGAAACCAGGACAGGACTAAGGAGTGAGGGGCTACGTGGCAAGTTAGGCTCTTGAGTCGCGATGCTCAGGAGTCCCCCTTGACGCGCAAATAGCAAGTAGGTAAGGGAGGCATAGGAGTGGATTTGTCGTTCTACGTCGGCAGGGCCCGGCCCCGCACATACCTCAGTCGCCGTTAGCCCCGACCAGAAACCAGGACGGGATTAAGGAGTGAGGGGCTACGTGACCAGTTAGGCTCCTGAGTCGCGATGCTCAGGAGTCCCCCTTGACGTGCAAACGAGTCTTCATACCTTGGCTCCGCTCAGGGAGAGGCGCGCGACGACCAGGTCCGAGGGACCTGGCTGGGTGGCGTGCGTTCGGGCGTGGCCCGGCGTGGCCCCCGTGTTCAACCCCCTCACGCTGCACTTCCGACAGGAGGCGTTGCGATGGTGCCAGACACTGAGCTCTACGCTCCCTGAGGTTGGTATGGCCGTGGGCTGCCCTCAGTTGTTTATCGCTAGCGCGGAGCATAGTGCTTTCGTATGTGTAAGGGCATAGCCGCTCCTTGGCAGTGTTGTCAGCCAGCGCGGAGCATGGTGCTTCCACTGGTACGTGGGAGGGGGCTCCCCCCTGGGAGGAGCCCCTGGGGCGTGTACAGCCCCGCCCTGACACGTGGCTGGCACGGTAGGGCTAGGAGAGGTGTATCTGGGCACACGTGAGCCAGCCCGGGACTCACGAGGCCCTACCTCGAGGCGGGTTGCGCCTGGCTCTGAGCCTTTATCAATGGTGTGTTCCTACAGGGTGGTTAGAATGCAAATGCTCTACGTCCTCAGGTCCCGGCCCTCGAGCGAGCTCAGCCGCCGCTGGTATGATAGTCGCGATGCCGTGGTTCAAGGCCAGGGGGTGAGGGCTGGAGAGCCAATAAGATCCCATGAGTCGCGATGCTCAGGTACCCCCTTTTAACGTGTAAGTGCTTTGCATGCAAGCGGAGAGGTCCGCGATAAGCAGCAGATGATAACCATGGGGACCAGGTTAAGCTCGGAGGAGCAAATCCATTTCAGATAGATGCGGAAAAAGTAAATGCCACTGGGTCTGGCCCAAGCAGCTTGGGGATAATGCAGCCCGAGGGGCGCCCCAACAAGGTAGGTAAAGAGCATAAGCAAAATGGATACATGCCGCAGGGACGGACCCACGCGACCTGGGAATGATGCAGCCCTGCGGTCGCTCCCAGCTGAAAATAGAACTTTGAAAGATGTCACCTGATACCATTGCAGAGCGAGTGTCGGAGTAGCTGACGACGCATGGTGAAGAAGCCAACCCTCAAGAGCCTTCGGAGCCCTGCGCCTCAGGAGGCTCTAGGGGTCTGGGAGGCTCCTAAAGGTCCATCTCCATCTCCTCCAGGAACGCGCGGTGCCTAGCCACCTGAGCTTCCAAGATGCTCCTCATCAGGCGCTGGTGGGTAGCAGCCGCATTTGGCAGGCCGAAGGGCATGCGAACGTAGCTGTGAGGTGGACCCTCACAACGCCCCACACGTGAAGGCCAGAAGCGCTCCTGAGACGCGGCTCAGTTGAGCCCTGGTACATCGATGCAGACGTGCAGCCCACCATCCTCACCAGGATGTGGGGCTACGGCGGGTAGGCGGCGGCTGCCGCGCATGACTCTTGACTCCTGTAGCTCCTGAATGTTCCTCGCGATGAACTCCTGAGGGTTTGACCCTCCTTGCCTCATGCCTTCCTAAGGGAAACGTGCCTTGAAGCACGCCTCCAAGTGGTGCCTGAGCGCCTGCCTCGTGACCTTGGCAAAGTCAGTGGCTCTCCAAGATAGAGCCCCCGAGCCCTGCCCGAGGAGGGCGTCGGGTGCGCCTTCCTATGCGACAGAGGGTGGCGCCTCATGAACAGGCACGGATCCTGACACAACGCCTTCGGAGGTGACTGCCTCGCGAGTGCTCGAGCCAGGTGAAGCCTTCTTCTTCTTAGGGACCGCCTCTAGAAGCCTCCCACTCCTGTGGTCTGGGTCTTCGATTGTCGCGGCTTGGAAGGCACACTCAAGAGAATACACTGCATCCCTTTCCTCACAAGGCACTGTGATGATTCCACCGCTTCCTGGCATCTTGAGGACATTGTAGCCATGGTGAGTCACTGCCATGAACTTGGCCAGGGCTGGGTACCCAAGGATGGCATTGTACGGCAGGCAAATGTGGGCGACATCAAATTCAATGAGCTCGGTGCGGTAGTTATTGCGCTGCCCAACGGTGACAGGAAGGCGAACTTGCCCTATTGGAACAGTGGAACCATCAGTGACTCCTGAGAAAGGCTTGGTTGACAGAAGCTGATCATATGGCACTTGGAGATTGTTGAATGTCTCGACGGACAAGATGTTGAGTCCAGCTCCGCCATCGATGAGGGTCCTGGTGACTTGCACATTGCTGATAACTGGGGAGCAAAGCATCAGGAGGACTCCGGCTGTTGCTGCGCACTTGAGCTGATCCGCTGAGCTGAACGTGATAGCGCACGCTGACCACCTGAGAGGGCGCGTGGCCTCAAGCTTGGGGAGGACTGCATTTACCTCGCGAGCAAACTACTTGAAGATGTGCTGAGAGGCTGGGGCCTGAGCGCCGCCCAGGATGCAAGCGATCGCGCGCGGCTCCTGGAAGCCCCCGGCACCCTCGTCCTGGTGATGGTCTTCATTCCTCCTTGGTGATGGTGGCAGTGGAAGGAGGCCTGCATTGCCTTGAGGGCGGTCCTCACGAGGTTGATCCCTCCAACCTCCCTTGCGAGGCTGGTCCTGCCAGCGGTCCTCGCGAGGTCGGTCACGCCACCCTTGGCGAGGGCCACGGTCTTCACATCGTCCTCCACCTCTTCCTCCTCCTCGGCCATAGCCCCGGTCGTTGTGGTCGGGACGTTGGCCGATACACCCATCTCGCACGGCCCTGAGCTCTTGACATTCATTGATGTTGTGGGTGTGGAGGTCGTGGTACACGCAGTACCGGCTGCCCTTGGATGACTCGGGCTGATCCCTACCTCGCTTGGTGTCCGGCTCTGCTGCGAGCACAGCAGCCCCCTTGCGCTTCATGTCCTTGACCTTGGGCTTCTTCTCTTCTGGGTTGGCAGCCGGAAGCTCGAGGAGGGAGAGGCGCCCTTCCTCAGCCCTGGCGCACTTGGTCGCCAAGTTGAACAGCTCCAGTGATGTGCACAGGTCTTCATGGATTGCTAGCTCCTCTTTAATCTTGATGTCACGCACGCCGTTGGAGAAGGCTGAGATGGTGGCCTCCTCAGTCACCCTGGGGATCTTGAGGCGGGTGTTGTTGAAGCGCTGGATGTACTTCTGCAGGGTCTCTCCTGGCTGCTACTTGATGCGGCGCAGGTCACTCATGGCCGGGGGCCGGTCGCGAGTGCCTTCGAAGTTGGCGACGAAGCGGGTGCGCATCTCGTCCGAGGAGGAGATCGTGCCAGGAGCCAGGTGCGGGCACCGTCCTTGAGCACCATGGGAAACCAATTCGCCATGACCTTTTCGTCCCTATTGGCGGCTTCGATGCCCAGCTCGTAGAGCTGGAGGAACTCCGCAGGGTCGGCAGTGCCGTTGTAGCGAGGAGGCAGGTCCGGCTTGAACTTGCCGAGCCATGCGATGCTACGCAGCTCAGAGGGGAAGGCGCGACAGCCTGCGGTGGCCACCGGAGCTCTCTGCTGATGCGGGGCTTGCTCCTGGAGATTCCCGCGCACCGCTGCTTGGAGCAGCGTGGGGTCTTGACGTGGCGGTGCAGGGATGCGATCACGGCGCTCCGGTGCTGGGAGCACGCGAGCACCTTCTTGGGGACGAGGGATCTCTTGGTAGCTCCTTTCTTGACGCGCAGGCGCCGGACGCAGAGGGTCTCGTCCTGGGGTCGCGCGCCTTGGGGCCAGGGCGCCTTCTTGGGGAGGAGGTGGTGGAGGCACCTCCTGATCCTCACCTCCTGCGTAGGATGGAGGGTGAGGCAGTGAGAGGGACGACATGGGAGAGCCCCCTGCCGCGCTGACGAGCTCGGTGATGCGGGTGAGCCAGTCCTCGTAGAGGTTGTCGACAGGACGGTAGTGCAAGAGCTCACGCGCCAGGAGCAGCGCAGCGTGCGCGTCCGTGGGGGCGCGACGAGCGTGGGACGATGAACCGGCTAGGGTCGGCGACGGGGTGGCGGTGCGGCCATCACGCCGCACCGAAGGATGCAGGGACGAGGCCTGCTGCTCGTTCCCCGCCGGGCCGGTGGCGGCATTGGCGGCAGGCAATGGGGAATGACGAGGGCGACCGTCGACGGGCGCCGTCTGGGTGACGCGGGTGGCGAGAGCAGCCCGACGCTCGGCGAGCATCAGCCATGGACACGGCAGAAGATCACACGCGACTAGCGGAAGAAAGATTCCGGCGCACCCCTACCTGGCGCGCCAAATGTCGGATTTCGGGTTCTGGCAGACCCTTGAGGTTCGAACACTGGGGTGCGCACGAAGATCTTTCCCCTACCAGCTCATGTCTCGGAGTCTCACAAGGATCTAAGCAAGAAAGATGAACAAACATGGGACACGAGATTTATACTGGTTTAGGCCACCATTGTGGTGTAATACCCTACTCTAGTGTGTGGTGTGGTGGATTGCCTCAGGGGCTAATGATGAACAATACAAAGGGAGAACAGCCTCGCGAGGGGCTGTTCTTGAGCTGGTGCGATGAACTTCTTGGGTGAGTTCAGCCGCTTCTCTCTCTCTCTCTGATCGATCTATTCTCTCGGTGCCTCCCTCTGCCCCTACTCTGTGGGTGGCTAGTCCTATTTATAGAGGGAGGCCCTGGGCCTCTTCCCAAATAATGAGCGAGAAGGGCGCCAACAATTGGCCATTTTGAAGGGGAACATCTGGTACACATATCCTGACTAAAGTTGGTCTTCGGCTGCCAAAGGCTCTGACGATGATGCCGTCCTGGGCTCCACGATGACCTCCATCTTGCCGTTCTGCTGGTCTTGGTCTTGCGGCATCGAAACGGTAACCTTTGCCTGATGCCTTGGCCTATGCTTGCCCCTTTGCACTGAAGGGGAAACAAGGACACTGCGCAGGCCGGCGCCCGCCTGGGCTCGATCGTCATGGCTTGCATCACGGGATCCTCGCGAGGTACCCTGCCTTGATCTCTCCGCCTCCTCGCGAGCCTGCCTGAGGAGGCTGCTCCTGAGGAAGCTTCCTGTCGTCCGCCCCGTGAGGCTTGCCCCCTCGCGAGGGTCTTGAGCTTGAGCTGATGAAGCTGGGCTGCATTGGGCCCCCACTTGAGCCACGCCGCAGGCCGCAGGCAGGCAAGTCTGGGGACCCCCGTTCCCAGAACGCCGACAAATGCCTCACAATAGAAGGCAAAGATGGACAGGAGGAGGATGGAATTGGGGTGAATATGGAGCGCATGGAGGCCGTAATGATGAAGAACAACGTAAAAGAAGCGGGAGAATGGGGGCACCAACCCTGAATAGATGATGTGCAGGAAGAAAGGGTAGAGGGTACTATTCGCGGGTTCCGGCATAGTGGCGGCGACCCGAAGCATCGTCTCCTTCCACTCATTGTCCTCGCTCGCCGTCAGGAGAAGCGCGGTCTGGAGCTTCTCCTCGGTGACGGAGGGCATGGTCAGCACCGGCTCGTGCCAGGCGAGGCCGGCAGCCGGGGATGAAGCCTTTGTCTTCTCAGCAGCCATTGGGCGGAAGATTGGGGGAGAAAATCGGCAGATTTGTGAGTTCTTTCGTTCTTGGGAGAAGGGGATCTGGAGTAAGACAAAGGAAAGGCGATGAAAGCACGGCAGTAGGAGACACCCCTTTTGTCAGAAGGAAACAATTGCCGAGGTAGCATGGGGAAGTGGAGACGCCCATGTCCCATCAATCGACATGCATCATCAAGGCCGCATGTGGTTAGGGCCCGCGGCGCTCCGCACTTGCACTTTGGCTTCGCCTAGAAGCTAAGTTCGAGGGCACCTTGGGCCCGGGGGCTACTATCGGCATTCTGGATATGGGGGTATCCAGACTTGCCTGCCTGCGGCCCACCATGTGGCTCCATCAACGGCCTGGTACGACCGAGCTTCAACATCAATGACTCAAGACCCTCGCGAGGGGCCAAGCCTCGCGAGGCGGACGACACCAAGACCCCCGAGGGGATCGGCCTCTTCAGGTTGGCTCCCGAGGGGCGGAGAGTTCTATGCAAGGTGCACCTCACGAGGCTCAGCTGACATGAGCCATGACGACCAAGGCCAGGCGGGCACCAGGCGGGCGCCAGCGGGCGCAGAGCGCCAGTTTCCTCTTCGGTGCAAGGGAGGCAAGCCGCAGGCGTGGAGTACCGAGGAATCAGCCAAAGGTTTCCATTCTGGTGCAACAAGACCAAGACCACCAAGACGGCAGGACAAAGGTCATCACCGAGCCCACCGCAGCGTCATGACCAGGGGCTTTTCGCAGGCGAAGACCACTTTAGTCAGGATAAGCTGTACTACTCGTCCCCTTTCAAATCCGGCCGTTGTGGGATCCCTTCCCGCCAACATTTGGGAAGAGGACCAAGGCCACTATAAATAGGACTTAGCCACCACCATAGAGAGGGATCTAGTTCACATCTGTCTAGTTCCCTTGAGCTTAAGAACACCTCACCTCCCGAGGCCAGTTCATCCACTATACTAGTTCATCCTCAGCCCCTTGAGGCAATCCACAAAAATGCTGGAGTAGGGTATTACACCGCAAGGTGGCTCGAACTAGGATAAACTGCTATGTCTCCTTGTCTCTTTGAGCTCGACGTGCTAGGCTTAGGAGGATCACGAGTAGGTAGGCTGGGCAGGTTGAGATCTCCGCATGCACCCTAGAGTTCAAACCTTTCAAGGGTTTGCGGAACCCGTAATCTGACACAGTCCCCTTCTCATCAAGTTGAATATCACTAAACAAATATTAATGGGTGTGACACCAACCATTTTAATATCTTCATCATTACTAAGCGCAAAAGATTTCGATTTCGCTGCCTTCTAATTTACTAGTGTACTTTGTGCATCAGAAATTTTTCCTAGCAAATTTTCAGTAAGAGCAAACCGAGATTGAAGATTAGAAACTTATATATTAGAATCATTAAGTTGTTTTCAAATAGCAGCTAGCAAAGTAGAATGTTCCTTCAGTTCTTCAGTAAAAAATTTGTTGTGCTCAAATTGTGTAAGCATGAAGTCCTTAGTATTTTTCTCGATTTCGGCTAACCTTTTATGATAAGAGATATCATGGTAATTTTCTCAAGACATCGTGACAAAGGAAGCGAACAAGAAAAAGGCAAGGGAAAATATTTTTGTATTTTTGTAAAAACTTTTTAGAAGTGGGGGAGATGAAAATGAGAGGCAAATGACGAATAATGTAAATGCAAGGAGATGAAAGTTTATGCGTCGGTACTTGATAGATGTTGATGATGTCTCCTCGACAACGGTGACAGAAATTCCTGCTGCTATTTGTGAGCTGCATTGGGATTTCCTCGTAGAGGAGAGGATTATGCAATACAGTAGAGAAAATTATTTCCCTCGGTTAAGAACCAAGGTTATCAATCTAGTAGGAGAACCACGCAACACCTCGTTACCAGTACATGCACACACACAAAAATCCTTGCACCCAACGCGAACAAGGGGTTGTCAATCCCTCTACTTTTATTTGGAAGGATTAAATTGTGTTGTGATAGATATATAGATAGCACAAAAATGCAAAATAAATAAAGTAAATAAAATTGCAGCAATGTATTTTTAGGATTTTAATATAGGATAAAGTAGACCCAGGGGCCATAGTTTTCACTAGAGGCTTCTCTCTTGAAAATAGCATATGGTGGGTAAACAAATTACTATTGGGCAATTGATAGAAAAGCAAATAATCATGACGATATCCAAGGCAATGATCATGTATAAAGGCATCACGTCCAAGACAAGTAGACCGACTCCTGGCTGCATCTACTACTATTACTCCACACATCGACCGCTATCCAGCATGCATCTAGAGTATTAAGCTCATAAAGAATAGAAACCCCATCTTTTTATCCTTAATGGGAATGCTACAAATACGTGGCATGTCCCTTTCTGTCACTGGGATTGAGCACCACAAAATCAAACCCATCACAAAGCACCTCTCCCATTGCAAGAAAACCAATCTAATAGGTCAAACCAAATCGATAGATCGGAGAGAAATACAAAGCTATCTAAATCATGCATAAATGAGTTCACAGAGGACTCAAACAATATTCATAGATAATCTGATCATAAATTCACAATTCATCAGATATCAACAAACGCACTGCAAAAGAAGATTACATCGAATAGATCTCCAAGAACATCGAGGAGAACATTGTATTGAAGATCGAAGAGGGAGAAGAAGCCATCTAGTTACTAGCTATGGACCCGTAGGTCTTTGGTAAACTACTCACACATCATCAGAAGGGCAACAAGGTTGGTGTAGAGGCCCTCCATGATCGAATCCCCCTCCAACAAAGTGCCGGAAAAGGCCCCAAGATGGGATCTCACGAGAACAGAAGCTTGCATCACCGAAAAAAGTATTTCGGGTGGCTCTGTTATGTCAAAGGAATATTTGAGTATTTATATAGGTGGAATTAGGTCAAGAGGTGCCATAGGGGCCCACAAGCCTGGGGGGGCATCCCTAAGGCACGCCTCCCGAGCTTGTCGCCCCCTTGTGGCTCGTCTGGTCTTCTCCTGAACCTTCTAGGTTGTCTTTTGGTCCAAAAAAATTAATCCAAAGTATTTTTTTGCATTTGGACTATGTTTGATATTGATTTCCCGAAAAGCAAAAAAACAGCAACTGGCACTGGGCACTAATTTAATAGGTTAGTCCAGAAAAATGATATATAATTGCATAAAGTTGCATATGAAACATCCAAGATTGATACTATAATAGCATGGAGCAATTAAAAATTATAGATACGTTGGAGATGAATCAGGAAGCGAGAAGGGGGGAACTTCTCAGCAAGGAGCTTGCCAGGTCTTGTCTTGCCGGTGTGGAGCTTGCCGACAACTGGAGTCTTGACCTTTGGTACTAACTTAGTACTTCTCGATGACATGTCGGGAGGTCTTCTTCATGGTCTTGTATATTGGATCTTGAGTCTTGTATGCAGCAGTCCTCCGGCAAGCCTTGTCGGCGGGAAGGCTACAACTGCCTATGCACAACTCAGGGTACTAAGGTATCTGTATATTAGTGCACCGACAGGAGCCCCCAGGCCTGGGCCACACACGTATGCGGGGCATTCTTGGGCTAGGCCCAAATAGTGCACAGGCAGGCGTGGTAGAGGATAACTGTTGTAATCTTCTCTTTTACCATGCCCCCACAACGCGCATTAAATGCAGAACATGGCAGAGGTGGATTGGAACAGTTGCCAAGGGTAGTGCACCTGAAAAGCACAATCATGTAGGACAGTAAAGAGCAAGCCCCGTGCCTTCCCCATAAAAAGGAAATCGCTAGGGTCGCTGCTCATTTACCCCTTTCGCCTCTAATCTAGCATCCGCTTCCTTCGTTTTATTTCTTGTGCTAGAATAGAGCACTTTGCTCCTTTCACTGCCGCTCCACCACGCCATTTTTCTCCCACCAAATCCACTCCCTTTGCATCTGATACGTATCCAACGTATCCATAATTTTTGATTGTTCCATGCTATTATATTATCCCTTTTGGATGTTTATGGGCTTTATTTTACACATTTATATCATTTTTGGGACTAACCTACTAACCACAGGCCCAGCCCATATTGTTGTTTTTTTGCCTATTTCAGTATTTCGAAGAAAAGGAATATCAAACGGAGTCCAAACGGAATGAAACCTTCGGGAGCGTGATTTTTGGAACGAACGTGATCCGGAGAGCTTGGAGTGCAAGTCAAGAAGCGCCCGAGGGCCCCACGAGATAGGGGGCCGCGCCCCCCTATCTCGTGGGCCCCTCGGGTGGCCACCGATGTACTTCTTCCTCCTATATGTACCTACGTACCCTGAAAACATCCAGGGGCACCACGAAACACAATTTCCACCGCCGTAATCTTCTGTATCCGCGAGATCCCATCTTGGAGCCTTCGTCGGCACTCCGCCGGAGGGGGAATCGACCATGGAGGGACTCTACATCAACATCCTTGCCCCTTCGATGAGTTGTGAGTAGTTTACCACAGACCTACGGGTCCATAGTTATTAGCTAGATGGCTTCTTCTCTCTTTTTGGATCTCAATACAATGTTCTCCCCCTCTCTTGTGGAGATCTATTCGATGTAAACTCTTTTTGCGGTGTGTTTTTCGAGATCCGATGAATTGTGGGTTTATGATCAAGTTTATCTATGAATAATATTTGAATCTTCTCTGAATTCTTTTATGTATGATTGAGTTATCTTTGCAAGTCTCTTCGAATTATCAGTTTGGTTTGGCCTACTAGATTGGTCTTTCTTGCCATGGGAGAAGTGCTTAGCTTTGGGTTCAATCTTGCGGTGTCCTTACCCAGTGACAGAAAGGGTTGCAAGGCACGTATTGTATTGTTGCCATCGAGGATAACAACATGGGGTTTATATCATATTGCATGAGTGTATCCCTCTACATCATGTCATCTTGCTTAATGTGTTACTTTGTTCTTATGAACTTAATACTCTAGATGCAGGCAGGAGTCGGTCGATGCGTGGAGTAATAGTAGTAGATGCAGGCAGGAGTCGGTCTACTTGTTATGGACGTGATGCCTATATACATGATCATGCCTAGATAATCTCATAACTATGCGCTTTTCTATCAATTGCTCGACAGTAATTTGTTCACCCACCGTAATACTTATGCTATCTTGAGAGAAGCCTCTAGTGAAACCTATGGCCCTCGGGTCTATCTCTTATCATATTTGCTTTCAATCTACTTTTATTTGCATCTTTACTTTTTGCATCTATATTACAAAATACCAAAAATATATTTATCTTATCATACTATCTTTATTAGATCTCACTTTCGCAAGTGGCCATGAAGGGATTGACAACCCCTTTATTGCGTTGGTTGCGAGTTCTGAGTTTGTTTGTGTAGGTGCGTGGGACTTTTGAGGAGCCTCCTACTGGATTGATACCTTGGTTCTCAAAACTGAGGGAAATACTTACGCTACACTTGCTGCATCACCCTCTCCTCTTCAAGGAAAACCAAAGCAAGCTCAAGACATAGCAAGAAGGATTTCTGGCGCCGTTGCTGGGGAGGTCTTCGCTCAAGTCAAGACATACCAAGTACCCATCACAAACCCATCTCCCTCGCATTTACATTATTTGCCATTTGCCTCTCGTTTTCCTCTCCCCCACTTCACCCTTGCCGTTTTATTCGCCCTCTCTTTCCCAATCTCCTCCTCTCTTTTTCGCTTGCCATTTTTCTGTTTGCTTGTGTGTTGGATTACTTGTTGCCATGGCACAAGATAATACCAAATTGTGTGACTTCTCGAATACCAATAATAATGATTTCCTTAGTACTCCGATTGCTCCTCTTAATGATGTTGAGTCTTGTGAAATCAATACTGCTTTGCTGAATCTTGTTATGAAAGATCAATTCGCTGGCCTTCCTAGTGAAGATGCCGCTCCTCATCTAAACAACTTTGTTGATTTTTGTGATATGCAAAAGAAGAAAGATACGGATAAAAATATTGTCAAATGGAAGTTATTTCCGTTTTCACTTAGAGATCGTGCTAAAGTTTGGTTTTCGTCTTTGCCTAAAAATAGTATTGATTCTTGGAACAAGTGCAAAGATGCTTTTATCTCTAAGTATTTTCCTCCCACTAAGATCATCACTCTTAGGAACGATATTATGAATTTTAAACAACTTTATCATGAGCATGTTGCCCAATCTTGGGAAAGAATGAAATTGATGCTTCACAATTGCCCTACTCATGGTTTGAATTTATGGATGATCATACAAAATTTTTATGCCAGTTTGAACTTTGCTTCTAGAAATCTCTTAGATTCGGCCGCGGGAGGCACCCTTATGGAAATCACATTAGGAGATGCTACAAAACTTCTTGATAATATTATGGCTAATTATTCTCAATGGCACACCGAAAGATCTTCTAGTAAAAAAGTGCATGCTATAGAAGAAATCAATGTTTTGAGTGGAAAGATGGATGAACTTACGAAGATGTTTGCTACTAAAAATACTCCTCTTGATCCCAATGATATGCCTTTTTCTTCCTTGATTGAGAATAATAATGAATATATGGATGTGAATTTTGTTGGTAGGAATAGTTTTGGAAACAATGTGTATAGAGGAAATTTTAATGCTAGACCTTTCCCTAGTAATCCCTCTAATAATTATGGAAATTCCTACAATAATTCTTATGGTAATTTTAATAAGATGCCCTCTGATTTTGAGAATAGTGTGAAAGAATTTATGATTTCTCAAAAGAATTGATGATTTGGCTAGGAACGTTGATAGACTTTTGCTTGATGTTAACTCTCTTAAACTTGGATCTTCTTCTCCTAAGCATGATATCAATGAGTCTCTCAAAGTAATGAGAATTTCCATTGACGAGTGCAAGGAAAGAACCGCTAGATTGCATGCTAAAAAAGAAAGCTTTATAAAAGCGTGTTCTTCTAGTTTCCGTGAAAATAATGATGAGGATCTTAAAGTTATTGATGCGTCTCCGATTAGATCTATGTTTTGCAATATGAATTTTGATGATTATGGGACTGATGATGAATCAACTTTGCCTAGAAGGCGTCCCAAGAATTCGGAGACTTTAGATCTTGATGCTAAATTTGGTAAAAGTGAGATTGGAGAATCCTCAACTTCTAATAATGTTGAACCTACTATCTCGGATTTCAAGGAATTTGATTATGATAATTGTTCTTTAAAAGGTTGTATTTCCTTGTTGCAATCTGTTGTTAATTCTCCTCATGCTTATAGTAAAAACAAAGCTTTTACCAAACATATTGTTGATGCCTTGATGCAATCTTATGATGAAAAACTTAATTTGGAAGTTTCTATACCTAGAAAACTTAATGATGAGTGGGAACCTACTATAAAAATTAGAACTAAAGATTATGAGTGTTTTGCTTTGTGTGATTTGGGTGCTAGTGTTTCCACGATTCTGAAAACTTTATGTGATATTCTAGGTTTCCATGATCTTGATAATTGCTCTTTAAATTTGCACCTTGCGGATTCCACCATTAAAAAGCCTATGAGAAGGATCAATGATGTTCTTATTGTTGCAAATAGAAATTTGGTGCCCGTAGATTTTATCGTTCTTGATATAGATTGCAATCTTTCTTGCCCTATTATTCTTGGTAGACCTTTCCTTAGAACGATTGGAGCGATTATTGATATGAAGGAAGGGAATATTAGATTCCAATTTCCCTTAAAGAAAGGCATTGAGCACTTTCCAAGAAAGAAAGTCAAATTACCTTATGAATCTATCATGCGTGCTACTTATGAATTTAGTGCCAAAGATGGCACTCGTTAGATCTATCTTCGCTTTTATGCCTAGCTAGGGGCGTTAAACGATAGCGCTAGTTGGGAGGCAACCCAATTTTCTTTATGTTTTTGTTTTTGCTACTGTTTATTAATAAATCTTGCATTTACCTTCTGGTTAGAGGTGTTTTTATCTTTTAATTAGTGTTTGTGCCAAGTAGAACCTATAGGATAACCTACGATGATAGTTGATTTGATTCTGCTGAAAAACAGAAACTTTGCACGAACGAATATAATTTTGTTAAATCACAGGAACATTCTTTTGCATTGATTCTTTTTGCTGCTGTTCAATAAACAAATTTTCCAGGACTTCCTATTTTGGTAGGATTTTTAGAGTTCCCTAAGTTTGCGTTAGTTACAGATTTCTATAGACTGTTCTGTTTTTGATGGATTCTGTTTTTCGTGTGTTGTTTGCTTATTTCAATGCATCTATGGCTAGTAAATTAGTTTATGAACCATAAATAAGTTGGAATACAGTAGGTTTAACACCAAAATAAATAAATAATGAGTTAATTGCAGTACCTTATGTGGTGGTTTTGTTTTCTTTCACTAACGGAGCTTATAAGATTTCCTGTTGAGTTTTGTGTTGTGAAGTTTTCAAGTTTTGGGTAAAGCTTTTATGGACTATGGAATAAAGGGTGGCAAGAGCCTAAGCTTGGGGATGCCCATGGCACCCCAAGATATTCAAGAATAGCCAAAATGCTAAGCTTGGGGATGCCCCAGGAAGGCATCCCCTCTTTCGTCTTCGTTCATTGGTAACTTTACTTGGAGCTATATTTTTATTCGCTACATGATATGTGTTTTGCTTGGAGCGTCGTGTATTATATTAATCTTTGCTTTTTAGTTTACCACAATCATCCTTGCTGAACACACCTTTTGGGAGAAGCCTATTTGATTAGAATTTGCTAGAATACTCTATGTGCTTCACTTATATCTTTTGAGCTTGATAGTTTTTGCTCTAGTGCTTCAGTTATATCTTTTAGAGCATGGTGGTGTCTTAATTTTGAAGAAATTGCTAGTCTCTCATGCTTCACTTATATTATTTTGAGAGTCTTTTAGAACAACATGGTATTTGCTATGATCATAAAGTTGGTCCTAGAATGATGAGCATCCAAGTTGGGTATAATAAAAACTATCATAGAAAGTGAATTGGATGCTATGATCAACTTGATGCTTGATAATTGTTTTGAGATATGGAGGTAGTGATATTAAAGTCATGATAGTTGGGTGATTATGAATTTAAAGAATGCTTGTGTTGAAGCTTGTGATTCCCGTAGCATGCACGTATGGTGAACCGCTTTGTGATGAAGTTGGAGCACAATTTTATTTATTGATTGTCTTCCTTATGAGTGGCGGTCGGGGACGAGTGATGGTTCCTACCAATCTATCCCCCTAGGAGCATGCGCTTAGTACTTTGGTTTTTGATGACTTCTAAATTTTTGCAACAAGTATATGAGTTCTTTTGATTAATGTTGAGTCCATGGATTATACGCACTCTTTCACCCTTCCACCATTGCTAGCCTCTCTTGTACCGTGCAGCTTTCGCCGGTACCATACACCCACCATTTACCTTCCTAAAAACAGCCACCATACCTACCTATTATGGCATTTCCATAGCCATTCCGAGATATATTGCCATGCAACTTTCCACCGTTCTGTTCATATGACACGCATTACTTTTGTCATATTTCTTTGTGCATGATAATGTAGTTGACATTGTATTTGTGGCAAGGCCACCTTCATAATCTTCATACATGTCGCTCCTGATTCATTGCACATCCCGGTACACCACCGGAGGCATTCATATAGAGTCATATCTTGTTCTAGCTTTGAGTTGTAAATCCATAAAAGTGTGATGATCTTCATTATTAGAGCATTGTCCTAGTGAGGAAAGGATGATGAAGACTATGATTCCTCCACAAGTCGGGATGAGACTTCGGACTTTACAAAAAGAAAAAAAAGAAAAAAAGAAACAGAAAAGAAAAAAGAGAAAGGCCAAAAAGAAAAAAAAAGGCAAAGAAAAAAAAGGAAGAAAAAAATAAAAAGTAAAAAAATGAGAGAAAAAGAGAGAAGGGACAATGCTACTATCTCTTTTTCCACACTTGTGCTTCAAAATAGCACCAAGATCTTCATGTTAGAGAGTCTCATATGTTGTCCCTTTCATATACTAGTGGGAATTTTTCATTATAGAACTTGGCTTGTATATTACAATGATGGGCTACCTCAAAAGTGCCCTAGGTCTTCGTGAGCAAGCAATTTGGATGCACCCCACTTAGTTTCTTTTGTTGAGCTTTCATATATTTATAGCTCTAGTGCATCCGTTGCATGGCAATCCCTACTCACTCACATTGATATCTATTAATGGGCATCTACATAGCCCGTTGATACACCTAATTGATGTGAGACCATCTTCTCCTTTTTGTCTTCTCCACAACCACCATTCTATTCCGCATATAGTGCTATGTCCATGGCTCATGCTCATGTATTGCGTGAAAGTTGAAAGAGTTTGAGATTATTGAAGTATGAAACAATTGCTTGGCTTGTCATCGGGGTTGTGCATGATTAAATACTTTGTGTGATGAAGATAGAGCAACAACCAGACTATATGATTTTGTAGGGATAACTTTCTTTAGCCATGTTATTTTGATAAGACATGATTACTTTGATTAGTATGCTTGAAGTATTACTATTTCTTATGTCAATTTGAACTTTTATTTTGAATCATTTGGATCTGAACATTCATGCTACAATAAAGAAAATTACATTATGAATTATGCTAGGTAGCATTCCACATCAAAAATTTCTTTTTTATCATTTACCTACTCGAGGACGAGTAGGAAATAAGCTTGGGGATGCTTGATACGTCTCTAACGTATCTATAATTTTTTATTGTTCCATGCTATTATATTACCCCTTTTGGATGTTTATGGGCTTTATTTTACACATTTATATAATTTTTTGGACTAACCTACTAACCGGAGGCCCATCCCATATTGCTGTTTTTTTTGCCTATTTCAGTATTTCGAAGAAAAGGAATATCAAACGGAGTCCAAATGGAATGAAACATTCGGGAGCGTGATTTTTGGAACGAATGTGATCCGGAGAGCTTGGAGTGCAAGTCAAGAAGCTCCTAAGGGCCCCACGAGATAAGGGGCCGCGCCCCCTGTAGGGCGCGCCCCCTGTCTCGTGGGCCCCTCGGGCGGCCACCGACGTACTTCTTCCTCCTATATATACCTACGTACCCCGAAAACATCCAGGGGCACCACGAAACACAATTTCTACCGCCGTAACCTTCTGTATCCGCGAGATCCCATCTTGGAGCCTTCACCGACACTCTGCCGGAGGGGGAATCGACCACGGAGGGCCTCTACATCAACATCCTTGCCCCTCCAATGAGTTGTGAGTAGTTTACCACAGACCTACGGGTCCATAGTTATTAGCTAGATGGCTTCTTCTCTCTTTTTGGATCTCAATACAATGTTCTCCCCCTCTCTTGTGGAGATCTATTCGATGTAAACTCTTTCTGTGGTGTGTTTGTCGAGATCCGATGAATTGTGGGTTTATGATCAAGTTTATCTATGAATAATATTTGAATCTTCTCTAAATTCTTTTATGTATGATTGAGTTATCTTTGCAAGTCTCTTCGAATTATCAGTTTGGTTTGGCCTACTAGATTGGTCTTTCTTGTCATGGGAGAAGTGTTTAGCTTTGGGTTCAATCATGTGGTGTCCTTACCCAGTGACAGAAAGGGTTGCAAGGCACGTATTGTATTGTTGCCATTGAGGATAACAAGATGGGGTTTATATCATATTGCATGAGTTTATCCCTCTACATTATGTCATCTTGCTTAATGCGTTGCTCTGTTCTTATGAACTTAATACTCTAGATGCAGGCAGGAGTCGGTCAATGTGTGGAGTAATAGTAGTAGATGCAGGCAGGAGTCGGTCTACTTGTTATGGACGTGATGCCTATATACATGATCATGCCTAGATAATCTCATAACTATGCGCTTTTCTATCAATTGCTCGACAGTAATTTGTTCACCCACCGTAATACTTATGCTATCTTGAGAGAAGCCTCTAGTGAAACCTATGGCCCCCGGGTCTATCTCTTATCATATTTGCTTTCAATCTACTTTTATTTGCATCTTTACTTTTTGCATCTATATTACAAAATACCAAAAAAATATTTATCTTATCATACTATCTTTATTAGATCTCACTTTCGCAAGTGGCCGTGAAGGGATTAACAACCCCTTTATTGTGTTGGTTGCGAGTTCTCAGTTTGTTTGTGTAGGTGCGTGGGACTTTTGAGGAGCCTCCTACTGGATTGATACCTTGGTTCTCAAAACTGAGGGAAATACTTATGCTACACTTGCTGCATCACCCTCTCCTCTTCGAGGAAAACCAACGCAAGCTAAAGATGTAGCAGCATCCACCATGGCTCCAAAAAGAGGCTAGGGAAAATCTAAAAATCTAGCCAACCTAGAAGATGAGGAGAGGAAGGAGGAAATGGTAGCACCGCGGAGGAAGAACATCGTCATCACACCAGTTCTTAAGCAGGAGGATCTGGTAGAGTGCTACGCAATCATGTGGGGGAGGGAAATGGTAGCCCATCCCGGGCCACAAGTTTTTCCGGGCTCTACCAAATCCAGCGGAGACAAGTACCCCTTCTTCACCGCATACTTCTATTGCAGGCTTGTCCCCCCTATCTCTATTTTTTCTCTGAGATCATGTACACATGTGGGTTCCATCTCCTCGATTCACACCAAATGCCATGACCTGTATGTCTGTCTTCATGCATATGTGCGAGAACTTCATCGGAGTAACTCCCAACATTGCTCTCTTTCACCATTACTTTGTTCCACATGTTGAAGCGGATGTTCCTTTTGGTGGCATTACTTGGATCCCCAGAGTCAGTGCCCGGGAGGCCTACCTCGATGGCCAACTACACTTGAGGTGGGTTGAATGGCGAGCCGAATGGTGCTGGATAAAGGATGCCGAGTTCCCAGATTTCTACAAGCCGAGGATGAAGAAGGTGGAGTGCGATAGGGGTTAGGGCTCCCTTGACGTAAACGACAATAAGCTCTCCATCGCCACAACTCGCATCTTTCGCCTCAGGGCCGCTGGCCTCGCCATCGAGATAGTAGGAGAAGATTTCCTCCGCCGCTGCATCACCCCCTTCAGGACAAGGGAAGGCCAGCTTGGGATTACAAGAACGCAGCAGATATCATGCGGGTGAGTGCTAGGCTTGGAGCTAACTTGATGGTAATGCAACACAGGGTCCTCTACCACCAGCTCTTCCGTGCCATCGGCAAGTTCAAGCTGCTGGCGAACGTAGTGCCTTTGTGCAATAATTCCACCAAGGATGCCATTATTGCAATGATGCCTGACTGCAATGCCCACGACATCGAGGGACCTTGGCAAGAACCGCCTAAAGAAGCGGTGAGAAGATGGTTTGACACCCTGGTGGAGAAAGCCATCAGGGAGAAGACGGACCTTATCCGTAATACCATCGAGGAAGAGCTGGCACACATTACCAGCAGGGAGTGGAAGCAAAAATGGTCGGAGGCACCAGCGGTTCTGGATCCGAAGCAACCAATGTTGACAAAGCAGTTCAGGACGAACTGGTAGACGAGCCGCCGGAAGGGCCTGTTGGAGGACATGAAGAGCTTACCGGGGAACAAGGTGATGAAACCGCTCAGGAGTAGGTGCATAAGGAGCCCCCTGTCCCTCCTATTCCGGCAAGGAAAACCCGCACCCTCCGAAAAGCCACCTCCGGAGAGTTAGTTCATCCTCCGTATTAAGCGATGAAGTAGTCGACAAGGGAGCAGCCGCCAAGGCTATCAGGCGGCAATGATCTCGATGCCAAGCTCCTCAACAACAGCAAATGTGGCGCACCTCTTCGAGGCAGCCAACCACGTCGACTGTTGGACTGGCTAGGCCCTCTCAACCTGCCGCACCTACGGCAACCAAGCAAGTCAGGACTCCCAGTCCACCTCCTGCCTCTAGCGCTGGACCTGAGGGCAAATATGACCTCTCTGTCCGTAGCCACAAGGAGGAGGACGAAGAGTATGTGCCAACTACTTCTATCAATTCCTGATACATCGTTTTTGTTGATATGATTTTTCCTATCTTAATTTGACTTAACAGTGATGACCAAAACTTGGTGCAAAGGATGGCGAAAAAGGTGACGACCACAGTGGGGGATGAGCCGACGACAAACTTGCCGCCTGGCGCGGACATGGTGATCATTAGCCCCAGCACAACCCCGGTGTGAGGACACTGTCTCCTTTCATTTAGTGAGCATTGGTGTCGAGGTTGTCATTGTTGACATCATCAAGGAAGCAGGAGAAGAGCTCCACGAAGAAGAAGAACGTCCGAAGGTAGATCTTGCTGTGACGCCTCCATCGACCATTGCAGTGGAAACCAACTCTCTAGAAAGGACCTCCACCGACGAGCATGTCTATGATGACGATGTGCCAGCAAGTGGGTATGTCGGCACCAGGCGACAACAACCGAAGTTGTCGAAGGGGAAGTTGCTCCTCCTCAACAAACCCAGTCCGGTAAGTCATTTCTGTCAAGCAGTCCCATCCCTTAGTCAATTTTGTTTTATTGAACTTGACCTAAATTTGACTCCCTCCCTTCTCCTTCTTCTCAGACCCACCCTCAACTGATGACATGGACATAGACACCACCATCGAGGGATTCGGTAAGGACGCTACTAACAAAGCTAACAAGATCGCCGCCATCGAAGCTGCCAAGACTACTGACTAGGGGGTTGTTGGAAATATGCCCTAGAGGCAATAATAAAATGGTTATTATTATATTTCCTTGTTCATGATAATTGTCTATTGCTCATGCTATAATTGTATTGACCGAAAACCGTAATACATGTGTGAATACATAGACCACAACATGTCCCTAGTGAGCCTCTAGTTAACTAGCTCGTTGATCAACAGATGGTCATGGTTTCCTGACTATGGACATTGGATGTCATTGATAACGGGATCACATCATTAGAAGTTGATGTGATGGAAAAGACCCAATCCTAAGCATAGCACAAGATCGTGTAGTTCGTTTGCTAAAAGCTTTTCTAATGTCAAGTATCATTTCCTTAGACCATGAGATTGTGCCACTCCCGGATACCGTAGGAATGCTTTGGGTGTACCAAACGTCACAACGTAACTGGGTGGCTATAAAGGTGCACTACAGGTATCTCCGAAAGTGTCTGTTGGGTTGGCATGAATCGAGAGTGGGATTTGTCACTCCGTATGATGGAGGGGTATCTCTGGGCCCACACGGTAATGCATCATCATAATGAGCTCAATGTGACTAAGTAGTTAGTCACGGGATCATGCATTACGGACGAGTAAAGTGACTTGCCGGTAACGAGATTGAATGAGGTATTGCGATACCGATGATCGAATCTCGGGTAAGTAACGTACCGATTGACAAAGGGAATTGTATACGGGATTGCTTGAATCACCGACATCGTGGTTCATCCAATGAGATCATCGTGGAACATGTGGGAGCCAACATGGGTATCCAGATCCCGCTGTTGGTTATTGACCGGAGAGATGTCTCAATCATGTCTGCATGGCTCCCGAACCCGTAGGGTCTACACACTTAAGGTTCGATGACGCTAGGGTTATAGGGAAAGTTTGTATGTGGTTACCGAATGTTGTTCGGAGTCCCGGATGAGATCCCGGACGTCACGAGGAGTTCTAGAATGGTCCAGAGGTAAAGAATAATATATAGTAAGTGAGGTTTTGGCCACCGGAAGTATTTCGGGCGTCACTGGTACTGTACCGGGACCACCAAAAGGGTTCCGGGGGTCCACCGGGAGGGGCCACCAGCCCCGGAGGCTTGCATGGGCCAAGAGTGGGAAGGGACCAGCCCCTGAGTGGGCTGGTGCGCCTCCCACCAAGGCCCAAGGCGTAGCTAGGAGGAGAGGGGGAAACCCTAGGCGCAGATGGGCCTAAAGGCCCACCCTAGGGCGCCCCCCTCTCCCCCTCCTGGCCGCCCCCTCTAGTCCCATCTAGGGCTGCTGCACCCCCTAGGGTGGGAACCCTAGAGGGGGCGCAGCCACCTCCCCTCCTCCTATATATAGTGGGGGTTTTGGGGCTGCCAAAGACATGAATCTCTCTCTCTCTCTCTCTCTCTCTCTCTCTCTCTCTCTCTCTCTCGGTGCAGCCCTACCTCTCCACATCCTCGTCCTTCGTAGTGCTTGGCAAAGCCCTGCTGTAAACCATGCTGCTCCACCACCACCATGCCGTCGTGCTGCTGCTGGAGTTCTCTTCCCCAACCTCTCCCTCCTCCTTGCTGGATCAAGGTGTGGGACACGTCACCGGGCTGCACGTGTATTGAATGCGGAGGCGCCATTGTTCGGCGCTTAGATCGGTATCAACTGTGATCTGAGTTGCTGCATGTACGACTCCTCCAACCGCATTCTTGTAATGCTTCCGTATCGCGATCTTCAAGGGTATGAAGATACACTCCCCTCTCTCTCGTTGCTAGTCTCTCCATAGATTGATCTTGGTGATGCATAGAATTTTTTTAATTTCTGCAACAATCCCCAATAGTGGCATCAAGAGCTAGGTCTATGCGTAGTTTCTATGCACGATTAGAACACAAGTAGTTGTGGGCGTCGATTTTGTGAATTTACTTGCCGTTACTAGTCTTATCTTGATTCGCCGACATCGTGGGATGAAGCGGCCCGGACCGACCTTACACGTACGCTTACGTGAGACAGGTTCCACTGAATGACATGCACTAGTTGCATAAGGTGGCTAGCGGGTGTCTGTCTCTCCCACTTTAGTCGGATCAGATTCGATGAAAAGGATCCTTATGAAGGTTAAATAGCAATTGGCATATCACGCTGTGGTTTTGGCGTAGGTAAGAAATGTTCTTACTAGAAACCTATAGGAGCCACGTAAAAACTTGCAACAACAATTAGAGGACGTCTAACTTGTTCTTGCAGCATATGCCGTGTGATGTGATATGGCCAAAAGGATGGGATGAATGATATATGTGATGTATGAGATTGATCATGTTCTTTTAATAGGAATCACGACTTGCATGTCGATGAGTATGACAACCGGCAGGAGCCATAGGAGTTGTCTTAATTTATTGTATGACCTGCGTGTAAATGAAAATGCCATGTAATTTCTTTATTTTATTGCTAACCGTTAGCCAAAGTAGTAGAAGTAACAGTTGGCGAGACAAGTTCATGAAGACACGATGATGGAGATCATGACCATGGAGATCATGGTGTCATGCCGGTGACGATGATGATCATGGCGTCCCGAAGATGGAGATCAAAAGGAGCAAAATGATATTGGCCATATCATGTCACTATTTGATTGCATGTGATGTTTATCATGTTTTTACATCTTATTTGCTTAGAACGACAGTAGAATAAATAAGATGACCCCCATAAAAATTTCAAGAAAGTGTTCCCCCTAACTGTGCACCGTTGCGGAAGTTCGTTGTTTCGAAGCACCACGTGATGATTGGGTGTGATAGATTCTAACGTTCGAATACAACGGGTGTAAGCTAGATTTACACATGCAAAACACTTAGGTTGACTTGACAAGCCTATCATGTACAGACATGCCCTCGGAACACAAGAGATCGAAAGGTTGAACATGAGTCATATAGTAGATACGACCAACATGAAGATGTTCACCGATGATGACTAGTCCATCTCACGTGATGATCGGACACGTCCTAGTTGACTCGGATCATGTATCACTTAGATGACTAGAGGGATGTCTATCTGAGTGGGAGTTCATTAAATAATTTTATTAGATGAACTTAATTATCATGAACTTAGTCTAAAATATCTTTGCAATATGTCTTGTAGATCAAATGGCCCACGCTAATGTTGCCCTCAACTTCAACGCATTCCTAGAGAAAACCAAGTTGAAATACTATGGTAGCAACTATATGGACTGGGTCTGGAACTTGAGGATCATCCTCATAGCTGCCAAGAAAGCATATGTCCTAGAAGCACCGCTAGGTGAAGCACCCATTTTCCCAGCAACTCAAGACGTTATGAACGCCTAGCATTCGCGTAGTGATGATTACTCCCTGGTTCAATGCGGCATGCTTTACAGCTTAGAACCGGGCTCCAAAAGCGTTTTGAGCAGCAAAGAGCATATGAGATGTTCCAAGAGCTGAAAATGGTTTTCCAAGCTCATGCCTGGGTCGAGAGATATGAAGTCTCCGACAAGTTCTACAGTTGTAAGATGGAGGAAAACAATTCTGTCAGTGAGCATATACTCACTATGTTCGGGTTACACAACCATTTGTCTCAGTTGGGAGTTAATATCACAGATGACTTGGTCATTGACAGGATCCTCCAGTCGCTCCCACCTAGCTACAAGAGCTTTGTGATGAACTACAATATGCAAGGGATGGATAAGTCCATTCCCAAGTTATATTCAATGCTGAAATCAGCGGAGGTGGAAATAAAAAAGGAACATCAAGTGTTGATGGTGAATAAGACCACTAGTTTCAAGAAAGGCAAGGGTAAGAAGAACTTCAAGAAGGACGGCAAGGGAGTTGCCGCGCCCGGTAAATCAGTTGCTGGGAAGAAGAAGCCAAACAATGGACCCCAAGCCCGAGACTCAGTGCTTTTATTGCAAGGGAAATGGTCACTGGAAGCGGGACTGCCCCAAGTACTTAGCGGACAAGAAGGCCGGCAAGACCAAAGGTATATGTGATATACATGTTATTGATGTGTACCTTACTAGTACTCGTAGTAGCTCCTGGGTATTTGATACCGGTGCGGTTGCTCATATTTGTAACTCAAAACAGGAGCTGCGGAATAAGCGGAGACTGGCGATGGACGAGGTGACGATGCGCGTCGGGAATGGTTCCAAGGTCGATGTGATCGCCGTCAGCACGCTACCTCTACATTTACCCATGGGATTAGTTTTAAACCTCAATAATTGTTACTTAGTGCCAGATTTGAGCATGAACATTGTATCTGGATCTCGTTTAATGCAAGATGGCTACTCATTTAAATTCAAGAATAATGATTGTTCTATTTATTTGAGAGATATGTTTTATGGTCATGCCTCGCTGGTCAATGGTTTATTCTTATTGAATCTCGAACGTGATGTTACACATATTCATAGTGTGAATACCAAAAGATGTAAGGTTAATAATGATAGTCCCACATACTTGTGGCACTGCCGCCTTGGTCACATTGGTGTCAAACGCATGAAGAAAATCCATGTAGATGGACTTTTGGAGTCTCTTGATTATGAATCATTTGACACATGCGAACCATGCCTCATGGGCAAGATGACCAAGACTCCGTTCTCTGGAACAATGGAGTGAGCAACCAACTTGTTGGAAATCATACATACTGATGTGTGCGGTCCAATGAGCGTTGAGGCTCGCGGTGGCTATCATTATGTTCTCACCCTCACTGATGACTTAAGTAGATATGGGTATGTCTACTCGATGAAACACAAGTCTGAGACCTTTGAAAAGTTTAAGGAATTTCAGAGTGAGGTAGAGAATCAACGTGACAGGAAAATAAAGTTCTTATGATCAGATCGTGGAGGAGAATATTTAAGTCACGAGTTTGGTACACACTTAAGGAAATGTGGAATTGTTTCACAACTCACGCTGCCTAGAACACCTCAGCGTAATGGTGTGTCCGAATGTTGTAATCACACTCTATTGGATATGGTGCGATCTATGATGTATCTTACTGATTTGCCGCTATCATTTTGGGGATACACTTTAGAGACAGCCACATTCACTTTAAATAGGGCAGCGTCTAAATCCGTTGATACGACACCATAGAATTATGGTTTGGGAAGAAACCTAAGCTGTCGTTTCTAAAAGTTTGGGGATGCGATGCGTATGTCAAGAAACTTCAACCTGAAAAGCTCGAACCAAAGTCGGAAAAATGTGTCTTCATAGGATATCCTAAGGAAACCAGTGGGTATACCTTCTACCTCAAATCCAAAGGCAAGATCTTTGTTGCCAAGAACCGGTCCCTTCTGGAGAAAGAGTTTCTCTCGAAAGAAGTAAGTGGGAGGAAAGTAGAACTTGATGAAGTACTGCCTCTTGAACCGGAAAGTAGCGCAGCTCAGGAAGATGTTTCTATGGTGCCTGCACCGACTAGAGAGGAAGTTAATGATGATGATCAAGGTAGTTCGGATCAAGTTGCTACTGAACTTCATAGGTCCACAAGGACACGTTCCACACCAGAATGGTATGGCAACCCTGTCCTGGAAATCATGTTGTTAGACAACGGTGAACCTTCAAACTATGAAGAAGCGATGGCGGGCCCAGATTCCAACAAACGGCTTGAAGCCATGAAATCCAAGATAGGATCCATGTATTAAAAAAAGTATGGACTTTGACAGACTTGCCCAATGATCAGCGAGCCATAGAAAATAAATGGATCTTTAAGAAGAAGACAGACGCGGATGGTAATGTGACCATCTATAAGGCTCGGCTTGTCGCTAAGGGTTATCGACAAGTTCAAGGGGTTGACTACGATGAGACCTTCTCACTCGTAGTGAAGCTAAAGTCTGTCTGAATCATGTTAGCAATTGCCGCATTCTATGATTATGAAATATGGCAAATGGACGTCAAAACGGCATTCCTTAATGGTTTCCTTAAGGAAGAATTGTATATGATGCAGCCGGAAGGTTTTGTCGATCCTAAGAATGCTAACAAGGTATGCAAGATCCAGCACTCCATCTATGGGCTGGTGCAAGCATCTCGGAGTTGGAACATTCTCTTTGATGAAATGATCAAAGCGTTTGGGTTTATGAAGACTTATGGAGAAGCATGTGTTTACAAGAAAGTGAGTGGGAGCTCTGTAGCATCTCTCATATTATATGTGGATGACATACTATTGATCGGAAATAATATAGAACTTTTGGAAAGCATAAAGGCCTACTTGAACAAGTGTTTTTCAATGAAGGACCTTGGAGAAGCTGCTTACATATTAGGCATCAAGATCTATAGAGATAGATCGAGACGCCTCACAGGTCTTTCACAAAGCACATACCTTGATAAGATATTGAAGAAGTTCAATATGGATCAGTCCAAGAAGAGGTCTTGCCTGTATTGCAAGGTGTGAGATTGAGCACGGCTCAATGCCCGACCACGGCAGAAGATGGAGAAAAGATGAGTGTCATCCCCTATGCCTCAGCCATAGGGTCTATTATGTATGCCATGTTGTGTACCATACCTGATGTAAACCTTGCCGTAAGTTTGGTAGGGAGGTACCAAAGTAATCCCAGCATGGAAAACTGGACAGCGGTCAAGAATATCCTAAAGTACCTAAAAAGGACTAAGGATAAGTTTCTCGTTTATGGAGGTGACGAAGAGCTAGTCGTAAAGGGTTACGTCGATGCTAGTTTCGACACAGATCTAGATGACTCCAAGTCACAAACCGGATACGTGTATATTTTGAATGGTGGGGCAGTAAGCTGGTGCAGTTGCAAGCAAAGCATCGTGGCGGGATCTACATGTGAAGCGGAGTACATGGCAGCCACGGAGGCAGCACATGAAGCAATCTAGATGAAGGAGTTCATTACCGACCTAGGAGTAATTCCCAATGCGTTGGGCCCGATGACTCTCTTCTGTGACAACACTGGAGCTATTGCCCTTGCCAAGGAGCCCAGGTTTCACAAGAAGACCAGGCATATCAAGCGTCGCTTCAACTCCATTCGTGAAAATGTTCAATATGGAGACATAGATATCTGTAAAGTGCATACGGATCTGAATGTCATAGATCTGTTGACTAAACCTCTTCCACAAGCAAAACATGATCAACACCAGAACTCTATGGGTGTTCGATTCATCACAATGTAACTAGATTATTGACTCTAGTGCAAGTGGGAGACCGTTGGAAATATGCCCTAGAGGCAATAATAAAATGGTTATTATTATATTTCCTTGATCATGATAATTGTCTATTGTTCATGCTATAATTCTATTGACTGGAAACCGTAATACATGTGTGAATACATAGACCGCAACATGTCCCTAGTGAGCCTCTAGTTGACTAGCTCGTTGATCAACAAATGGTCATGGTTTCCTGACTATGGACATTGGATGTCATTGATAACGGGATCACATCATTAGGAGAATGATGTGATGGACAAGACCCAATCCTAAGCATAGCACAAGATTGTGTAGTTCGTTTGCTAAAAGCTTTTCTAATGTCAAGTATCATTTCCTTATACCATGAGATTGTGCCACTCCCGGATACCATAGGAATGCTTTGGGTGTACCAAACATCACAACATAACTGGGTGGCTATAAAGGTGCACTACAGGTATCTCCGAAAGTGTCTGTTGGGTTGGCACGAATCGAGACTGGGATTTGTCACTCCGTAAGACAGAGAGGTACCTCTAGGCCCACTCAGTAATGCATCATCATAATGATCTCAATGTGACTAAGTAGTTAGTCACGGGATCATGCATTACAGAACGAGTAAAGTGACTTGCCGGTAACGAGATTGAATGAGGTATTGGGATACCGACGATCGATTCTCGGGCAAGTAACGTACCGATTGACGAAGGGAATTGTATACGGGATTGCTTGAATCCCCGACATCGTGGTTCATCCGATGAGATCATCGTGGAACATGTGGGAGCCAACATGGGTATCCAGATCCCGCTGTTGGTTATTGACCCGAGAGATGTCTCGGTCATGTCTACATGGCTCCCGAACCCGTAGGGTCTACACACTTAAGGTTCGATGATGCTAGGGTTATAGGGAAAGTTTGTATGTGGTTACCGAATGTTGTTTGGAGTTTCGAATGAGATCTCGGATGTCACGAGGAGTTCCGGAATGGTCCGTAGGTAAAGAATAATATATAGGAAGTGAGGTTCTGGCCACCGAAAGTATTTCGGGCATCACCGGTAATGTACTGGGACCACCAGAAGGGTTCAGGGGGTCCACCGGGAGGGGCCACCAGCCCCGGAGGCTTGCATGGGCCAAGAGTGGGAAGGGACCAGCCCCTGAGTGGGCTGGTGCGCCTCCCACCAAGGCTCAAGGCGCAGCTAGGAGGAGAGGGGGAAACCCTAGGCGCAGATGGGCCTAAAGGCCCACCCTAGGGCGCGCCCCCTCTCTCCCCCTCCGGGCCGCCCCCTCCAGTCCCATCTAGGGCTGCCGCACCCCCTAGGGTGGGAACCCTAGAGGGGGCGCAACCACCTCCCCTCCTCCTATATATAGTGGGGTGTTTTGGGGCTGCCAAAGCACGAATCTCTCTCTCTCTCTCTCTCTCTCTCTCTCTCTCTCTCTCTCTCTCTCTCTCTCTCTGCGCAGCCCTACCTCTCCACATCCTCGTCCTTCGTAGTGCTTGGCGAAGCCCTGCTGGAAACCACGTTGCTCCACCAACACCACACCATCGTGCTGCTGCTAGAGTTCTCTTCCCCAACCTCTCCCTCCTCCTTGCTGGATCAAGGCGCGGGAGACGTCACCATGCTGCACGTGTGTTTAACGCGGAGGCGCCATTATTCGGCGGTTAGATCGGTATCGATTGCGATCTGAATCGCTACGTGTACGACTCCTCCAACCGCGTTCTTGTAACGCTTCCGTATCGCGATCTTCAAGGGTATGAAGATACACTCCCCTCTCTCTCGTTGCTAGTCTCTCCATAGATTGATCTTGGTGATGCGTAGAAAATTTTAATTTCCACAACGATCCCCAACAAGGGTTGCCAAGGACACCACAGAGGAGGGCAACAACAAGAGTGCCGAGGCCACTGGCGGCATTGCTGCCCCGGGAGCGCCAAATGCTGACTCGACCATGAAGGTGGTCACTGTCGGCAAGGCAGTTGTTGATGACCACCCTTCGACATCTGAAGTAGCTCCATCAAGCAGGTACTTGAAGATTGGTGACAACCTGTTTTTCAGCATCCCTACGACGTCAGGTATCAATATGCCCACTGAAGGAGAATCTTTTGATGATGAGTTCATCACTGCGGCTCAGCTTGAAGTCATTGAGGAACCGCGTGCCAATAGCACTGGATCCAAAGAACAATAGGTCCTCAAGGCCATGAGCGACAACTTCAATAAACTCCAAGCACACTCACATAGCCGAATGGAGAGCTTGGACGTCATCGCCAAGGCAGAAGAGGAGTTCCAGAAGCATCTGGAGGAGACACAATTTTGGTATTTGGAGTGCCTTCAAGATTTGGCGGAGCGCCAAAGGAAACTCACCATTGAGTGGGATAAGTTTATCTTGGAGCACTACAAAAAAAGACACATCCGTGACATTTTGTCCTAAACGAAAAAAATCATGTCATGCTTATGACACTTCTATGACGATAATTGTGACAAAACCCGGTATCATCATAGATGTGGTGGGCTCCTACTTCTATGACAAAAAACCATGACAGAAAATGGGCTTTTCGTCCTGGGCGGGCATGAGATGCACCTGCATGACATTCTTTGGGCCGTCCATGACGGAAAAAATCGTGGTAGAAGCAAGGGCGAGGAAATTGTAGGGGAGTTCCCGGTTAAGGTGGGTGGTCGGGGCCGAATGATGCACGGAGGTTTTGCGTGTTCCTCTCGTATACGTATGCATGTGTGTGTGAGGCGTTGGAATCTAAATGAACCTGAGCGAGGCTTTCACTTACTGAACCCGAGCGATTGATCCCTTCTCTGTTAACTGAACCTGAGCTATTCCTTCGCTACTGCTGCTAACTGAACCCGATCGATCGATTGATGTTGCTGCTTAGTGAAGCCAATCAAACCTACTGCCTCTTGATGAACCGTGAACATGGGCGTTGGTTGAACGAGTCGAGACGTATGTGGTTTGGGGTTGGGTGAACAGTTCTAGTGGGGGTTGGATGAACAGGACCCCGTGGTAGTAGGTCGTTGCCGCTGGATGAATAGGACCTCAAGAGGAGGCTGCCACAGCTGAGCTGGTTGGGGTGGATGAACAGGACCCCGTGGAGGGCTGGTTGAATAGTAGCCGGTGGAGGGATGGATGAACAGTAGCTGGTGGAGGCAGGAGGAAGACACGATGGATGAACATTGCAGGTGGAGGCTGAAGGAAGTCGACGGTGGGTGAACAATATCCCATGGAGTCCCATTTTGCGGTACGCCACACCCCTCCCGATGAACAAGACCCCTGTTTCAACCGCAGTGCTCCAACACAAGTATGTTTCCTCCGTTTTGCGGTACGCCACACCCCTCCCGATCAACAGCACCCCGTTTTGACCATAGGAGCTCGAACACGAGTCCGTTTCCTCCGTACTGTAGTACGCCTGACCCCGTTTTGGTTGTTCCATCCAAGCCGGTTGGCTCCTATTGAACAGGACACATTCCGACCCAGTCTGTTGCCTCCCAATTATCAGGACAATGTTTCTCCATTCCAACCCAGCCGGTTGGCTGCCCGATGAATAGGATGCTTTTGCTGCCGTCTGTTGCCTCTCCATGTACACGAGCCCTGGCCATACGTATGCAGGAGTATGCGTTTGAGACCCCGCCCGTATGTACGTATGTGGCCGTATTTTTGGCGTCTAGCTATACGTACGTGTACACGATTCTACACGTGCCGCTGGTTGCTCGGCCATGGTTCATCATTGCAGAGAGACAAATCATGTACGTACACGTACACAACCAAACAGACAACCCTACGTACGGTTCGAACGGGTGGGTCCCATCTATCAGGGAGGATAAGGAGACACTTCCTTGCATGCGAAGATATAACTGGTGGGTCCTAGCGGTCAGGGGGGAGAATCTTTTTTCCCGTAATATGGACGCACTTCCTTGTGTGCGAAGCTGTAGCTGGTGGGTCATAGCTGTTAGGGGGGAAACATTTTGTCGAAAAATATATAGTCCCTTCCGGTGTGATGTGACCCCATGTGCCTTCGCGAATGATACTGTTAATACAACAAATCATCAAGGAATAAAGGAGAGATATGTCGTGCCCGCACGGCGTCAGAAAAGGAGAGAGCATGTTGTTGTTTATAGAACTCACCAGGCAGTTCAGGCGAGCAAGTTTTATCAGGGTAACGAGATGGTGATAAATAAATTCAATGGAGAAACTTCAACCCAAATTGCACCAACAGATGAGGTTGAGCCAAAGTTCAGAACACCGTGTTGATACGTGATGAGTAAACAGGTGCGTGTGTTGGTTATTCAAATCAATGATACATGATGGAGTACTAGTTAGTTTTGGATTCTTGTGATCAGCTTGACGGATTTTTAAATTAGTTAATTCCTAATTAGTTGAGATAGGTGAGAGAAAGTCCTTTTGTTTAAGTTGGTATGGAAACCAACTCCCGGTAGAGTCAGGCCGAGCCCTTCTATCATGTGCGTGCGTGCACCATATAAAAGGGAGGTTCTGCCTCTTTGAAGGGTGGGTTTTATTTTCCGGTTAGTCACATACATGAACAAGTCAGGGTCTCTTCCCGTAAGAGATAATATCAGTTGAGAAGTTGATTACTTTGTGTATTCATGCTAGCAGATTGGAGGCATCTAGCTCTAATTTGTTGCTGATCTTTCTGAAGATCGTCCATGTACTTCCTCTTATTGGGTGTGCATGTTGTTTTCGTGGCGATTGCATCTATAAGATCGCGAGCGTCATGTGGTTCAGGTGATACTGTACCGTGAAAGATTGGAAAAATCATTCGTGACATCGTTTTTCTGTCGAAGGTCGCATCAAGTGGTATTCAGAGCAAGGTTGCTCACAATACAATTTTTTTATGCAATTTGATTCAACTGTTTGAAAGATGGTGAACTCGCAACATGAGAAATCTGATCATGAGGAGGTCGATGAGCTTCCGGAAGGGCTGGAGATAAGTGATGATTTGCGTATCCATCTGATGGCGATCAAGGGAGCCAACAAGAAGCTTGGGACAAGGGTTGAGGAATTTTCTGCAAATATTGTTAGCGTCGAGGATAGGTTTAACGAGCGTTTGACTGCCAGCGACCGACAGCGCATTGATAGTCTACAGGTGGTGACTGAGAGTCTTAATCGGCTCACCGTAGCAGTTCAGCGCCTTCAGGAGAGAGATGTGGCACCCTAGCAGTCCCGCTCACCACGACGACGTCATGACCATGACAACGATGATGATGGTGGTTTTTCTGAGGATTCCAATGCCCGTGGAGGGTTACCTCATCGACCACGGCATGATACTGGAGCTCACCGCCATGCTGGGCAGGGCCGTGACTATGGCGGCAATGGTGCCCTCGAGGATGATGGTTTGGGTCAAATCAAGATAACCATACCTAAATTCTCTGGACGTTGTGCTGATCTAGAGAAATATTTGGAGTGGGAGATGCGTGTAAATCAGATTTTTGACGGTCACAACTACTCCGAAGAGAAGAAGGTTCGTGTTGCATCAATGGAATTTATAGAGTATGCTCTTGTATGGTGGGATAATAAGAACCGTACTCATGAGCGACCAGCGACATGGGATGACACGAAGCGAATCATGAGGGAACGTTTTGTGCCTGCTTACTACACTCGCCAGCTTCATAGTAGACTGCGTCATCTAGTGCAAGGTAAAAAATCAGTTGATGAGTACTATAAGGAGATGCAACTTTTGATGATCCATACAGCTGTGCGTGAGTCTGCGGAGGCGACCATGGTATGTTTCTTTGAGGGGTTAGAAGAAAAGATTCATGACCATGTTGATTTAATGCAATATAATGATATCCATGAGTTGCTTCATCAAGCGGAGCATGCTGCATGTTGGGTATTGGAGAAGCAAGCTTCAGATACTCGTCCAACTTACAACAGTGGGCGACGTGGTTCTTCTCCTATTGCTGGTGGGTTTATTGCTAAGTCGACTCCTTCTTATAAGTCGGGAAGCATTGAACAAAGAAAAGTGGCGGCTGCGCCAAAGGAGGTTCCTCAGGTTTCATATAGTGCGACGTCATCGCATCACCGTAATATTATTTGCCACAAGGGTGGAGGACGTGGACACATGAAGCATGAATGTTCCAATCAACGAAGGGTTCTACTTGTTGATGCGGAACATATTTCAGAATCTGAAGATGAGATGCCTAAGTTAGAGGATGGAATCGAAAGAGGTCATGGTGATACCATACTATGTTATCCTCAAGATGATCCTGATACGGAGAGTTTGCTAGCACATAAGGTCCAACGAGATGACAAGACCATTGTTGAACAAGGACAGCGGCGAAGTATTTTTCAAACTGCATGTATCATCAAGGGAGAAGTGTGCAAACTGATAGTTGATGGCGGCAGTGCTAGCAATATGATGAACAAGGATGTGGTGGAGTCTTTTTCTTTGCCAACATGGAGCACCCAAAACCATACTATATGAAGTGGATCAATGATTTGGGCAAAGTGAAGGTTACTCATAGGGTGAAGGTGCCTTTTTCTGTAGATGGATATGTTGATAAAGTGGAATGTGATGTTATGCCACTACACGTTTGTCATCTTATTTTGGGGCGTCCATGGCAGCACGATGTTAACGCTCTTCATCATGGACGAACAAATAAGTTCACTTTTATGCATAAGGGTGAGTTTTATGCGATTCTTCCTAAGGATGCAAAGGATATAAAGTGCAGCGCCGAAGTGTTCAAGAAAAGATCCGCAAGGTATAGATCGAAACCGAGGATGGTTTCACTTCAAGGGAGGGAGGATGATGTGACCCCATGTGCCTTCGCGAATGATACTGTTAATACAACAAATCATCAAGGAATAAAGGAGAGATATGTCGTGCCCGCACGACGTCAGAAAAGGAGAGAGCATGTTGTTGTTTATAGAACTCACCAGGCCGTTCAGGCGAGCAAGTTTTATCATGGTAATGAGATGGTGATAAATAAATTCAATGGAGAAACTTCAACCCAAATTTCACCAACAGATGAGGTTGAACCAAAGTTCAGAACAGCGTGTTGATACGTGATGAGTAAACAGGTGCTTGTGTTGGTTATTCAAAGTCGAGTCAATGATACGTGATGGAGTACTAGTTAGTTTTGGATTCTTGTGATCAGCTTGCCGGATTTTTAAATTACTTAATTCCTAATTAGTTGAGATAGGTGAGAGAAAGTTGTGATAGCCTGGTTTTTGCCCTCTCTTCTTTGCCTGATTTTCAGTTGGGTTGAATTTGAAACTTGGAGTTTTGAATCTTTTCATAAGGACTTAACCACTTGGGTACCCCTTGGATTTCACCCAAGTGCCTCATTTCCCTCTCTAATTATCATTCCTTCTCTGGTTCAACTCAAAATATTATTTGGAATATTTTTCTTAAATGAAAAATATTCATTTCCCTCTCTTAAACCCTAGCTAGCTCAATGTGCTCCGAAGCAACCCCAATTTTTCTTGCCCATAAAAATCTGAGAAAAATCCCAATTATTCTTTGAACCCTAGGGCACCTTTCTGAGCAAAAATATTTCATCACTTTTTGGAATATTTTGGCTACAAAAAATATTTTCTGTTCTGGACAGAAATGGTAGTTTCTACAGCAACTACCATTTTACTTGCTTCATTGTAGCTGGTTTTTCTTGTGCATCATCACCTTAGTAGATGATTGCTAGCCTCCAAAGCCTAGCCCTCAACTCCCAGTGGTTTGACCACAGTAAGCTCTCAAAGTTACTGTCTAGAAACTTACTAGGCGTGTGCAATCTTTTCCACTGCACCTGAGACCAAACCAAAGTGTGGTAACCTTCAAAACTACCACGAACAACAAGCCAGACATGAACTTTGGACTTAGGTCGGCCTGAGGTAAAAGTTCACATGGTGACCGCATTCGTCCAGGCGTGCTGGCATGCAGCCGACGTGCTCTGAGTGCCGCCGAGCGCTCTATTGCGCGCGTGCTCGCTTCCCCGCCTGCCTGAGCGTGCCAAACTTCGCCACAATCATCGTCTCGACCTTCTTAACTCCCTCCTGACACTCGCCGACGACGGAGCTCGCCGCAGTGGGCACGGGCACGGTCCGGCAAACATAACAGTGCGGTGCACACTGTGCTCGTCGCCTTCCTCTCGCCCCTGTGCTCGTTCCCGTTTGCCCACAGTTCCCGCGTGAGCTACGTCGCCTTCTCCCCTCTCACTGACGCCGTTCGTCGCCGAGCGCCGTATCCAGGTGTCCACCGGCGGATCCCAACCCCCCCTCGATGCTCGGCTACAAATAGCACCCTTCTCAGCCTCCTCGAGCACCATGCACCACTCCCACACACTCCACAAGCGCGTAGATAGCCGTAGCCCGGCCAGGCAGGCCGCGGGCCGCCGTCCTCGCGCTCGAGCATGCCGGTGATCCCCTCAGGTCGTCTCCGCGGTTCTAGCCCCTCCCAGGACTGGGCAACCCTTCCAGGGCCTCCGCCACTCTTCGGTGGTGCCGTTCTGCCTGGTTGGAGCCCTTGGAGTCGCCTCCGTTCGCCATCGTCTTCATCTCCGGCGACCTCCGCTCTCTGCCTCCGCTGGAGAGGCTGATTCTGGCGCCGTCCGACCACCCCTTCTACTCTATGGGTACGAGCAGGTGCGCCTCCGCCTCCTCTCTCGATCCCTCCCTCTCGTTTTGGCCAAGGAGCCCTCGTCACCAGCGTGCGTTCCGGCGAAGCTGCGCCGTCCTATGTTTCCATCTCTCTCCCCCTCACCTGACTAGCGGGGCCTGCTAGTCAGTCACTCAGTACACACGCGAAGCAGTACATGTGGTGGCGCCCCGAGGCTTTACGCCTTCGACGTCACCCCCCCCCCCCCCCCCAGTCTGTTTTATTTAAATTCAAATTTTAATTTATCTAGAGAACTTCAAACAGCCACAACTTTTTAACCATAAGTCCAAATGAATTGATTCTTTTTGCATTGTGTTCTTTGTACATAAATCTAGCAGCTCACCAAAGATGGGATTTTCCCCTGCTGTCTAGATTTTCTGGTTAATTCCAGAAGGGTTCTTGATATTTTCTTTTTGGTGCTTTTAATTATTTTCAGAGGGTGAGGCTTGTATTGAGGATCGCCAGGAGGCTTGTGAACCTCATCTGCAGTAAGGCAAGCCACAGCAACATTTTCATGGTGCTATTACAATATTTGTGATTTTCCTACTTGAACAAATGATTTAATCCATGCATTTAAATCATTATTATGTTATTTATATTCTGTTAATTGCTTGTTTTAGTTAATATGCTTGATTTACAGAAAGTTTGAAGTTAACTTAGTTGGTAAAGAAACTAGGATTTATTATAGGTGATGAAAGAATCATATGGTTATGGATATAAATAATTACTGGAGTTATTTTCTTGCATGAGTAAAAATGATAAAATTTGCTAGAAAAGATTCTGTTTAAAGTGAGGTTTAATCTTAACCAGAGAAGTGTCATGAGTTATTGATGCTTAGTGTGGATATAGTTGACTCAGTTATTTCCGTTGATATGTGATGCATATGTTAGTGTTGCATGTCATGGCATTATGACACCAGTTATTTTCAGTTTAAGTTGAACCTGATAATAACTCAACTTGAATATATCATTGACCGGATCATGGTGCCACTGAAACGAGTCTTTCCCAGTGCAACCACATTTGCCTTTATGGGAAGGCCTTTATTCGGTCCGTTGTCATGCCTCTGGTCGGTGCCTCCAATGAGGGAAGGTTATGGGCGTGCGGTACCCTGGCCCGGTAAGCAGACATAACCTTGTGTGCCCATTGTTGAGTTTATGGTACCGGGTCCCCATGTGGGATCGTTTATGTTTTGGCCACGACGGGGGTCGTTGTGTCTTTGGTAGACACGGGGCCACCCAGGACTAGCCCGATCGGGAGTGAGTCGGAGTGGCCGGGAGAGTGTCATGGAAATGGAGGGGTTTCGTCGGAATACCGTTGGTCCACCCGAATGGGAGTTTGAGGCCATGGGTTCCGTGGTGTGGGTACAGTGCGCTACCTCTGCAGAGTGTATTAATCTATCGATAGCCGAGTCCACGGTTACAGACACGCTCGAAAGTAGGTCACACCATGGGTCAACATTTTATAAATTTGCACACTAAGTTATGATCTTTGCACTGTTGATGATGGTGGAAAGGTCATCTTGTTGTTTTAGACCAAGTGTGGGTCATGGTTGTGACCGCCGGAAGGATCACCGTTTAAGAACAAATATCGGTCATGGTTGTGATCGCCGGAAAGATCACGAGACATTTCTAGTTAATACCTTGAGGTTGGTATGTTTGTGATCCAAGAGCGATCACCGTTGGTAAGCCAGTCTGAGGGACTTTTATCACAAGATCATTATCACAAGATGTTGGATACTTTGTTGCATTATTAATAATTGGTTAATCATCATGATATTGTTTGTCATTATGTTTATGCTTGTTGTGAGCTTGCAATTACATTCAATGTACTGACCTGGCGTGTCATGCCAGATTTCAAGAAAGTCTCGTTGGAAAGGAGTGCTGTCCGAGTCTAGATCGTGTCCACATTGGTGTCCCTGTGCTATGGAGTTCCGCTACGACGTTGTTCCGCTGTCGCGTAATTGTTATGATCGAGGCCCCTTTATGTTCACTAAATAATCTACATATTGTTCAGCCGCACCGTGTGTGCCACTTGGCCTCGCCACCTGTTGTAATATAAACTTTGATCTGCTAGCATCAATAAAGCGGTTGTCTTCTGTACCAAGATGTTGTGTGTTGCCAGAATACATGGTCTCTGGGCTGGCAATGCATGGTAAACTGGTTGTTCTGAGCCGGGGTGCCACAACGCTTGGTATCAGAGCCGCGCTGACTATAGGCCACGCTAGACTACGACGCGTAACTGGACATTAGATACAAGTTTTAGTTGAGTGCCGATAGCATTGGTAGCTAGTTGTTGCATTGCATGCACTTGTTTTATTTTTATGCTAACCTACTAATGGTTGTGAGTGTAGATGGCTCCGGTGCCGTATATGCGCCAGTTGCAGCTGATGTTGTACACATCACCGCATCTCCTTCGTAACGTGTGGCGTCGGCTGTACCCCCGCGGTGACGACCCAGCCTATCGTGTGTACCGGGAGCGTCTAACAGACTTAGTGTATGAGTATCACGCAGTGGTTACTCTGCGCACCAGTTCCAACTCCAGCACTTACACTCATACCTCTCGGAGCGGGTACGCTTCTACCACTTCTCAGGCTGTCCAGTTTGCTGCATTCGAGGTCCTTGTCGAGCTTCATTACAACAAGGTCCAGATGCAGAACCATCCAGGTTTCTACTATTTTCCTTCTCTGCACGACAATGGTCGTATCCGTTTCCCTATCATTGATCCGGAGTCTAATAGTGTTGCTAGCCACCTTTCTCATTATATCACTACTAGCTATCTTATGATCCATGAGCTGGCTCGAGAGCTGACTCGTGCCCGTACTGCTTTAGCCTCTACTAGATCTGTCACTGCTCCAGCATCTATGGGACTTACTCCTTATATTCCAGCTAGTTCTAGTTACCCTGTTTCACCGGTTACTCCTCTGAGTAGCTTGGGCACCGCGACCGTGAATCCTCTCAGTGCTCCTCCTGAGTGGGTTTCACTTCTCTCTACTCATGTAGCCCCGATGCTTCACCCTACACCTGCCCCGGAAGGAGAGCCCTAGAGGCAGCGTCATCGCGTTACCTTTAACCCGGAGGTCTCAGTTAACCTCGTCAGTTCAGGATCCGAGTCCGCTTCAGGAGAGGACCCCGCAGCACCAGCAGAGCAGTAGAGCTTCTGAGTATTCGCAGTCATCCAGATGGTGTACGAGTGTAGTCGTATGAGTCATGAGGTTTCGTTTCATGTAAGAGAGTAGTTGAACCTGACATGTTGTTTATCTTTCATGTATGAGTCTATGTATAATTATATTGGAACTCTATTTTATTCGCCATATTTCCTTCGTCATTTCAGTTTTTCTCGGGCTTTTGTTGCTGGCTTTCCCCAATTTATTTGGAATATTTCTCATCTCGGTTGTGTTGTCTTGGGAAAAATCAAAATACGATGACGCGAGGAGGTAACAGTAGCAACGTCCGCGAGGGTACTCCTGTTCGTCGTTCCGCATGACAGGCATGACACTCTCCCAAGCCGTATGTTCCACCACCGCCTCCACCGCCAAATCCGCCCTCCACCGAGCAAATTTTGCTTATGTTTGAGGAAAGACGGAATAAAGATCTGATTGAAATATTAAGAAATGTGCAAGCTATGGTTGGACAGAATGGAAATCAGAATGGTCATCACTCCAAGCTGATAGATTTTCAAAGGACCAAACCTCCCAGTTTCAGTCAGGTTATTGACCCTTTGGATGCAGAAGATTGGTTGTGAACCATTGAGAGGAAACTTGAGATTGCTCGTACTGAAGAAGATGATAAGGTTCCATTTGCAACTCATTATCTTGAGGGCGCTGCTGCCATATGGTGGGAAAATGCAAAAGCCATGTGTCCTGCTGATGAAGAAATCACTTGGTCAAAATTCAAGGATCATTTCCGGAAATATCATATCCCTACTGGAATTATGAAGACTAAGCAGCGTGAATTTCTTGCACTCCTCCAAGGAAATCAGTCTGTCGGTGAATATTTGCAAAAGTTCAATCATCTATCACGTTACTCCCTATATGATGTGGCCACTGAAGAAAGAAAGATTGACAGATTTCTTGGTGGATTAAACCCGCAACTCCGGTGTACTCTCAGTATGTTTGATTTCCTAGATTTCCAAACTCTAGTGAACAAGGCTTTCATTGTTGAACGGGAACACAAGCTTGTATCGGATAATAGGCCTGCTAATAACGATCACAAGCGCAAGTTTGAGCCAAGGAAGGAAGGGCAACCAGTGCAAAAGGCTTGTACCTGGTAGCAGACTCAGGTGGAATACAAGCCCAATTGGCAATAGAATGTTAACAAGACCACCACTCAAGTCAAGAATGTCGTGACCAAACCAGTGCACGAGGAGCGCCATCGCAACAATTCTTGCTTCAGTTGTGGGCAAACCGAACATTATGCCAGACAGTGTCCCAAGAGCAACAAGGCGAATGCTCTATTCAGGCCACAAGTCAATTTTATGGAGTCGTGCCCGAACCAGCAAAACATCACTGGGCACGTTCATCACCTCTCCACCGATGAAGCCCAAGAGAACCCCGAAGTCGTCATTGGTATGTTTTCTGTTAATAACATACCTGCAGTGATTTTATTTGACTCTGGGGCTTCCCACTCTTTTATTTCTCGGAGTTTTGTTGCCCAAAAGAAATTTCCTTGTTCGCTTTTGGGCAAGAATATGCTGGTACAAACCCCGGGATCCTTAATCCGGAGCAATCTGGTCTGCCGTAATATGGAAGTCAATATCAACGGAGTCTATTTTCCAACTTCTTTGATAACTATTGAGTCTGGTAAGTTGGATGTTATCTTGAGCATGAATTGGCTGACTCAATATCAAGTATGCATAAATTGTGCGACCCGAGAAGTCACTTTGACCACTCAGAAGGGGCAGACTACCAAATTTTATGCTCGCAGAAGCATACCCAAGAAAGAAATGGTCTTCACCGCTGTGGCTGAGTTGGAATTAGTTCTTGTGGTCAGTGAGTTTCCTGATGTATTTCCAGAAGAGCTACCAAGCATGCCACCAGATCGAGAGCTTGAGTTTGCAATAGATCTTGTGCCTGGAACCGCACCGTTATACAAGAAGTATTACCGGATGCCCTCATCAGAATTATTGGAGCTAAAGAAACAGCTTGATGAAATGCTCCAGAAAGGATATATCCGTCCCAGCTCTTCACCATGGGGATCACCTGCTATCTTCGTGGACAAAAAGGATGGCAGCCTCTGTGTGTGTGTGGATTACCGTCAGCTGAATGATGTCACAATCAAAAATAAATATCCACTGCCAAGGATTGATGACTTGTTTGATTAGCTCAGTGGGGCCAAGGTATTCTCCAAGGTTGATTTACGGACTGGATATCATCAGCTCAAGATTAAAAAAGAAGATATTCCTAAGACTGCATTCACCACTCGATACGGTCTTTATGAATATACAGTTATGTCCTTTGGTCTCACCAACGTCCCTGCCTTCTTCATGCATATGATGAACAAAGTATTCATGGACTTCCTCGATAAGTTCGTGGTAGTCTTCATCGATGACATACTTATTTACTCAAGAAGTGAAGAAGATCACAAAGAACACCTTCGAGCAGTGTTACAACGACTCTGCGAACATCACCTATACGCCAAATTCAGTAAATGTGAATTTTGGATCAAACAAGTTGGATTTCTTGGACATGTGCTATCCGCCGAAGGTATAGCCGTGGATCCGAGCAAAGTAAAGGATGTGCTCGATTGGTTTCCGCCCACAACCGTATCTCAGATCCAAAGTTTTCTTGGATTAGCCAAATATTACCGTCGTTTCGTTGAAGGTTTTTCCAAGATTGCTAAACCCATGACGGAGCTGCTAAAAAAGGTAAAAAGTTTGAATGGACCGAGGATTGTGAGAAGAGTTTCAATGAGCTAAAGATACGGCTGACGATCGCACCTGTGTTGACTCTTCTAGATATCTACCGCAGTTTTGATGTGTACTATGACGCCTCCAGACAAGGGATTGGATGCGTACTTATGCAATACGGCAAGGTGGTAGCCTATGCATCACGACAGCTACGACCCCATGAGGGATATCCTACTCATGACTTGGAATTGGCCGCAGTGGTTCATGTTCTAAAAATTTGGTGACACTATCTCATCGGGAAGAGGTGCCAAATTTTTACCGATCACAAAAGTCTCAAGTATATATTTACTCAGCCAGATTTAAATCTCCGCCAATGAAGATGGCTTGAGTTAGTCAAGGATTATGACCTTGGAATAAATTACCACCCGGGTAAGGCCAATGTGATTGCCGGTGCACTCAGTCGAAAGCCTGTCAGCCTAAATGTCATATTGGAATCCTTGCCTCATGAACTTCAAGATGAGATTGCTCAACTCAACCTGGTCATAGTTGATGCTGGCCTTGCTAATATTTTGGAAGTTGCCCCCACACTCGAGGAAGAGATCCAAAAGGCCCAGCCAGCTGACACCGTTCTGCAGAAACGTGCCAAGAATACGGTAGCAGGACAGACTTCAGATTTCTTGAAGGATCAATTTGGTACCCTTCCATTCCGTGGAAGGATTTGTGTACCCAATCAAGCGGATTTGAAGAGAAAATCCTGTCAGAAGCACACGAATCCTCGTATTCTATTCACCCTGGAGGTACGAAAATGTATGAAGACCTTCGACAAATATTCTGGTGGGATGTAATGAAGAAAGACATTGCCTATTTTGTGGCCTGTTGCGACATATGCAACAAGGTGAAGGCAGGGCATCAGAAGCTAGCCGGACTTCTTCAACTATTGCCAGTTTAACAATGGAAATGGAATGATGTGTGCATGTTCATCACAGGGCTGCCTGAGACTCAGCGAGGCAATGATGCAATCTAGGTCATAGTGGACACCTTAACCAAGGTTGCTTACTTTATCCCGATCAGAACCACATATCGAGCGGATCAACTTGCACAGCTCTATGTATCCAGAATAGTCAGTCTGCATGTAGTACCCTGAACCATCACTTCTGATCGAGGTTCACTTTTTACCTCCGCTTTTTGGTCACGTCTCCATCAAGCCTTGGGGACAGTGCTGAAGTACAGTATCGCTTATCATCCTCAGACCAATGGACAGACGGAGCGGGTAAACCAAATACTCGAAGATATGCTACGAGCCTGTGCTTTGGCCCAATGACCTAAATGGGAAGACTGCTTGTCGTATGCTGAGTTCTCTTACAATAATAGCTTCCAGGCCAGTTTAAAGATGTCACCATATGCGGCTTTGTATGGCCGTAAGTGCCGCACTCCTTTAAACTGGTCTCAAACTAGAGATAGCCGCATTTTCAGAACCGATCTCTGGATGGAAGCTGAGAAACAAGTTAAGGAAATCCGAGACAGATTGCAATTGGCCAAATCTCGACAGAAGAGTTATTATGATGCAAAGCACCGACAGATCAGTTCGAACCCGGAGAACACATATACCTCCGAGTCACTCCTATGAAAGGAATCAAGAGATTCCAGACTCGTGGAAAGTTGGCACCCAGATTCATTGGTCCATTTCGTGTTATGTCACGAGTAGGTACTGTTGCATATCAGTTGGAACTACCCCCTGAATTGTCTAACGTGCACAACGTATTTCATGTTTCACAGTTGAGCTGATGCATATCGCCGCCTGAGAAAAAGATTGCTATGACTGAAATAGAGTTGGCAAAGGATTTAACATATGAAGAGAGGCCAGTTAGAATTTTGGATCAGATGGAAAGGGTCACTCATAGTAAAGCAAGGAAGTTCTACAAAGTCTAGTGGGAGCATCATACAGAGTCAGAATCAACTTGGGAACGGGAAGAATTTCTAAAGGCACATTATCCAGAATGGTTTCCCAAGCAACAGAATCTCAAGGACGAGATTCATTCTAAGTGGGGGAGGTTTGTGACAGCCTGGTTTTTGCCATCTCTTCTTTGCCTGATTTTCAGTTGGGTTGAATTTGAAACTTGGAGTTTTGAATCTTTTCATATGGACTTAACCACTTGGGTACCCCTTGGCTTTCACCCAAGTGCCTCATTTCCCTCTCTAACTATCATTCCTTCTCTGGTCAACTCAAAATATTATTTGGAATATTTTTCTTAAATAAAAAATATTCATTTCCCTCTCTTAAACCCTAGCTAGCTCAATGTGCTCCGAAGAAACCCAAATTTTTCTTACCCATAAAAATCTGAGAAAAATCCTGATTATTCTTTGAACCCTAGGGCACCTTTCTGAGCAAGAATATTTCATCACTTTTTGGAATATTTTGGCTACAGAAAATATTTTCTGTTCTGGACAGAAATGGTAGTTTCTACAACAACTACCATTTTACTTGCTCCATTGTAGGTGGTTTTTCTTGTGCATCATCACCTTAGTAGATGATTGCTAGCCTCCAAAGCCCAGCCCTCAACTCCAGTGGTTTGACCATAGTAAGCTCTCAAAGTTAGTGTCCAGAAACTTACTAGGCGTGTGAAATCTTTTCTCTACACCTGAGACCAAACTAAAGTGTGGTAACCTTCAAAACTACCTAGAACAACAAGCCAGACATGAACTTTGGACTTAGGTCAGCCTGAGGGCAAAGTTCACATGGTGACCACATTCGTCCAAGCGTGCTGGCATGCAACCGACGCGCTCTGAGTGCCGGCGAGCGCTCTGTTGCGCGCGTGCTCACTTCCCCGCCTACCTGAGCATGCCAAACTTCGCCACAATCATCGTCTCGACCTTATTAACTCCCTCCTGGTGCTCACCGATGCCGGAGCTCACCGCAGCGGGCACGGGCGTGGTCCGGCCAATGTAACAGTGCGATGCGCACTGTGCTTGTCGCCTTCCTCTTGCCCCTGTGCTCGTCCCCGTTCGCCCACAGTTCCCACGTGAGCTGCGTCACCTTCTCCCCTCTCGGTGACACCGTTCGTCGCCGAGCGCCATGTCCAGGTGTCCACAAGCAGAGCCCGATCCCCCCTCGACGCTCGGTTATAAATAGCACCCTTCCCAGCCTCCTCGAGCACCATCCACCACTCCCACACACTCCACAAGCGCATAGATAGCCGTAGCCCGGCCGGGCAGGCCGCAGGCCGCCGTCCCCGATATCGAGCACACCGGCGATCCCCTCAGGTCGTCTCCGCGGTTCCATCCCCTCCCAGGCCTGGGCAACCCTTCCAGGGCCTCCGTTACTTTCCAGTGGTGTCGTTCCACCTGGTTGGAGCCCCTAGAGTCGCCTCTGTTCGCCGTCGTCTTCATCTCTGGCGACCTCCGCTCTCTACCTCCGCTGGAGAGGCTGACTTCGGCACCGTCCGACCATCCCTGGCTACTCTATGGGTACGGGCAGGTGCGCCTCTGCCTCCTCTCTCGATCCCTCCCGCTCGTTTTGGCCAAGGAGCCTTCGGCACCAGCGTGCGTTCCGGCGAAGCCGCGCCGTCCTCTGTTTCCTCTCTCTCTCCCCCTCACCTGACTAGCGGGGCCCGCTAGTCAGCCACTCAGTACACGCGTGAAGCGGTACAAGTGGTGGTGCCCCAAGGCTTTACGTCTTCGACGTCACCCCCCCAATCTGTTTTATTTAAATTCAAATTTTAATTTATCCAGAGAACTTCAAACAGCCACAACTTTTTAACAATAAGTCCAAATGAATTGATTCTTTTTGCATTGTGTTCTTTGTACAGAAATCTAGCAGCTCACCAAAGATGGGATTTTCCCTGCTACCTAGATTTTCTGGTGAATTTCAGAAGGGTTCCTGATATTTTCTTTTTGGTTCTTTTAATTATTTTCAGAGGGTGAGGCTTGTCTTGAGGATCACCAGGAGGCTTGTGAACCTCATCTGCACTAAGGCAAGCCACCACAACATTTTCATGGTGCCACTACAATATTTATGATTTTCCTACTTGGACAAATGATTTAATCCATGCATTTAAATCATTATTATGTTATTTATATTCTGTTAATTGCTTGTTTTAGTTAATATGCTTGATTTACAGAAAGTTTGAAGTTAACTTAGTTGGTAAAGAAACTAGGATTTATTTTTGGTGATGAAAGAATCATATGGTTATGGATATAAATAATTAGTGGAGTTATTTTCTTGCATGAGTAAAAATGGTAAAATTTGCTAGAAAAGATTCTGTTTGAAGTGAGGTTTAATCTTAACCAGAGAAGTGTCATGAGTTATTGATGCTTAGTGTGGATATAGTTGACTTTGTTATTTCCGTTGATATGTGATGCGTATGTTAGTGTTGCATGTCATGGCATTATGGCACCGGTTATTTTCACTTTAAGTTGAACCTGCTAATAACTCAACTTGAATATATCGTTGACCGGGTCATGGTGCCACTGAAACGAGTCTTTCCTAGTGCAACCACATTTGCCTTTATGGGAAGGCCTTTATTTGGTCTGTTGTCATGTCTCTGGTCAGTGCCTCCAACAAGGGAAGGTTATGGGCGTGCGGTACCCTGGCCCGGTAAGCAGACATAACCTTGTGTGCCCGTTGTTGAGTTTATGGTACCGGGTCCCCGTGTGGGATCGTTTATGTTTTGGCCACGACGGTGGTCGTTGTGTCTTTGGTAGACACGGGGCCACCCAGGACTAGCCCAATGGGGAGTGAGTCGGAGTGGCCGGGAGAGTGTCATGGCAATGGAGGTGTTTCGTCGGAATGTCGTTGGTCCACCCGAATGCACTACAAAAAAATACACTTCCATGATGAAACGTGTTTGTCACAGTAGGTCGCATTTTTTGTCATGCATGTACATCCATGACGATTTTATGACAGAATCAAGATAGTCATACCTGTGCTATCGTAGAAGTGTTCCATGACATTACCAAAATTATCATCACGGAAGTATCCACTTCCATGACGATTCGCAGAAGTGCTTTCGTCAAGGGTGACCGACTCGTGACATCCACCATAACGGAACGCCGTTAAGCTATCGGGTCGGGTTTTGGATCCGATAACCTGTTAACAGCCCCGACCAATGGGAAATTTCCATGTGTAAAATCATCATTGGCTAGAGGAAACACATGTCGGCTCATCGTTGGGACAAATGTCATCCACTCATTGGACAGAAGGCGCATATGATACGTCAAAACATGGCACGGCCCAACAGAGGACCATTCATGTGAAAAGACCGGCCCGTTTGACTTGGTCAAAAGGTGGCGGGCCGGCCCATGGAAAGCCTGTTAACGGCATGTTCACATATAGCCCATTTACAACCCGCTAACCCAAGGCCCGTTACGCCCTATCCGAATTAGGCCTAGTAGCATCATTTGGGCCATCCAATATGATTCTAGCCCGTTTTCACTTCTGGCCCATGTATGGCCCATGATGTCTTTTCAGCCCATATGTGACCCTTTGTAACTCTTGGCCCATTAACAGCCCGTGGGGAAACTGGCCCGTAATGAATAGTGTATCACTTTACACCCATTAACGGCCTGTGGTGAAACTGGCCCGTAATGAACAGTGTATCACTTTATACCCATTAATGACCCGTTATTCCATTGGGCCGTTTCCAGCCCATGTTATCTTTCGGCCTTCTCAGAGCCCATTAATTCTTGGGCTCATTTCTGGCATTCGTTTACTTACGGCCCGTTACTGTCATTTTCTGCTTGTGGGCCAAATTCAGCCTGTGGTTACGGTCGGCCCGTTTGTGGTTCGTTAATTCATTGGGCCATTTTCATAGCGTCATCAAATACGGCCTATTAACGATGGCCCATTATGGTTGGCTCATGAACGGACGATTCCAACTCTAGCCCATTTATGGCCATAATGCGGTCTGTTATTGGCCCATGTTTGTCCAATCGATCATACGACCCGTATAAGGCCCATTGATGATATGGCCCGTAGAAGGCCAATTGTTTCTACGGCCCGTAGAAGGCCCACTGTTTCTATGGCCCATAGAAGGCCCACTGTTTCTATGGCCAGTAGGAGGCCCAGTGTCACTACAGTAAATATTAGCCCATGGTTATTGTGGCCTAGTTTTAAAAAATAGGTTATTGCAGCCACTAGCAAACCGCAGAAAAAGAACTGCACTGACTACAATCAAACAAATAAACAAGACAACAAGGAAATAAATAAGCAAGCAACTTATGCTAGGCTATCACGGCTATTACACATATTACATCCACTGGGCATCAAAATTCGCCACCAGTGCAAATATAGGGAACAAAGCAGCATATAAACGTCGTAGCAAAACAAGTCCAGAACTGAAACCACTTCAGAAGAGTTCAAGAAACAATATCCTGGGTACCCATAATGCTGGCAAGATGCTTAGAAAGCTTATTAACTTTCTCTTGTTTGGCGCTTAAATCCTCCAGCGCTTGCTATTGCATAAGAAAGTACGCATCTGAATTCTGCAGGGACTTCCTCAGTCCTTCGGCTTCTTGCCGCAGCACAACTGACTGATGCCTTTTAGCTTGTAGCTAACACTGAAGAAGCCGAAGTGATTCAGGCAGCAAGTTCGAAGAGCTTGTGCCAGCGGTACTGGCCAGTAACTCGAACACTACATCAACGCAGGAATGTGGGGTTTTCTCACTGTCTATAAGATCGTTTTTATCACCTTTCTTGGAGACCAACAGGGTTGTCTCACTATCTTGAACCTTATCTGCATTAATTTCTCTACCATTGCATAGTGGGGTGCTCTTCTCCAATATTTTGTTTGCATACTACAAGGGAAACAAGCAGACACATCACAGGTTTAGCTTGTAGTATACGAAACTCATTTTGGTAAACCGGTTTAGTAGTAAGGTGGACAGGATAACAACATGAAACAAACATATATCTATGTACTGGTCACTGTATTGTCCATATCATTCTAGTTTATGTTCCCTAATCAAGATAGAGACACAGTTCAACTCATATATATTTAAGACACAGCAACATAGACAGAATATAAGTGTGAGAAACTACACAACATTGACAGCACTTGTAATGTGCATCACATGAGAACATAACTGTTTATACAACTTAAACTAAAATCAACATAGAGCAAGAAGTTAGAACAACAATCCAGTTAAAGAAATAGGTTTAAAACATACCTGTTGCGCCATTGGAGTTTCAATTGGATCCTTCAAATTCGAAAGTAGTTGGTAAGAATAAAGTGATGCAACAGCAAAGGAATATGGACCATAGCTACAGAATCTGACCTGAGAACAGTTGCTCTTCTGCTTTAAACATGGAGTTTGGGTTAGCTGTGGTGGTCTTCGTGTTTTGGGCACTGCAGTAGCTTTACAAACTGCTCGTGTGGGGGTACTCTTTGGTGGACATGGTGCTTTGTCAACTAGAAGTGGGTTACTATCCGCTGGGGTTGCGGTTAGATGGGTTGTAGCTGGTTCTCTGCCCAATGGTGTAAGTGTGCAATCTGGAAGAGTCTCTATTATGTGTGGTGGGGCTAGTTTGTGGGCCAGTACAACCATGGTTCTATCTGCATCGACGGGTAGCACTGTCTTTTGTGAAGAATGGGTTTTTGCTCCCTTAGATACTGCCATCACCCCCTCCAATTCAAATGGCTGATAAACAAGAAAAGAAATTGAACATATAGACATTGTATGATAGACAGATGTGGTAATTCACATATATGTTGTCTAACCAAATAGGACAGCATGACACAATTTCACATATATGATGCCTAACTAAATAGGATAGCATGACACAGTTTCAGATATATGATGGATAACTTAACATGATATAATGGCACAATTCAACATATGATGAGTACCTAAACAGGATAACATGAAAAAACTATATGATGTCTTTCTAAAATAGGTTGGGATGAAATAATTCACATACATGTTGTCTAAGTATACATGATGGCATGACATAATTGACATAATTGATTCATATACTAAGCAGCTAGCACTCGCATGTATGATCTCTAAACTAAGCAGATGGAATTCAATATTGTGCATATGATGTCTAAACTAAGCAATGCAAGACACCACATGCATCATATGAGAAATATAAACATTGCAACTTAGAGCATACACCTCAGGTGGAATATAGGACTGGTCATCTGTCTCTGAATCCTCCTCTGAGGAGCTCCCTGTAACCATCGAGATATATGCTTCAACAGGTACCATTGCCTGCTCTGAAGACCATGTTTTCACTCCAGATTTTTCCATAACCGGCTCAAATGGCTGATACACATGAAGAGTAGTTCAATATACACAGATTGTCGACAAATGGAATACGTAATGAAAAAAAATATGGCATGAGATAATTCACATATATGATGCCTGGCTCCATGGCGGTGCATAATTCACATATATGATAACTGGCTGAAAAACATGGGATTGCATAATTCACATATCTGATATAGAAAGCAAACAGGAGGCATTCACACAAAGCATGTCTAATCTAAGCAGATGGCATGGCAATGCAAGACACCATATGCATGATATGAGCAATATAACCCAGCCAAGTTAGAGCATGCACCTCGGGGGGGATACGACTGGTCATCTGTCTCTGAATCCTCCTCTGAGGAGCTATCTTAACCAGCAAGAAATCTGCATCGACAAGTAGCACTGACTGCTCAGAAGACCTTGTTTTCACTCCAGATTTTCCCATGTCTGACTCAAATGGCTGATGCACAGGAAGAGTAGATGAATGTATAAACATTGTTGACAAATGGAATACATTATGGAAAAAAATATGGCACGATACAATTCACATATATGATGACTGGCTAAACAGGATGGCATTGCATGATTCATGTATATGATGCCTGGCTAAAGAAGATGGCATTGCATAATTCCCATATACTCCCTCTGTTCCTAAATATTTGTATTTTTAGAGATTTCAAATGGACTACCACATACGGATGTATATAGACATATTTTAGAGTGTAGATTCACTCATTTTGTTCCGTATGTAGTCACTTGTTGAAATCTCTAAAAAGACAAATATTTAGGAATGGTGGGAGTATGATATAGAAACCAAACAGGTGGCATTCACACAAAGCAAAACTAAACTAAGCTGATGACATATAAGATGTATAATGTAAGCAATGCAAGGCGCCATATGCATGATATGACCAACATCAGCATGCCAGGTTAGAGCAAACACCTCAGGTGGTAAACAGGCGTGGTCAGCTCCTTCTGAATCCCCATCTGAATAGTTATCTTCCTCTGGAATACAATCTGAAAATGCAGGAGGGGGGCCCACTTCGCCCACCATGGAGCGGCATCTGCATGACATTATATTCCCATGCAACTGTCTTCTCTTTTCTCTACATGTTCAGTACGATTGTGTACAATATCTGACATGCATAATAAAAAATAGAAGATTTTGTAAGGCCTAAGGGGTGCATGCAAAAATCAAGACTGATGGTAGCAAATGAGTGGATGGATCCAAAACTAATGATAGCACGTAGATTATAGCTTCAGTTTAAAAAGATGGACAATGGATCATCTATTGTTTGTTGCCCACCCAACATGAACCACATAGAAGACCCTAGATGAACCAGATAGTAGACAGATACTATTAGTTGGTGGCTCGATATGAGACCCATGGGCATTTCAAAACTCAAGTTTGAACGATAAAGTAGCAGGTAATAATAACCGATGTATAACGTAAGCAAACACGAAAGACTGCGACCTCTCTTCCGAAACTGTGTAGTCCTCAGGTTCATCTGCTCAGTCGATGATGGTAATGCAGTTGGCGTGGCTGCCGACAATGGGGAAGATGATCTGAGCCGGCGAAAGAAAGTCTGCAGGGGGATCTCCGCTGCAGTGAACACTTCTGTCGATGGTGCACCTCAGGTAGGGTGGATGACGGCACGGCAGGAGCAGGACATAACACACAGAGTTTTCTTTAACGCCTATCTGAAAATGAAGTAAATTTGTAAGGGCTCCTTAGATTGGAGGATTCTATAAACGCAGGGACATGAAAAACACATGAATAGGATAAGAATGCACGTGCAAAACAGAGCATTTGGAAACATAGGATTTCAGTCAACCTGGGTGTTTGGTTTACATGAATTGGAAGAACACAGGAATGGAGAAACATGGTCAAATTAAAGTCAAACCACGTGAAAATGAAAAAAATATAAGAATGTTACTATGCCAGTAATGCAATTAGTTCTGTTCTTCATGCATATTAATTTGAAAAGGACGTCCAAGTGAATAAAATTCCTACGTTTTTTCTTTGAAAGAGACACCAAAGGAAAAAATCCTCCAGTTTTGCTTTGCTCCACTCCTTCTAACAGATTTGCATGAATAGTAGTTCCATAGCAAAGGATCCCTGAGGGATCGACATGAATGCAGAGTAACAAAGTGATGCGACGAGTGTACAACCTCTTTGGCATAGCCTTGTGGACCTCAGCATCATTGGGTTGGACGTGGAGGATGGTGATGATGCTGGTGTGACTATCGGAGGCGGGGAAGAAGATCCGAGGCCTCTGGAAACGGCATCGAGGGCACTGCTCTGCTGTAATGAACTGTTCCGTCGTTGGAGCAGCTCCGGTAAGGTGTACGGTGACGAGGCTGAAGCAGGACTAGACATACAATGTTAATCTGAAGTGGGACCCTAATATCATCTGCAATAGATGATGTAAAATACATCACCAAAAAGTGCTAGATGTAAAACGCATCAGCCGCACCACGGCCGCTCTGACAGATGTTGTAAGTACTGTTCACTCTGAACTTAACTAAAGAAAATGAACTTTACAGTCAAAACTGAATTTTACTGCCGAAACTGATTTAACTAGTAGCAGAGCATTGCAATAGATGTTTAGGGCGTTCGAGCACTAGTAGCAGAGAAGCAGTGATCTAAATCAGAGGATGCTCGAGCAGGGAACACACTAGCAAAGAGCAAGTCGTGCAGTAGCATCGCGAGTGAGTGCTAAAGCAGCAACTCCTGTAACTGATGGAGGTCATGCAACAGCAGCAGCAGCCAAGTGAGAGCAAGAGCAGAGCAGCAGCATGAACGAAAGCAAGAGCAGTGCAGCAACATGACCAACAGCAAAAATAGAGCCGCAGCGCGAGCGAGAGCCGGAGCAGCTGCAGCTAGTGCCATTGTGGAAGTCGCTGCCGAGGAAGCAACGACATGAGGGAGAGACGCCGTGGATGATGTGGCCGGCGACGGCGCCGTCGATGGAGTCCCGCCATGTCTGCTCGGTATCGAGCACCGGCAGCCCCATGAGATCGAATAAAAGATAAAATGCAACATGAGTGCAAAACCTCCTTGGTGGCGCCGAGTTGGCCTCGGCTTTATCGGAGGAATTGGTGAGGGTGATGCGATTCCGGTGGGGCAGGTCAAGACGACGCTGTGGGGATTGAGGTGGCGCGATAGACGAGGCCAACGTCGGGGCAGCTCCTTGGAGGTGGAGGACGGGGCGGCTGATCCGGCGGGACGACGAGATCGACAATGGATCCTCATCCGGTGCGGTGGATGAGGGACGGCGAGCTGTTGTGGTGGACAACGTAGTCGGGGAAGAGACTCTAGCTGGATGGCGATCGGGAGGCCAACGGAGGAGCATGGGGTTTCACGGGTTTTGGCGGCCTCGGTGTACGAATGGGGGGGCGAAGGGGGAGGGGGGAGACAAGCTTAGGGACGCGCTTGTCCGAAATGTAGGGTAAGTTACCAGCGTACCCCCACCGGTTTTGACACCGCGACATGGAGCTTCATTTCCGGCTGAGGGATAGAAGGGGGATTTCGCGTGTTTGGGCTGCGGGACCGATTTCGGATGAGGAGGGAGTTCTCGCGCATGTCGAAATTTTGGGATAACAAGGCGTGGCGCGGGTTGAAGAGGCAGGAGTTTCAAAACAGGTGAGACAAAAGATACTCGAGCTTGAAAATTTCGGGATAACAAGGTGCGGATTCCTTGTTTGGCAGAACAAACTTAACGTGTAAAAAAACAATTCATACAAGACACAAGAGAGTCATGTCCCCTTTTACTATATTGCTATAGATGCCATTGAAAAAACTACAAGAAAAATGTAAAATAAATTGGGAGAACAAGATTACCCTGCACAGTACCAAATCGATTCGCACTTCCCTCAATAACAACAAAAAACAAATCAATTCCCACCAAAAGAAAGAGTAATGTCCCTTTTTATATGATTACAAATGCCAGGATCTTGAATTTCAATTTTTGAATCCACGTTATGTTGAATTCAAATATATTGTTAGGTGACCTTGCGGTTTATAATTGATGTAGTCGTACATTTTGATCTTCCATCATATATGAACATTTTACTCCACCATGTGAACATATATATTGTCGTCTACCATATGGACTAACTTTGAATCATTTTCCTTATTTGAATACGATTGTTGTCAAGTTATACAATAATTTAAATATTATCTTGATAATAAAAAACATGCATATAGCAGTAATCATATTTCACTATGAACTACATGTACCATACGCTCTCCAATTCAAATATTTGTATCCCTTTTATGTTGAATTCAAATCATAGTACATTATTGGTCTAGGTAGCGAGATGATCGGGATAATCTAAACCCTGTTTTCATATGTATAGTTTTTGGCTGAATTGGGACAAGTTTTGGTATAAGCTTCTTGCAAAACCGGAGATTCTCTCAACAAGCCTCGTGGTTCCGAGAGGGAATGTGTCACCTTTGTGTGCGAAATGATATATGTTGCCTCTCCCTGATTTTCTTTACAGAGGCAACATAGAACTATATGAGTGCCCTGTTAAATTTTGGAATTATTTCGGGTTCGTTTGTCATTTTTTATACATTAATTGAGTTTCTGGTCATTTAATATGCATAAGTCAAATTTGAACTACAAGCACATGCTCTCGTGCACCAAAGTTGGTTCAAAAATCACATTTGTGTCCTCGGGTGGATTTCTAGGTCCCATGCAAGAAATGAGAATAAAATTAAAACATCTGGGCATCATGGCTCGGCCGAGAACATTGAGAAACTTGGTTTTAAAATTCTTGTGAATCCATAACACATCTGAAAACCATGAAACTTGGCATGGGTGTCATGTCATGGTACTACCATGCTGTGGTAAAAAAATTGGCCGAATAGGAACAGATTTTGGTATAAGCTTCTTGCAAACTGAAGCTTCTCTTAAGAAGGCTCGTGGTTCTGAGAGGGAACGTGCCACCTTTGAGTGCGAAATGATATACGCTGTCCCCCTTGAGTTTATTTACAAAGGCAACATAGAACTACATGAGTGCCCTGTTAAATTTTGGAATTATTCCGGCTTCGTTTGGCCTTATTTACACATTAATTGAGTTTTTGGTCATTTAATGTGCATAATTCAAATTTGAACTACAAGCACATGCTCCCGTGCACCAAAGTTGGTTGAAAAATCACATTTGTGTCCTCGGGTGAATTTCTAGGTCCCATGCAAAAAATGAGAATAAAATTCAAATATCTGGGCATCGTGGCTCGGTTGAGAACATTGAGAAACTTGGTTTTAAAATCATAAAACTTGGCATGGTGTCATGTCATGGTAGTACCATGCCATGGTAAAAAAAGATAGGCCGAATAGGAACAAATTTTGGTATAAGCTTCTTGCAAATCGGAGCTTCTCTCAAGAAGGCTCGTGGTTCTAGGAGGGAACGTGTCACCTTTGTGTGCATAATTCAATTTTGAAATACAAGCATATGTTCTAGTGCACCAAAGTTGGTTGAAAAATCACATGTGTGTCCTCGGGTAAATTTCTAGGTTCCATGCAAGAAATGGGAATGAAATTCAAAATTATGGGCGTCGTGGCTGGGTTGGAAACGTTGAGAAACTTAGTTTTTTAATTCCTGTAAATCCAAAACACGCATGAAAGTAATGAAACTTGGCTTGGTGCCATGACATGGCACCAACATGTTGTGGTAATTTTGCAGTCCGATTTGCGAAGGCGCACACATTAACAATCAACAAAGTCATTTTGGAACAAGTGCTGTCACGTTACAATCGGAAACACAAGTATTATTGAAACCGTGGGCGTTATATTTACTAGTACCATTTACGAGCTGCCACGCGTCCCCATTTTTTATTAGCTAGGAGGTGTCGTGCAGGGTAGCTATTTGAGTACGAGAGGCGTGCGATCAGACCCCTACGCGTACTTATCGGGAGGAGAGCCCTTTGACCTCCATCTGCCATCCACCTCTCTCCCAAGGTCTCCATTAATGGCGCCCGAGCCTCTGTTTAATGGCATGACTATGTCTCACTCGACTGAGATTTAAGAGAGAAAAAAGAAAATCGGAAAGCACGGATCTTGATGTAAGATCCGACGGACCTATATAGCATCTATTGCGACTTATAGCAAGACTGATGAATATATAAGGACGATTAATTGTCTTATATAATTAGAAAGATAATTAAAAAGCCACATGCGGCTACGCCCGAAATACACAAGGTCAAAAGAAGAAGGAAGACAAGGATCTGGCTCGCTGATCTCTACTTTCTTGATGCGTTGCTACAGGCTGCGGGAACTAGTCTCCGCGGCGAGCGGCGATGAGCTCTTTCGTGTCCTCAAGACGCTGCTTGAGAACATCCACGGATTCCTCCACCAGCCTTTGGCGCTTGTTGCGGAGCATGTCATTCTCGTCCATAAGTTTCTTGACGATGACGCCGGTCCTCTTCAATAAGGCACTGGTCTCCTCCTGCTGGTCTGCACTTCGGACAATCTTCGTCCTCAACAGGTCGCGCTCGGCCCGGAGCCTCTCATTGCCCTCCCTTAGTTGCCCGATGACGCTGGTAGCCTATTCAAATGAGGCTTTCATGTCGTCCTGCAACCTCACCCAGCCGGAGATCTGATCCATCTGGCTATGGACGATCGCATGCATGCGCCTGTAACAGCCGTTGCCTGTCCACGAGAAATTTTCCCAGGCCACCGCGGCGCGTGATACGTCTCCAACGTATCTATAATTTTTTATTGTTCCATGTTATTATATTACCCCTTTTGGATGTTTATGGGCTTTATTTTACACATTTATATCATTTTTAGGACTAACCTACTAACCGGATGCCCAACCCGTATTGCTGTTTTTTTTGCCTATTTCAGTATTTTGAAGAAAAGGAATATCAAACGGAGTCCAAACGGAATGAAACCTTCGAGAGCGTGATTTTTGGAACGAACATGATCCAGAGGACTTGGAGTGCAAGCCAAGAAGCAGCCAAGGCAGCCACGAGATAAGAGGGCACGCCCACCCCTACAGGGCGCGCCCCTGACTCGTGGGCCCCTCGGGCGGCCACCGACCTACTTCTTCCTCCTATCTATACCCACGTACCCCGAAAACATCCATGGAGCAAACGAAAAACAATTTCCACCGTCGTAACCTTCTGTATCCGCGAGATCCCATCGCGGAGCCATCGCCGACGCTCCGCCGGAGGGGGAATCGACCATGGAGGGCTTCTACATCAACACCATAGCCCCTCTGATGAGTTGTGAGTAGTTTACCACAGACCTTCGGGTCCATAGTTATTAGCTAGATGGCTTCTTCTCTATTTTTGGATCTCAATACCATGTTCTCCCCCTCTCTTGTGGAGATCTATTCGATGTAACTCTTTTTGCGGTGTGTTTGTCGAGATCCGATGAATTGTGGGTTTATGATCAGGTTTATCTATGAGAAATATTTGAATCTCCTCTGAATTCTTTTATGTATGATTGAATTATCTTTGCAAGTCTCTTCGAAATATCAGTTTGGTTTGGCCTTCTAGATTGATCTTTCTTGCAATGGGAGAAGTTCTTAGCTTTGGGTTCAATCTTGCGGTGTCCTTACCCAGTGACAGCAGGGGTTGCAAGGCACGTATTGTATTGTTGCCATCGAGGATAAAAAGATGGGGTTTATATCATATTGCTTGAGTTTATCCCTCTACATCATGTCATCTTTATTAATGCGTTACTCTGTTCTTATGAACTTAATACTCTAGATGCATGCTGGATAGCGGTCGATGTGTGGAGTAATAGTAGTAGATGCGGGTAGGAGTCGGTCTACTTGTCGCGGACGTGATGCCTATATACATGATCATGCCTAGATAATCTCATAATTATTCGCTTTTCTATCAATTGCTCGACAGTAATTTGTTCACCCACTGTAATACTTATGCTATCTTGAGAGAAGCCACTAGTGAAACCTATGAACCCCGGGTCTATCTTTTATCATATAAGCTTTCAATCTAATTTTATTTGCATCTTTACTTTTCCAATCTATATTATAAAATACCAAAAATATATTTATCTTATCATACTATCTCTATTAGATCTCACTTTTGCAAGTGGCCGTGAAGGGATTGACAACCCCTTTATTGCGTTGGTTCCGAGTTCTTTGTTTGTTTGTGTAGGTGCGTGGGACTTCTGAGGAGCCTCCTACTGAATTGATACCTTGGTTCTCAAAAACTGAGGGAAATACTTACGCTACTATTGCTGCATCACCATTTCCTCTTCAAGGAAAACCAACACAAACTCATATAACACTTCTGTCAAATTGTCAATTGTTTCTCTGCAATGTTCCACATTCAATGTCTTGTCACTAATAAGTAAATAAACATTTGTCAGACTACTTCAATCAGATTAGGGAATCAACTAATAACTATCGACTATCAACTAATAAATTCACTCCCTCAAGCCAGAGAAGAAAATAAAAGAAACAGGCGAGCCTCCTTGACAATCGTGGCAGCAACCACCAAACCCTTATAGGATCGATTAGATTGTTTATTTCCCTCAGGTTTCAACCCAAACCAGGGTGCTTTTATTTGAATGCTGAAATATAGTCAACCAGTGGGAAAAGTATGCTAGTTAATCCAGACGTACATTTCTATTGGCATGAGACTCTTATCAATCTTTTTATGCAGCAACTATGTTAAACATTCTCTGAAACTTATGCATCAACTATATTAAACATTCTCTGAAACCGATACAACTATCTAGAAATATTTTTTATGCAACTACTATATTTTCCATTCTCTAGCCCGAACCACTTCATAGCAATTCCTTCATAATGCCTCTAACTATCATGTGTATACCAATTGGTTCTTTCTATACCCAGCATTGTGCGGTTAGCCATCTCCTTGATGCACACTTGACTAAACCAAACACCTTAAACCTAAGATTATGACTCATCATTATTAGGTTATGCATGCATATCTAAACTGAACTGACAAGTTATCCCATCGTCTACTAACCAAGCAACACCACAACGGCTTAATCTCCCAAGGGAAAAAATATGCAGTCCAGAGCACACAAATGAACAATATGGCAGTAACCCTATACAATCTGCTATTTCACCGGCGTAATGATCACCCTCCTACTGCAAGCCTTTATCTACAGCTCTAAATTCCATGGCAGCACTAAGAACAAATCAGTTTCTAGCAGCAGCAAGATGAAACAAAAGATAAGGATGTTTTCTGATTGCATAGGCATTTCATTGAACAGCTTGCAAGCAAGCAAGGGAAAAGTCACCTTTCAAGGCAAGAACCTATAGGAATGGGAATGCAAACCCAACAATAAACTCATTGTTGATTTGTGGAAGAGTACCAATGGAAAATACCTTTTTCGCCATCATAGGAATCTCAGATGCATAATCCTGTTACAGTTTGTCAATGACTTTTGTACCAACGCCTTTTCCATTCACTGGCCTCTCGTCCTAATACCTCAGATATACCTGCATTCAATTAAATAAAAGAGCAATGGCATCTGATGGTTACACAGGGAACTAAAAAACAAAGTAAACAAGGATAGATCCATACAAAATAATGATGAAAGAACTCATCTATGGTGTCTTTCAAGGAAACTTTGAAATGATTTGTAACAAGCTGCATTGTGTCCCCTTTCTTCCAGCCATTGCAACGTCATGAATAGCAAGCTGGAAAGGAGCCAGAATGTTCTTTGTTTACTCGGAGTTTTTTTTTTGGCACAACACTGTCAAATTGTGATGATAACAGCCTAGTGTCATTCTAAGTTTGGTTCTGAATTATAACATCTTTTGCCCCTTTATTTTTTAAATACTTTGTAAGAAATACTTGGATATATAGTCCACCAAAAAGAAGGTGAACTCAAGCAAGCATGCAATCTGCTTCATTGTTCCAATGACACTCAACCAATACGTGATGTACTTTTGACTCGCCGCTTGAATGCACAGATTAATTGGGATCTTGGTGGTGTTTGTTGTGTATAAACAAACATAAATGAAGCCATCTGTCATCACTTTATGAACATCAACAACTAAAGCATAAAAAAAACAATGCATGCAGGATTCATCAACGTCCTCCCCTAGTAGACTGCTAGTGAAATATTTGTTTTATCTGTGATGTATTAAAGAGAACCTAGAATTCAGTGTGCAGAATATATGTTTATATACACCCAGTCTAGAATCTGAGAATACAATTTGCAGCCATAAATGCAGAAGTGGAAAGAAACATACGTATATGATTTGGTACATCCTTGACAAACTTTTCATGTTCCTTGAAATGACAACTTTCGAAGTCCTAAAGCTCGCTAAGTTGATTAATAAGCATAGAGCCAGAGTCAAGGCACACAGAACATGAAGCATGTCATTGTTGATTCCTACACCAAAAGTATACTGCTGCCATGTACTGTGCCGTCTAGTTACTATAAGATTAACAGAGTGAAGAAAATCATTGTAGCATGAATAACACGAACCAAACAATACTAAGCAAGGGATAATTAAGGTCTAAATGCAGGCACATACCTTTGCTTATAGAAGTGTCTCTTACAACACTATTTCACAGTTTGATGACAGATTTAAGCTTCCAAGCATGCACTTAAGAACCAGACATGGCACCAATGAGCATTGATATATTAGCAAATATATTCCTTAAATTCAGAGGTGATAAAAGGAGAACACACATTCAGTTACCATTTCTACGATAAGGAGGCTAACTGAACAATATTTGCTCACTGTGATAAGAATGATATTAGTTAAACACAAAGTAATGTCAGGTTACTGGATTAGTTGAAGGAACACTTTAGGAAGCAAAAAGAGCAGTAGCAGGCATGTACCTGACTCCTCTCTGTTTTTAGCTAGGCATAATTATCCCAAAGAAAAAAGCATGAACTATTGACATACAACATTGATAGGTAGGACAGTGAAATATATACAGATGAAACCGACACAAAGGCTAAACAAATCAACCATTACTTCTGTTGTCACACAAAATTTTTGACAGAAAAGCATCTAAGCATATTGAGAAAGGAACTCGATGAATTCATCAGAAAATGCAAATGCAAATTATTAATGGTGCCATAAATATATAATTAGTACAAACTCAGGAGTGAGTTCACTCTTTTTTTACCAAACTATTATGTGAGAAGGTGAATGATATAATGCATAAAAAACAATAATCAATGTAAGAAAGCAAACTGATGTGCGGGGACGCTCTAACTCTTAATCATGATTGTACTTGTAGGATGAATGTGCCTTCATAAGTCAAACAAAATCAGAGTTCCAGAGGAAGCAGTAGGCAAAGAGAGAGGAGACCTAATTGGCTAGTGAGGCCATGCCATGTTGCGGCTCCCCACAGTTCACCTTCCTGCTGAGTCGCACTCCTTTCATGTTCAAATAACCAAGTATATCATCATTTGTGGTCCATATACCCCTGAAAAACATAATGAATCAGTTAATGTCATACACATACGTTGGCCGTCCGATCTGCCTTCTAGCACGCCTGAGCCATTGGATTTTCACAGCAGTCAAATTCAATTTTCACCTCACAGTCATTTTACTGCCTAATGACAAGTGAGCTCATCTCACGCTTGCATTGGCTGGGTCTGCAGCGGGTCATATTAGGTTGGGTGAACCTTTCATCATGCAACACGCGTTCCGTGGCTTGCCTGAAGCTGAAGGGAGGAGCCCATTGGACAGAACTGCACCAACCCTAGACCAGATCCACAGCCACGCACTCCTCCCTCCTCCTCCCTCTCAACAGCCGTCGCACCCATTCCTCTCTTCCGCCTCCCTCTTCCTTCCCAGATCCCTACCACCGCCACACCCAAATTAGACCACCCAGCAGAGAAATCCACCATTGTTTTCACCACAAAATCAGACCAAGCAAGAGAGGAAATCGACAGGAGAACAAATCACAAGAATGTCGGCTTCTTCCTTGCGTTGTTTGCCTCTTCCTCAGTGTATACCACTTCGCCGGATCCATGGCACTGTCCGGGTCAGGGCTGGAGCTGACGGCCATAGAGGCAAACCCGAACCACCAGCAGCTCCTTGCTACTGCAGCTCCGATCCGGCGCATGACCGCTGGCTTCCACTCCTCGCAGTGTCCCTAACCGCTGACCCTGACTGCATCCGTCGCTCCACCAACCCCCCCCCCCCCCCCCACGGACAGCAGCTCCTTCCTCGCGCACAGTAGTGGGTGGGCACACCGGCCGACAAGGACGAGCAGCCGGCCATCTCCGCAACCACCCTAGCAGCTGCGCTCACCACTTGCCGCTCCTGCTCACGTCCGCGCCGCCGGCCGCGGGGACACACGAGCAAGGCTTCTTCCTTCTCTTGTTCCCCTCTCACACACATTACAACAAACACGTTGAGGCCAAGGCCCCTGGTTTGAAGACCCGACCGTCCATGCGGGAGGCTCCTGTCCGAGGACGAGGGCGAAGGGCGCCAGTGGGAAGGATGAAGGAGGAGAAAGGATGCGGCGGCCGACGGCTATTTAGACGAGCAGGAAGGAGGTAGGGGCTGCGGCGCCTATGGCATCGAGCAAGGGAGGAATGAGAGATGTGGTGGCTAGGGTTGGGGCGGAGCAAGGAAGGAAGGTGAGGTGGGGTGGCTAGGGTTGGTGCGGGTGTGGGCTCTGGTGTGCGACGAGTATTGGGAGCGGAGCGTGCGCGGGGATTGAGCCAAAGCCTTTTTAACGCGAGATCGATCAACCCAGCCAATAAACATGCGGCGCGAGCCCACCAGTCATTGGAGAGCCAGAACAACCACGAGGTGAAATCAGGTTTGACAGCTGGTAAAGATCCTATGGCTCAGACACTCTAGATGACCAGATCCAACGGCCAACGAAGCTTGCAATCGGGGAGCCTTCTGGATGCAAGTTGGCTAGCTTCTGTATTGTTTTAAATACTCTATGTGCTTCACTTATACCTTTTGAGCTTGATTGTTTTTGCTCTAGTGCTTCACTTATATTTTTAAGAGCACGGCGGTGGCTTAATTTTGTAGAAATTGCTAGTCTCTCATGCTTCACTTATATTATTTTGAGAGTCTTTTAGAACAACATGGTATTTGTTATGGTTATAAATTTGATCCTAGAATGGTAGGCATCCAAGTTGGGTATAATAAAAACTATCATAGGAAGTGAATTGGATGCTATGATCAACTTGATACTTGATAATTGTTTTGAGATATGGAGGTAGTGATATTAAAGTCATGCTAGTTGGGTGATTATGAATTGAAAGAATGCTTGCGTTGAAGTTTGTGATTCCCGTAACATGCACGTATGATGAACCGCTTTGTGATGAAGTTGGAGCACAATTTTATTTATTGATTGTCTTCCTTATGAGTGGCGGTCGGGGACGAGCGATGGTCTTTTCCTACCAATCTATCCCCCTAGAAGCATGCGCGTAATAATTTATTTTTGATGACTTGTAGATTTTTGCAATAAGTATATGAGTTCTTTTGACTAATGTTGAGTCCATGGATTATACGCACTCTCACCCTTCCACCATTGCTAGCCTCTCTTGTGTCGCGCAACCTTCGCCGGTACCATACACCACTATATACCTTCCTCAAAACAGCCACCATACCTACCCATTATGGCATTTCCATAGCCATTCCGAGATATATTTCCATGCAACTTTCCACCGTTCCATTTATATGACATGCATTACTATTGTCATATTGCTCTTTGCATGATCATGTAGTTGACATCGTATTTGTGGCAAGGTCATCTTCATAATTTTCATACATGTCGCTCTTGATTCATTGCATATTCCGGTACACCGCCGGAAGCATTCATATAGAGTCATATCTTGTTCTAGTTTTGAGTTGTAAATCAATAAAAGTGTGATGATCTTGATTACTAGAGCATTGTCCCAATGAGGAAAGGATGATGTAGACTATGATTCCCCCACAAGTCGGGATGAGACTTCGGACTTTACAAAAGAAAAGAAAAAGAAAAAAAGGGAAAGGCCAAAAAAAATGCCAAAGAAAAAAAGGAGAAAAAGAAAAAAAAGAAAAAAAGAAAAAAATGAGAGAAAAAGAGAGAAGGGACAATGTTACTATCCTTTTACCACACTCGTGCTTCAAAGTAGCACCATGTTCTTCATATAGTGAGTCTCATATGTTGTCACTTTCATATACTAGTCGGATTTTTTTCATTATAGAACTTGGCTTGTATATTCCAATGATGGGCTTCCTCAAAACGCCCTAGGTCTTCGTGAGCAAGCGAGTTGGATGCACACCTACTTAGTTTCTTTCGTTGAGCTTTCATACATTTATAGCTCTAGTGCATCCGTTGCATGGCAATCCCTACTCACTCACATTGATACCTATTAATGGGCATCTCCATAGCCCGTTGATACGCCTAGTTGATGTGAGACTATCTTCTCCTTTTTGTCTTCTCCACAACCACCATTCTATTCCACATATAGTGCTATGTTCATGGCTCACGCTCATGTATTGCATGAAAGTTGAAAAAGTTTGAGATTACTAAAGTATGAAACAATTGCTTGGCTTGTCATCGGAGTTGTGCATGATTAAATACTTTGTGTGATGAAGATAGAGCAACAGTCAGACTATATTATTTTGTAGGGATAACTTTCTTTGGCCATGTTATTTTGAGAAGACATGATTGCTTTGATTAGTATGCTTGAAGTATTACTATTTCTTATGTCAATATGAACTTTTATTTTGAATCATTTGGATCTGAACATTCATGCCACAATAAAGAAAATTACATTGAGAATTATGCAAGGTAGCATTCCACATCAAAAGTTCTGTTTTTATGATTTACCTACTCGAGGACGAGCAGGAATTAAGCTTGGCGATGCTTGATACGTTTCCAACGTATCTATAATTTTTTATTGTTCCATGCTATTATATTACCCCTTTTGGATGTTTACGGGCTTTATTTTACACATTTATATCATTTTTTGGACTAACCTACTAACCGGAGGCTCGGCCCGTATTCTTGTTATTTTTGCCTATTTCAGTATTTCGAAGAAAAAGAATATCAAACGGAGTTCAAACGGAATGAAACCTTCGGGGGCATGATTTTTGGAACGAACGTGATCCAGAGGACTTGGAGGGCAAGCCAAGAAGCAGCTGAGGCGGCCACGAGATAGGAGGGCACGCCCACCCCTACGGGGCACGCCCCCTGTCTCATGGGCCCCTCGGGCGGCCACCAACCTACTTCTTCCTCCTATATATACCCACGTACCCTGAAAACATTCAGGGAGCAAACGAGAAACAATTTCCACCGCCGTAAAATTCTGTATCCGCAAGATCCCATGTTGGAGCTTTCGCCGGCGCTCCGCCGGAGGGGGAATCGACCATGGAGGGCATCTACATCAACACCATAGCCCCTCCGATGAGTTGTGACTAGTTTACCATGGACCTTCGGGTCCATAGTTATTAGCTAGATGGCTTCTTCTCTCTTTTTGGATCTCAATACCATGTTCTCCCCCTCTCTTGTGGAGATCTATTCGATGTAACTCTTTTTGCGATGTGTTTGTCGAGATCCGATGAATTGTGGGTTTATGATCAAGTGTATCTATGAGAAATATTTGAATCTCCTCTGAGTTCTTTTATGTATGATTGAGTTATCTTTGCAAGTATCTTCGAATTATCAGTTTGGTTTGGCCTACTTGATTGATCTTTCTTGCAATGGCAGAAGTGCTTAGCTTTGGGTTCAATCTTGCGGTGTCCTTACCCAATGACAGCAGGGGTTGCAAGGCACGTATTGTATTGTTGCCATCGAGGATAAAAAGGTGGGGTTTATATCATATTGCTTGAGTTTATCCCTCTACATCATGTCATCTTTCTTAATGCGTTACTCTGTTCTTATGAACTTAATACTCTAGATGCATGCTGGATAGCGGTCGATGTGTGGAGTAATAGTAGTAGATGCAGGCAGGAGTCGGTCTACTTGTCGCAGACCTGATGCCTATATACATGATCATGCCTAGATAATCTCATAATTATTCGCTTTTCTATCAATTGCTCGACAGTAATTTGTTCACCCACCGCAATACTTATGCTATCTTGAGAGAAGCCACTAGTGAAACCTATGGCCCCTGGTCTATCTTTTATCATATAAGCTTTCAATCTAATTTTATTTGCATCTTTACTTTTCCAATCTATATTGTAGAATACCAAAAATATATTTATCTTATCATACTATCTCTATCAGATCTCACTGTCGCAAGTGGTCGTGAAGGGATTGACAACCCCTTTATTGCGTTCGTTGCGAGTTCTTTGTTTGTTTGTGTAGGTGTGTGGGACTTCTGAGGATGGAAGTGCAACTATCCCTAGGTGGTTTTGGTAATTCATAACAACATATAGCTTATTGAGCTAATGCTATTCCAAGACCATTATTTCAGGAAAGCTCAATGAATGGCATGGCATGGATGATGAAAGTGGATCCCTCAAAATACTAAGGACAAAGGATTGGCTCAAGCTCAAAGGCTCAAGACTCTTCATTTTATATTTTAGTGATCCAAGATCACATTGAGTCTATAGGAAAAGCTTAATGAGCCTCTTGCTTCATGTGCTTTGTGATATGCTCCAAAACCCTCAGCTACTTTCCCACATCCATAAATGACCTAAACCCAAAGCCAAAATAGGTCACACCGATTCTTCCAATCCGGCGCCACCGATTCCAAAAGTCATAGCCACTGCCACAAACCCTAAGCAAATCGGTCCTACCGATAGGGATCTCGGTCTCACTGAGATGGGATTGTAATCTCTCTGTTTCCCTTTGTAACGTTTCGGTCTAACCGAAGTGAGCGATCGGTCCCACCGAGATTGCAATGTAAACTCTTTGTTTCCCTTTTGTAACATTTCGGTCTCACCGAAAAGAGCAAATCGGTCCCACCAAGTTTACCTGACCAACTCTCTGGAAAACTTATTACCAAAATCGGTCTTACCGAGTTTGTGTAATTGGTCTTACCGAGATTACGTTATGCCCTAACCCTAACCGAATCGGTCTCACCGAGTTGCATGTCGGTCCCACCGAAAATCACTAACGGTCACTAGGTTTACTAAATCGGTCCGACCGAGTCTGTTGAATCGGTCCCATCGAGTTTGGTAAATTGTGTGTAACGGTTAGATTTTGTGTGGAGGCTATATATACCCCTCCACCTCCTCTTCATTCGTGGAGAGAGCCATCAGACTAAACCTACACTTCCAACTTACCATTTCTGAGAGAGAACCACCTACTCATGTGTTGAGGCCAAGATATTCCATTCCTACCATATAAATCTTGATCTCTAGCCTTCCCAAGTTGCTTTCCACTCAAATCCTCTTTCCACTAGATCTAAATCCTATGAGAGAGAGTTGAGTGTTGGGGAGACTATCATTTGAAGCACAAGAGCAAGGAGTTCATCATCAACGCACCATTTATTACTTCTTGGAGAGTGATGTCTCCTAGATTGGCTAGGTGTCACTTGGGAGCCTCCGACAAGATTGTGGAGTTGAACCAAGGAGTTTGTAAGGGCAAGGAGATCGCCTACTTCGTGAAGATCTACCGCTAGTGAGGCAAGTCCTTCGTGGGCGACGGCCATGGTGGGATAGACAAGGTTGCTTCTTCGTGGACCCTCCGTGGGTGGAGCCCTCCGTGGACTCGCGCAACCGTTACCCTTCGTGGGTTGAAGTCTCCATCAACGTGGATGTACGATAGCACCACCTATCGGAACCACGCCAAAAACATCCGTGTCTCCAATTGCGTTTGAATCCTCCAAACCCTTCCCTTTACTTTCTTGCAAGTTGCATGCTTTAATTTCCGCTGCCTATATACTCTTTGCATGCTTGCTTGAATTGTGTGATGATTGCTTGACTTGTCCTAAGATAGCTAAAATCTGCCAAACTCTAAAATTGGGAAAAGGTTAAGTTTTTAATAGGGCAAGTAGTCTAATCACCCCCCCTCTAGACATACTTCAAGGTCCTACTAGTGGAATCAGAGCTTTGGTCTCCATTTGCTTTGATTTCCATAGCTTTTGGTGGTCATAGCCTTGGTTTCACAACCTAGGAGAGTATGGCGTCTAGCGAGGGAAATTATCACCGTAGAGGTCCTTACTTTGATGGTACTAATTTTGCTAGTTGGAAGCATAAGATGAAAATACATATTCTCGAGCATAACCCCGCCATTTGGGAAATTATTTGTATTGGCTTGCAAGGTGAATTCTTTGATGGGAGAGAACCGAACCGTGAAGCGAATGCGAAAGAATTGAAGATGCTGCAATACAACGCTCAAGCTTGTGATATCATCTTCAACGGATTGTGCCCCGAAGAATTCAAAAAAATCAACCGTCTTGAGAATGCAAAGGAAATTTTGGATACTTTGATTGATATGCACAAAGGTACCGAATCCGTCAAGGAATCCAAGTTGGATGTGCTCCAAAGTCAGCTTGACAAGTTCAAAATGAAGGATGGTGAAGGTGTCGCTGAAATGTACTCTAGGCTTGCACTTATCACAAATGAGATTGCCGGCTTAGGGAGTGAAGAGATGACTGACAGATTCATCATCAAGAAGATCCTAAGAGCATTGGATGGAAAGTATGATACCATGTGCACATTGATCCAAATGATGCCAAACTACAAAAATCTCAAGCCAACGGAAGTCATTGGAAGAATTGTTGCTCATGAGATGTCACTCAAGGATAAGGAGGAACTTCACAACAAGTCAAGTGGTGCTTACAAAGCCTCAAGTGAAGCCCCCACATCATCAAGTGAGAAACAAACCTTCAATGAAGAATTGAGCATAATGGTGACAAACTTCAACAAATTCTACAAGAGTAGAAGCAAAGAAAGAAGCTCCAAGTCAAGGTCTTATCATGACAAAAGATCTTCCAGTCGAGAGCGCAATTGCTACAATTGTGGGAGGCCTGGACACTACTCCAGTGAGTGTACGACACCCTACAAAAGAAGAGAAGGTTCTCCAAAAAGAAGAAGCAAAAGAGAAGAATCACCACCAAGAGAGAGGAGGAGTAGAGATGATCATTATGAACGAAGACCCTCACGGAGAAGCACGGATTCGGAAAGGAAGGACAAGTCATCAAGGAGCTACACAAAACGAAGACATCAAGCTCATGTTGGTGAATGGATTTCCGGCTCCGACTCCGACAATCACTGCGAGAGAAACTATCACTCCGACTCCGAACATACTCAAGATGAAGGTGTTTCCGGTCTAGCACTTGTGTCAACCAACTCCTACGACATATTTGATTCACCAAATGAAGGAATTGGAAGATGCTTCATGGCCAAAGGTCCAAAGGTAACACATCCTGAGTATGTTGATTTCAATAGTGATGAAGATGACTTGCTTGTGGATGATGATTTACTTGTTGACAACTCTAGTGATGAATACTATGATGAAACATCAATTAATCATGCTAATCAAACGAATGACAATGATAAGGAGAAAATTGAGTTTCTAAATAAAGAACTAAACACTCTAAAGTTGGCTCATGAAACTATTCTTCGAAGATCATCAAGAACTTTTAAGGGCTCATGAGAAGTTACGCTTTGAAAAGCTCAATCTTGAGCAAGAGCATGAGTTCTTAAAGGCAATCAATGATGATCTCCGTAAGAAAAGTTCTTCTTACATTGCCAAGTGTTTACTCTTATCTACTTACATGCCTCAAGTCAAGTCTAGTAACAAGTACAAGAAAGATACTTCCTCTAGTAGTAACAATAATAATGTTAAATCCAATATTGTTGCTTCTAGTAGTTCTCTTGATTCCACTAATGATTCTCTTAGCCAAGTTACACTTGAGCAATAAAATAGCTTATTGAAGGGAATTATAGAGAAATGTGTTTACAAGAGCCTTGCCGGGAGTAAGCAATTCGAGGAAATTGTACGCAAGCAAGGAACACACCGGAAGAATCAAGGTGTTGGTTTTGAATGAAAGTTCAATGCCAATGGAGTTGAGTGGGAAGAAGATCAATACCCCAAGATGAATTTTGTTCCTCAACAAGAGAACTATGATCCTACTTCCTTCAAGGGAACACAAGCTCAAGATGATCTTCCTCCACAAGACCACAAGAACAAAGGCAAGGATAAGCTTCAAGAAGAGATTGATGCATTTGAAGAAGCACCTAAGGTCTCGGTCAAGTGGATTCCCAAGACTACGTCAAGTTCTACTTCATCAAGTACAACTACAACTCCAAGGATTCCCATCAAGATGATGTGGATCTCGAAGAAGAAGAACTAGAGAGTTCTTGAGGGTGACTCCGCCAACATTCTTCACTCATATCTTTATGGCAAGGACAAGTGCAATCAACTTCCACATCTTGCACTAGTTCAAGGAGTCACAAACCCTCATGTTGGTAAGGCAAGGGACAAGGTAACCTAATGTTTTCATGGACATCATCATGTGTGTGCATCACTCTATGTCTATGGATATTCTTGTTTGTTCCTTGTGGGACTAACCCATGTAGGTAAGTTGAAAGTGCAACTCACTCCAAAGGATTGCTCCAAATGATCTACTTCAACATTGAGCATCCACATCTTCAACACCTACATGAAGTCATCATTGACAAAACCCAAGGTTAGTTCATCCCTCTAAAGGGGGGATCTCACATCTAGGGGGGAGCTTAACTCAAAAATTGAGTCAAAGCAACTCTAATGGTGTGAACACATCAATGCATTATGAAAAAGTGGTAACCCCACTTGAGCTTAAACGATGAGTATGACCTATGATCAAATGTTCTCATCTGACTCCTAAGTCAATGTACTCATATATAGATGACCTAGTCATCGCCAATTGTTTGATAGATGCTAGAATTGGTTGTGCATGCTTTGCCACATATTTCATTTGCCATTTTATTGTGTGAGCATGTTGGTGCATATTTTACTCATTGACATCCACTTGTTGTTTTGATTGTTTGGTTCACTCTTCTTTTGGCCAAGTGGATGGACAAGAATGCCTAAGAACCCTCTCTAGCTATCTATGCTTTTCTCGTCTCAAACTCTATTCATGCTACATCACAAAATTTGATCAAGTCAGATTCGAACCACTCTGTGTGAGGAGCACTCGGAGTCCCCGATTCGTCATAGACTTAAACTTCCAAAACTTCTTTGTGATTCTCGGTCTGACCGATTCCTCCATTTCGGTCCTACCGAGATCATTAAGTTGATCTGAGTTTTCAATCTCGGTGCAACCGATTTGAACTTTTCGGTCACACCGAGTTGCTGTAACTGAACACAGTTATGCATCTCGGTGCCACCGAGTTGTTCCACTCGGTCACACCGACAGGGTCGGGCTATATATAGACACGGGCAAAATTTTGGAAATTCCTCCGAACCACTTCGCCAGTGCAATAGCTCGCTCTGCCATCGAAGGTCTCCGGATCGTCTCCTCGTCGCCAGCCGCCTCCTGTCGCTGGTCTCTGCCGCCGTCAACGGAATTCAACCCCACCGTTGCCGCCGCAGCGAGTTCATCGCTGCACTAGGGTATGGACTCAATCTTTGTGCTATCCACATCTGATTCCTAGCACATTGTACTCTTATTGATTCTTGCCACGATTGAAACAATCCTATCCAGCCAAAGTAGTCCGTAGAGTAGATTAGATTCAAATTTTTAGGGTTAGGTTTCCGCAGAAATCATCTCGGACCCACCGAGTTGAAAAACTCGGTCTCACTGATTTGGCATATGCCATTGCACTAGTGACTCTCGGTCTGGCCGAGAATTACTAATTGGTGCGACCGATTTTAGGATTCTGTGAAACCCTAGCAGTCTCGGTGCCACCGAACTATGACTCGGTCCAACCGAGTTCATCAGTTTAGGTTCCAAAAACTGCTTCGGTATCACCGAGTTTGAAAATCGGTTGATCCGAAATGCTTTCTGTGGAAAACTAAAACTAAATTTTTGAATCATTCTTTTGAAAAATCTCTGCATTTTGTGATGCTCATCCACTCTATCTCATCTATAACTCTTCACAGGTCAGCAGTCAGCTTTTGCAGCATGTCAGACCAGCGTGACAGTTAGAACAGGTCAGCAGAGCAGATTCACTTGAGTGAGGGCACTAGTCCCTCCGGCACTTCAGATGAAGGAAGCAGAAGCACTCCTAGCAACCTGCCTAAGGCTGCTACCAGGCAAAGGAGAAAGAGAACCTCAGACTCAGAAGATGAGGACTACAAAGCTGAGGAAGATGAGGCTACTTCCAAGGAAGTGGTGCTCAAGAAGGAATATGGCTCAGCAAAGGATATTAAGCCAGTCATGAAGATTAAAAGGCCAGCAGGAAGACAACCAATGTCCAAGGCCAGAGCATCAACTCAACTGCCTGAAAATCCTGATCCCAAAGAGCCAGCTGCTGAAGGCAAGAAGAGGAAGGAAAGGGTCAAGAAGACCATGGCCAGAGTTGTTGGACAACCTTCCATGATGGAAGAGGAAGAGCTTACTGCATCAGCACCAAAGGCACCAAAGCTTATGGGTGATGCTATTAAATCTGGGGCTGCAACATCTAAGCCCAAGGAAGCACCCAAAGCTGCCCCCAAGGCCAAGTCTGCACCAAAGAGGAATACCAGGAGTATTCCAGCTGCTGAGAAGAACTAGGCCCAGTGCCTGAGGTTGCTGAGGATGAAGATGAAGAAGGACAGGTTCTAAGGAAGCTCAAGCCTAAGATACCAGATCACAATGATGCCCATCCTGTGGCTGAGGACATGAGCATCAGAAAAGACACAGGATTGAGGCTATGGAGGATGGCAGATCCATATGCCACAAGGAGAAGAACTGCTGTTGATTATAGGTTCCATACAAAGGAACAGCAGGACTTCTATGAGACAATCTTATTGGACAAGAAGCCCATAGTCCGTGATATGAGGTGGGTCGACTGGACCTACGTGAAGGAGAATGAAGAGCACTATCCTGGAGTGCAAGACAGCTTTGTTGCTTGTGGAGTTGCAAATTTTGTTGGGCAAAAACTCACAAACTGGAATGATGAACTTATCATGCAATTATACTCCACAGCACATTTTTACCCAGATGGAAGAATTGTTTGGATGTCTGAAGGTACAAGGTACCAATCCATTGTTGAAGAATGGGCAAAACTGATAAATGCCCCAAAGGAAAATGATGATGATCTGGATGTATATGCCAAGAAGAAAATGGGACATAATACCATGGCACACATGTACAAGGAGATCCCAGACAAAGCCCTAGAGACTTTCTCTTTTGGATCAGTCCATTTTCTGCTGTCAGGGCTGCCTACTATCAATTGGATTCTGAGGCACACTCTGTTGCCCAAGTCAGGTGACCACAACATGATCAGAGGGCATGCCATCAATATGTTGCATTTATTTGATGTGCCACAGAAATTCAAAGTCATGAGCCTTATAGTTGAAACCATTAAGAGGACTACAGCAGATCATAAGAGGAGTTGCGGATATGCCCCTCAGATTCAGGAATTGATCAACTCAAAGATGGGAACTGGCAAATATCTATTGGATAGGGAACATTTTCCACTCTATCCAGACTTTGAAGACAATGAGGTTGTCATGAATGAGGATGATCCATCATCAGTTCAAGCTCAAGAGAAGAGGGAGAAGGCAAGGAAGGAGAAGGCTGCCAAGATGCCAACTCAAGAGGAGGCATCTGTGTATTTCTTGAAAAACAAGCAGGAGCAACTTGGTTACTTGATAGCATCATCTCTGAGGATTGAGAAGGGGTTGGCCACCTTAACTCAGAATCAGGAGAGCTTGGAGAGAATCATGGAACAAAAATTCTATGATCTAGATGTCAAAGTAACTGAGATTCAGTCAGTTGTGGAGCAACTGCAGGATGACATGCAGGAGAGGAAGGGCAAGACAACCACAAATGTCTTTGCCAGAGTGCCTAGAGCTCAGAGGTCAGCTGTTGTGCCAGTGCCAGACACTAGAGCAACATCTTCAGCACCAACTACTGCCCCTTCAGCTCCATTGCAACCAGCTTCAACATCAACTCCAGCACCCTCTACATCAACTGAAGCCTTCGTACTTGGAGTTATCCGGACACCACCAACTGAAGATCAAGCCTGAGAGTCGATCTACCACTATGCATTTTCTATGAACTTTTTGGTAACTTGTTGCCAAAGGGGGAGAAAAATGTATAGATCATAGGCTTCGAGAGAGAGAGAGAGTTGCTTTGTTGGTTTAAACTTGTTTGCTTTTTGATTGGTTGAGATACTATGCTTGTGAGACATTGATGATCATGTGTATGATCATAAGCTACACTTATGCATGTTTGATGATATTATCCTATCTATCTTATGTGATCATTCACTTTGCTTGGTGATGAGTGCATGTATTCAATACTTATCATTTTGAGCGCTCCACCAAGATGTATGTGACATGGAAGAGTAACCCATGAGCCTAATTCCTTGTGCATTTGCAGTCCAAAGCAAATTTTAAACTATGCACAAATTTAGGGGGAGCTTTTGCTTATCACATACTTCTCAAAGCGACGATGTTTTTATTCTTATTATCATTTGTCGAAGCTTTGATCTATATGTTGTCATCAATTACCAAAAAGGGGGAGATTGAAAGTGCAACTATCCCTAGGTGGTTTTGGTAATTCATAACAACATATAGCTCATTGAGCTAATGCTATTCCAAGACCATTATTTTAGGAAAGCTCAATGAATGGCATGGCATGGATGATGAAAGTGGATCCCTCAAAATACTAAGGACAAAGGATTGGCTCAAGCTCAAAGGCTCAAGACTCTTCATTTTATATTTTAGTGATCCAAGATCACATTGAGTCTATAGGAAAAGCCAATACTATCAAGGAGGGATGAGGTGTTGCTTAATGAGCCTCTTGCTACATGTGCTTTGTGATATGCTCCAAAACCCTCAGCTACTTTCCCACATCCACAAATGACCTAAACCCAAAGCCAAAATCGGTCATACCGATTCTTCCAATCCGGCGCCACCGATTCCAAAGGTCATAGCCACTGCCACAAACCCTAAGCAAATCGGTCCTACCGATAGGGATCTCGGTCTCACCGAGATGGGATTGTAATCTCTCTATTTCCCTTCATAATGTTTCGGTCTAACCGAAGTGAGCGATCGGTCCCACCGAGATTGCAATGTAAACTCTCTGTTTCCCTTTTGTAACATTTCGGTCTCACCGGAAAGAGCAAATCGGTCCCACCGAGTTTACCTGACCAACTCTCTGGAAAACTTATTACCAAAGTTGGTCTTACCGAGTTTGTGTAATCGGTCTTACCGAGATTACGTTATGCCCTAACCCTAACCGAATCGGTCTCACCGAGTTGCATGTCGGTCCCACCGAAAATCACTAACGGTCACTAGGTTTACTAAATCGGTCCGACCGAGTCTGTTGAATCGGTCCCATCGAGTTTGGTAAATTGTGTGTAACGGTTAGATTTTGTGTGGAGGCTATATATATCCCTCCACCTCCTCTTCATTCGTGGAGAGAGCCATCAGACTAAACCTACACTTCCAACTTACCATTTCTGAGAGAGAACCACCTACTCATGTGTTGAGGCCAAGATATTCCATTCCTACCATATGAATCTTGATCTCTAGCCTTCCCAAGTTGCTTTCCACTCAAATCCTCTTTCCACCAGATCCAAATCCTATGAGAGAGAGTTGAGTGTTGGGGAGACTATCATTTGAAGCACAAGAGCAAGGAGTTCATCATCAATGCACCATTTGTTACTTTTTGGAGAGTGGTGTCTCCTAGATTGGCTAGGTGTCACTTGGGAGCCTCCGACAAGATTGTGGAGTTGAACCAAGGAGTTTGTAAGGGCAAGGAGATCGCCTACTTCGTGAAGATCTACCGCTAGTGAGGCAAGTCCTTCGTGAGCGACGGCCATGGTGGGATAGACAAGGTTGCTTCTTCGTGGACCCTCCGTGGGTGGAGCCCTCCGTGGACTCGTGCAACCGTTACCCTTTGTGGGTTGAAGTCTCCATCAACGTGGATGTATGATAGCACCACCTATCGGAACCACGCTAAAAACATCCGTGTCTCCAATTGCGTTTGAATCCTCCAAACCCTTCCCTTTACTTTCTTGCAAGTTGCATGCTTTAATTTCCTCTGCCTATATACTCTTTGCATGCTTGCTTGAATTGTGTGATGATTGCTTGACTTGTCCTAAGATAGCTAAAATCTGCCAAACTCTAAAATTGGGAAAAGGTTAAGTTTTCAATTGGTCAAGTAGTCTAATCACCCCCCCCTCTAGACATACTTCAAGGTCCTACAGAGGAGCCTCCTACTGGATTGATACCTTGGTTCTCAAAAACTGAGGGAAATACTTACGCTACTATTGCGGCATCACCCTTTCCTCTTCAAGGAAAACCAACGCAAGCTCAAGACGTAGCAGCACGGCAGGACATCTCTGTTGCATTCGCGGCGCGACGGGACATATTTGCTGCTTCCGCGGCGTGGCCGGACTAGTCTGCTGCATCGACGGCATGGCGGGTCCTCTATGCTGCTTCAGCAGCGCGGCGGGACCTCTGTGCTACTACTTCCGCGTGACGGGACATGTCGGCTGCTTTCGCAGCGAGGCAGGACATCTCTCGTGCTTCCGCTTCCATGCTCGCCTCTCCCTGGTGGCAATCTCTCGACCCAGAACTCACGCTGGCCATGGCAGACGCAAGGGAAGGATGCTGAATGACTCGTTTGCTTTTGTGGATGAGGAGTTGAGGTGGAATGTGCAGTCATCTTGGCATACTAGTATTTATAACCGAGTACTAATACGTTCCTAAGTGGGAAACCGTATAGGTTGTGATCGGTATGAACAGGTTTGCAATTCAATATAGCGTGGTACTAATACGCTCCTAAGTGGGAAACCGTTTAGGTTGTGATCGGTGTGAACAGGTTTGCAATTCAATATAGCGTGGAGTAATTTGGAATGTGACGAGACGCAAGCTCAAAATTTATTGACGGTTCTAGTTTCGAAGTGCGGCACTATTCCCGGGTGGAGTAGTTCTTTTTCTACTGCTGTGTACGTGCAATAACTGGCACCATCGTATACATATCTTACAGTTAATTGGGTGTTCGACAGGAATAGCCGTGTGGCGAGCTCTAGGCTAGTCTTTTCAGACGCATTAAACCTATCTCTCGGGACTTCTCGCAAGCACCAGCGTGCCACCCACAAAAACTTGTACTCTAAGTTTAGTATGTTATATAGGAAGAGAAGAGGTGCACGCACGCACTCATCCTCTCACACATGCGTCTGTTTTTTCTCGAAAAGGAGGATGATGACCCCCGGCCTCTGCATCTGGGAGTCACACACGCATCTATAGCTACGAATTATATAGTTCTCAACCATCCGATTGGCTCTATAATGGATGTACCTATATACTAAAACATGTCTAGATACATCTATATTTTGACAAATGGAAGGCATGTATTGTGGAATGGAGGGAGTGTTTGTCATCAAAATGGATAAAAAGGGACGTATCTAGAACTAAAATATGTCTACAGACATCTCCTTTTATCCATTTTGATGACATGTAGTACTTCTTACCCAAAGGAACATTATATCCAACAGACACAAAATATCCGTTCGACTGTTGGAATTTACTGATCTGATGTCTAAGTAATTGCTGCATCGCCACCAAAACCCACCATTTCTTAAGCTAAAGTAGACCAAGGTAATCCCTATATTAGCATATTACTAAGATAAACAGAAGGCATTGTAGAAACATTTAGGACGTGAGCTTGTCAATCTGAATGTGGAGGGACACCAGCTTAGCCCCGGCCAGCAGCTTGGGCAGAACTGTGAAGAAGGTCAGCTCCTGCACGTCAACGTCTCCGGGATCCTTGCTGCTTGTCACCTCCATTTCCACCTTGACGGCGTCGGTCGTGCCTTTGGGCTCCCCCGGCAGGCTGTTCGCCCACAGCTTGGCCACGTAGTGCGGCAGTGGGGACGCCCCCGCTCTGATGCGGATGAACGACACGGTGATAGGCACGCCGATGTCGAGCACGTCGCTGACCAAGAAAAACATGCGACCGTCCTCCTCCGCGAATAGCAAGAGTCGTGGCTCCAACAGTGGCACTTGCAACTGGAGCACCTTGCCATACTGGATCCTGTGCACGGGCATGGGATGCGCGGTGTTGATGTGGTGGTAGAGCGCCGGCAATGGGCCTTCGTAGCCGCAGACGGGCATGGGGCATTTGCAGGGCGCGAGCAGACACATGCTCTGGTGATCGGTGAGCTTGTGGTAAGTGACGTAGAGCACGGAGCCTTCGTGCGGGCACTCCACCCTCATCGACGAAAGGACGGAGTCCACCATCGTGTTCCGCACGTCGAAGCCACCGCCGCGCTTGCACTTCTGGCACTGCTGCTGGTTCCTGGGGCGCTCGACGCGGCAGTCCGCGCAGGCCAGGTGCCCTCCCTTGCACTGCAGAAATCAATCGAACATCACATCAATCAAGAAACATGCACCTTGCTCAATCAGCCGAACGGCGAGGTGTATTCGAACCTCATACACTGGAGGCGTCAAGGGGCGGAGGCACAAGGGGCAGTGGAGCACGGTGAGGTCCATCGAAACCTTAGAGAGCTCCATCGTCGGGTCCTGTTCGGTCTGCATGATCTCGCCCTCCTCGTGCACAACCATCTCTTGACTTGGCCCGGGGCATTACAAAGCTTTACCGTCACATATTTTATACTACTTCAAGGTGCATTAAATCAACACATGCAAGTATCAAAAGGAGAGTCACAGCATGCATGCATGCATTGTAATTAATGCACCGGTAAACGCAAATTATTGAAATATATCGAGTGCAGTGCTTTGATGTGTCGCGCCAACTCGTACATCAATGAGAAGTTTGATTATCCTCTCCCTCGCGGACTTAAATGCACCTGCCTTTGGCTGTATGATAGGTTGGCCACCCACCTGTCGGGCCCACCTGTCATACACGCAAAGGCAGGAGCGTCCCTCCCTCGCCCATGAGCGTGGTGGCTGGCAAGACTAGGAGAAGCTTTCGCTACACGCTCTCCCTCCCGCACGCGGTGGACATGCAGCAGTTCAATCGGTGTCAAATGGCCAGAAGCATACTGTAGTACTCCTCCAGTGCAGTAGTACTCCATCATTGTTCGACTTCCTGAAGAGGCGAAGAGCCAAGCGCAGCCCGGACACTCATGTGGAAGTTTCATGTGTAGAGTAGTCTAGGATAGCGTGTACCATGCCTGTAAGCTTAAAATAGTTGGGGTCGGCTCCATGCTATGTGGCTGTCTCAAAGTTTTAAAAAAAATTAAAATAGTCTTATGGCCCTACCTATCATCCTGGTGATTGTAGTTTGCATGCTCATCTGGTCAAGATAGGAATATATATTTTAATTTGTTTTTTTCGAAAAGGGGGGACTCCCCGGCCTCTACATCAGAATGATGCATACAGACACATATATTTTAATTTGTGGTGGGTAAATGTTAGAGGTTGCAGCAAATATATTGTACACTGCGGGTCTTTCAGCCAAGTTTAGAGGCAAGTATGTGGGGCCAGTGCTATGATGTGACGCATCAACTCGTACAACGAGGAGAAGCTTGATTTTACTACTACACGCCTTCTCCCTCGCCCATGCGGGCGGTTGCTCGCAAACAAGGACATGCTTTTTCTTAGTAGTACTTCTACAACAAGCTATCTGTCCCGCTCACGGTGGACGGACATGCAGTAGTGGATTCGACACTGTAGAAGCAGTAGTAGTAACATCATTGTTCGTCTTCTCGAAGAGGCGAAGAGCCAAGCGCAAACCGAACGTTGCAGTTACGAACATTGGAGCACACATATAGCCAGGCTCTTGCATGAGACAAGATTGCTATGTGAACCCACTATTATACTAGTACGTACAACTACTTTCTAGTATAGCCCTGTAAACCAGAAAGGAGTATTTGCCCTTCTAGAGATTTCAACAAGTGACTAGACTACACCGTGACGGAGTACATATAGAGCAAAATGAGTGAATCTGCACCGTAAATAAATATGTATCATTTTCCTCTCCGAGGTGCACAATATTGAGTATACTGACTAGTCTCTTTTTGACGCGGATTTATGTTTTTTGGACATAGTACAGACGCAAGCGCTAATATACACGCGCATACACTCACCCTATGAACGCACACATGCACGGCACTATCATCTTGAAATTTATGAAGTCACCATAGGCACCTCATCATCGACGGGTCCATAGGTGCTTGAATGCCAAGGAGGGAGAGGGTAGCGATTCCCGAGACGTTGAACGGTCAATGATGCATCCTCAATTACATGCAGAGGGAATTAATTGGAGAAGCAGAATAGATCCAGCATGATGTGAATGCAACCGAGTTTGGACTCTCATATAATAAAGGCGCCCCACCACTCCAATCCATCTACTCCCAAGTCTCTGCGCAACACTGGTCACTCCAATCCAAGACCAAGTGACCAGAAGCCACAAGAACCTATGGAGGCGATGCACGCGAGCGGCATTCGGTTGTGCCAAATCATCCAAGGCGCCATCCTGTGGCCCTGCACCACGCAGCATTTCCAGACGGTGCTGGCAACCGCCGGCATTGTAGCCCTCGCCGACGCCGGCTTTGCCTCTCGCATGGACGACATGATGGTCAACTCCATCCGCAAGTTCACCGCCGTCAAGAAGTGCGCGGACGACCTTGCCGTACTGCTCCAGCCCGCACGCCCAGGCTCCTTATTGCCTGCCACCCTCATCGGCCTCCATGGTGACGAACTCTTTCAAGCCCTGGTGGCCCTGCAGGTGCCGGAGGTCGCGATGAAGAATTTGCACCTCGAGTCCGCGCTCGCCGCGCAGCTCCTCGCCATGCGAGAAACCGTCGACCTGCACATCCATGTCTACGAGGAAATCATCTACATAGGCTACTACAAGGCAAGCGAGGACAGAAAGACGTTGGCCTTCTTCCAGCGGCTGGAATCTTTGGATGTCATTGTTCAGAAGCACGTCGACCTGACCACGAAAGCCGCTGCTACTTAGGCACCGTTCGGTGGGCCGACGCCCTGAGTCGAGGAGGTGGACATCATTGGTGGATGCATCTCTTCTTCTTGCCTCCTGTAACCAGCACTGCATCTCCTCGTGACCTTAATGTTTTATTAGTATAGTACTCCCTCTGTTCCCAAATATAAGTCTTTCTAAAGATTCCAACAAATGACTACTACATATGGAGCAAAATGAGTGAATCTACACTCTAAACTAGTTCTACATACATCTGTATGATGTATTCCATTTGAAATAGTATCTAAAAAGGCTTATATTTAGGAACGGAGGGAGTATATGGAATTTTTATTCCAGTCTTAACGTTTTCACTGTGAGGTGGGGCCGTAGTTGAGCAAACCCACCCCGCCCACCGGGCGTCGACCGAGTTTCGAATTAGAAGAGAGAAACGAGGGAGGAGAGCTAGTTGTAGCACGGACGCTGTTGGCAGATGGGACTCGTGTTTATAGAATAGGAGTACTGAGCACTCGTGCCTCTTTTTTTTAGGGAAAAATTAGTCGTATGTCTAGTACCACTAGTTGGGTGCGTGCGACCTATAGCTGTCATCACTTTAGGTCTCCTTTTCGAACTGCAGCTACGCTTCACAGTACATATTTTTCACGCATTTATCCTCCTATATGTACTCCTAGGCTATTTCCACATGCTCCCATTCGCCGACATGTGGGACATAGAGCATCTGGGTTGTAGTGCATGCATGACTCAGAGCATATGTCAGGGTACTTTACATTTCAGACCTCACGAATTACATGCAAACCCCCCGCAGAAGAATAAATAAATGAATCAATTATTACATGAAACCAGATTATTTTCATAGAAACCGGAGCACGTTCATTAAATTTTGGACATAACATGTTTATAAAAAATGACCGGACCTAAACCAGTCTAAGGGCCTCTTTGATTTTTCCTGCAAAAAAAGGGCCTCTTTGATTCGCAGGATACTGAAAACACAGGAATGTGGAAAGTATGATGGCGATGAACCGAGACGAGGAGAACTCTAACTCAGTTAGAGGTTAGAGTTAGATTCTAACCCTGAACTAACTCTAAACCAAAGAGGTGTACGGATGGCAGGGCTAGATTGACAATAAATGCTCTTTCTCAATCATTTGACTACTTCGGGCCCTATTTCCTACCGGATTTGCTGTGGCCGGCTCTTCTGTGGCCTCCTCCCGCTCACAATTGACATAAACGAACCATCTTTACAAATCAAGCATGCAAAACATGATAATTTTTACTTTGTCCACACAAATGAGATATCCCACTTAAACATACAAGTCTTCAATCAAGCTTCAAAAAAAACACTTCATGAAACAAATCATGAGCTAACTCATCACGGAAGTCATTCACGATAGGGAGGGAGCCCGGAGCCCCTCATGCACCAAGGGAGGAGCTCGCCATCGTCGCTCTGGAGGAAGGCTCTGTAGATCCCAAGCCCCGGGAACCCTGTAGGGTCGAAAGTATGTCTAGAGGGGGGTGATTAGACTACTTGACCAAATAAAAGTCTATCATTTTCCCAATTTTAGTTCTTGGCGAATTTTAGCAACTTTGCACGGTTCAAGCAATCTTAACACAATTCAAGCAAGCATGCAAAGAGTATATGAGCAGCGGAAAGTAAAGCATGCAACTTGCAAGAATGTAAAGGGAAGGGTTTGGAGAGTGCAAACGCAATAGGAGACACGGATGTTTATGTCGTGGTTCCGATAGGTGGTGCTATCGTACATCCACGTTGATGGAGACTTCAACCCACGAAGGGTAACGGCTGCGCGAGTCCACGAAGGGTCCACGAAGAAGCAACCTTCTCTATCCCACAATGGTCGTCGCCCACGAAGGACTTGCCTCACTAGCGGTAGATCTTCACGAAGTAGGCAATCTCCTTGCCCTTACAAACTCCTTGGTTCAACTCCACAATCTTGTCGGAGGCTCCCAAGTGACACCTAGCCAATCTAGGAGACACCACTCTCCAAGAAGTAACAAATGGTGTGTTGATGATGAACTCCTTGCTCTTGTTCTTCAAATGATAGTCTCCCCAACACTCAACTCTCTCTCACAGGATTTGGATTTGGTGGAAAGAAGATTTGAGTGGAAAGCAACTTGGGGAAGGCTAGAGATCAAGATTCATATGGTAGGAATCGAATATCTTGGCCTCAACACAAGTGTAGGTGGTTCTCTCTCAGAAAATGCAAGTTGGAAGTGTAGGTTCATTCTGATGGCTCTCTCCACGAATGAAGAGGAGGTGGAGGGGTATATATAGCCTCCACACAAAATCTAACCGTTACACACAACTTGCCAATCTCGGTGGGACCGAATTGAGAAACTCGGTCGGACCGATTCACCAAATCTAGTGACCGTTAGGATTTTCGGTGGGACCGACATGCAAATCGGTAGGACTGCTATGATTAGGGTTAGGGCATAACGTAATCTCGGTGTGACCGATTACACAAACTCAGTGAGGCCGATTTTGGTAATAAGCTAACCAGAGAGTTGGTCAGGTAAACTCGGTGGGACCGATTCGCTCATTTCGGTGAGACCGAAATGTTACGGAAGGGAAACAGAGAGTTTACATTGCAATCTCGGTGGGACCGATCGCTCATCTCGGTGGGACCGACACATTACGAAGGGAAATAGAGAGATTGCAACCCCATCTCGATGAGACCGAGATCCCTATCGGTGAGACCGATTTGCCCAAGGTTTGTGGCAGTGGCTATGACATCTAAACTCGGTGGCGCCGGATAGGAAGAATCGGTGGGGCCGAGTTTGACTTTTGGTTTAGGTCATATGTGGATGTGAGAAAGTAGTTGAGGGATTTGGAGCATATCACTTAGCACTTTGAGCAAGATCCTCATTAAGCAACACCTCATCCCTCCTTGATAGTATTGGCTTTTCCTGTAGACTCAATGTGATCTTGGATCACTAAAATAGAAAATGTATAGTCTTGAGCTTTGAGCTTGAGCCAATCCTTTTGTCCTTAGCATTTTGAGGGGTCCACTTTTCTCATCCATGCCATGCCAATCATTGAGCTTTCCTGAAATATTTATCTTGAAATAGCATTAGCTCAATGAGCTATATGTTGTTAGGAATTACCAAAACCACCTAGGATAGTTGCACTTTCAATCTCCCCTTTTTTGGTAATTGATGACAACATATAGATCCAAGCTTCGACAAATGATAATAAGAGTGAAAAACATTGTCGCTTAGAGAAGTATGTGATAAGCAAGAGCTCCCCCTAAATTTGTAAATAGTTTAAGATTTGCTTTGGACTGCAAATGCACAAAGAGTTAGGATCATGGGTTACTCTTCCATGTCACATACATCTTGGTGAAGCGCTCAAAATGATAATAATTAAATACATGCACTCATCACCAAGCAAAGTGAATGATCATATAGAGATATAAAAGGATAATGTCATCCAACAAGCATTAAGGTAGCATATGATCAAACACATGATCATCCAAGTATCACACAAAAGCATAGAGTATCTCAAGCAAGCAAATGACAAAGTTCAACCACCAAAAAGCAAAACAAGAGAGAACAAAAGCAACACTCTCTCTCGAAGCCTATGATCTATACATTTTCTCCCCCTTTGGCAACAAGTTACCAAAAAGTTCATTAAAAATGCATAGTGCTAGATCGACTCTCAGGATTGGTCTTCAGGTGGTGGTGTAGATAAGACTCCAAGGACGAAGGCATCAGTTGATGTAGATGGAGCTGGTGGAGTAGGTGCTGGAGCTGGTGGCACTGAAGTTGTAGCTGGTGCAGATGAAGTTGCTCTGGTGTCTGTAACTGGCACTGCAGCAGATCTCTGACCTCTGGGCACTCTAGCAAATGCATCAGTGGTAGACTTGCCCTTCTTCTCCTGCACTTCATCCTGAAGTTGCTCAACAACTGACTGTATCTCAGTGACCTTCACATCTAAATCATAGAACTTCTGCTCCATGATCCTCTCCAAGCTCTCCTGATTTTGAGTCATGGTGGCCAATCCCTTCTCAATCCTCAGAGTGGAGGCAATCAAGTAGCCAAGCTGATCTTGCTTGCTCTTCAGAAGATACTGAGATGCCTCATCAATGGTTGGCATCTTTGCAGCCTTTTCAGTCCTTGCCTTCTCCTTCTTTGCTTGTGCTTGCATAGAAGATGGTTCATTCTCATCCATTACCACAGTGTTATCCTCAAAGTCTGGGTAGATGGGCATGTGATCCTTGTCCAAGAGATATGTGCCAGTGCCCATCTTGGAGTTGATTAGCTCCTGGATCTGTGGGGCATACCCACAACTTCTCTTCTGATCTGCAGCTGTCATCTTGATAGTTTCCACAATTAGGCTCATGACTTTGAACTTTTGAGGCACATCAAATATGTGAAGCAGGTTAATTGCATGGCCTCTGATCATCTTGTGATCACCTGACTTTGGCAAAAGAGTATGCCTGAGGATCCAGTTGATTGTTGGCAAACCTAACAAAAGGTAATGTATTGATCCAAATTTGTGTGTCTCAACGGCAGCATCTGGGATCTCTCTGTACATATGTGCCATGGAGTTGTGATCCTTCTTCTTCTTGGCATAGACATCCAAGTCATCCTCATTCTCCTTAGGAGCATTGATCAATTTTGCCCATTCTTCAACTGTTGATTGGTACCTAGTACCTTCAGACATCCAGACAATCCTTCCATCTGGGTAGAAATGAGCTGTGGAGTAGAACTGCATAATAAGCTCATCATTCCACTTTGTGAGCTTCTGCCCAACAAAGTCCTCTACTCCACAAGACTTGAAACTATCATAGACTCCAGGATAGTGTTCTTCATTTTCCCTGATGTACTTCCAGTCCACCCATCTTATATCACAGACTATAGGCTTCTTGTCAAGCAACACTGTCTCATAGAAGTCCTGTTGTTCCTTTGTATGGAACCTGTAGTCCACAACAGTCCTTCTCCTGACTGCATAGGGATCAGTCAATCTCCACTGTCTGAGTCCTGCATCCTTCCTGAGCTTCATGTCCTCAGCTACTGGATGAGCATCATTGTGATCTGGAATTTTGGGCTTCATCTTCCTCAAGACATGTGACTCATCATCTTGTTCTTCAATAGCTGCTTCAGGCACTGGGCCTTGTTCTTCTCTCCATCAGGAATATTCCTTGTATTCCTCTTGGGTGCAGCTTTGGGCTTTGGAGCAGCTGCCTTGGGAGCTTCTTTGGGCTTTGATGGAGCAGCCCCTGACCTTATAACATCTCCCATAAGCTTTTGAGCTTTAGGTGCTGGTGCAACAACCTCTTCCTCTTCTTCTTCAGAGTCTCTCCTCATAGAGGGCTTGCCAAGAACCTTGGCAGCAGTGGTTCTAACTCTCTTTTTCTTCTTGTCTTGACCAGCAGCTTCATCTTCAGACTCAATGGTGAACTTCATGGTTTCACCAGTGGCAACCTTCCTAGGTTTCGAAGTGGGAATACTTCTTGCAGGTGCCTTCTTCTGCATTCCTGGCTTAGTGGTAGCAGCTGTGCCATATCCTTTTTCAGAACTTTCTTCTTGGAAGTGGCCTCATCCTCAATAGCCACATAGTCCTCATCCTCAGAATCTGAGGTTCCCTTCTTTCTGGCCCTGGTGGCTGCCTTAGGCAAGTTGCTGGGTGTGCTCCTGCTACCATCATCATAGCTGCTAGAGGGACTAGTGCCCTCACTCATATGAACCTGCTCCTCAGACTTGTTCGGACTGTCACTTTGATCTGACATGATGCAAACACTGACAAAAGACCCTGTGAATAGATATAGATGAGATATATTGGATGAGCATCACAATGTACAGAGGTTTTTGCAAAAGAATGAGTCAAAAACTTAGTTTTAGTTTTCTATAGAGAGCATTTCGGATCTACCGATTTGAAAACTCGGTGATACCGAAGCAGCTTTTGGAACCTAAACTAGTGAACTCGGTCAGACCAAGTCACAATTCAGTGGCACCGAGACTGGTAGGGTTTCACAAAGTCCTGAACTCGGTCACGCCGATTTGCAATTCTCGGTCAGACCAAGAATCACATGTGCATTGGCCTTAGCCAAATCGGTGACACCGAGTTCTACAACTCGGTTGGTCCGAGATGATTTCGCCGGAAACCTAACCCTAAATTTTCAATCCACGACTAAACTACGGAGTGATTTCGCTGGATAGAGTGATCTCAATCGTGGCAAGATACATGGAAAAACAATGTGCCAGGAATCAGAGTGAGATTAGCACAAGGATCAAATCCATACCCTAAGTGCGGCGATGGACCTACTACGGCGGCAACGACAGAGACGATTCCCATTGACGGCGGCGGAGACCAGCGGCGGGAGGCAGCTGGCGATGAGGAGGACGATCCGGAGACCCAGGGAGGCAGAGCAGGCTGAGTGCGGTCGAAGGGGTTCGGAGAAATTTCCAAATTTTGGCCCGGGATATATATAGCCTGACCCTGTCGGTGTGACTGAGTGGAACAACTCGGTGGCACCGAGATGCATAACTGCAAGCAGTTACTATAACTCGGTGTGGCCGAAAAGTTCAAATCGGTTGCACCGACATTGAAAACCTAGAACGACTTAGTGATCTCGGTATGACCGAAATGGATGAATTGGTCAGACCGAAACGCACAAAGAAGTTTTGGATGTTTAAGTCTATGACGAATCGGGGACTCCGAGTGCTCCTCACACAAAGTGGTTCGATTCTGACTTGATCAAATTTGGGATGTAGCATGAATAGAGTTTGACACAAGAAAAGCATAGATAGCTAGAGAAGGTTCTTAGGCATTCTTGTCCATCCACTTGGCAAAAGAAGAAGCCAAACAATCAAAGCAACAAGTGGATGTCCTCGAATGAGTAAAATATGCAACCAACATGCTCACAAAAATAAAATGGTAAATGAAATATGTGGCAAAGCATGCACAACCAATTCTAGCATCTATCAAACAATTGGCGATGACTAGGTCATCTATATATGAGTATATTGACTTAGGAGTCAAATGAGAACATTTGATCATAGGTCATACTCATCGTTTAAGCACAAGTGGGGTTACCACTTTTACATAAAGCATTGTTGTGTTCACACCATTAGAGTTGCTTTGACTCAATTCTTGGAGTAAAGCTCCCCCTAGATGTGAGATACCCCCTAAGAGGGATGAAATAACCTTGGGTTTTGTCGATGATGACTTCATGTAGGTGTTGAAGATGTGGATGCTCAATGTTGATGTAGATCATTTGGAGCAATCCTTTGGAGTGAGTTGCACTTTTAATAGCTACACGGGTTAGTCCCACAAGGAACAAACAAGGATATCCATAGACATAGAGTGATGCACACACAAGATGATGTCTATGAAAGCATTAGGTTACCTTGTCCCTTGTCTTACCAACAAGAGGGTTTGTGACTCCTTGAACTAGTGCAAGATGTGGAAGTTGATTGCACTTGTTCTTGCCAAAATGATAAGAGTGAAGTATGTTGGTGGAGTCACCCTCAAGAACTCTCTAGTTCTTCTTCTTTGGGATCCACATCATATTGATGGGAATCCTTGGAGTTGTAGTCGTACTTGATGAAGTAGAACTTGATGTAGTCTTGGGAACACACTTGACCAAGGCCTTAGGAGCTTCTTCAAATGCATCAATCTCCTCTTGAAGCTTGTCCTTGCCTTTTTGCTTGTGGTCTTGTGGTGGAAGATCATCTTGAACTTGTGTCCCTTTGAAAGAAGTGGGATCATACTTCTCTTGTTGAGGAACAAACTTCGTCTTGGGGTATTGATCTTCTTCCCACTCAACTCCATTGGCATTGAACTTTCGTTCAAAACCAACACCTTGGTTCTTCCGGTGCCTTCCTTGCTTGCATACAATTTCCTCGAATTGCTTACTCCCGGCAAGGCTCTTGTAAACACCTTTCTCTATAATTCCCTTCAATAAGCTATTTTCTTGCTCAAGTGTAACTTGGCTAAGAGAATCATTAGTGGAATCAAGAGAACTACTAGAAGCAACAACATTGGATTTAGCATGATTATTGTTACTACTAGAGGAAGAATCTTTCTTGTTCTTGTTACTAGACTTGACTTGAGGCATGTAAGTGGATAAGAGTAAACGCTTGGCAATTTAAGAAGAACTTTTCTTGCGAAGATCATCATTGATTGCCTTTAAGAACTCATGCTCTTGCTCAACGTTGAGCTTTTCAAAGCGTAACTTCTCATGAGTCCTTAAAAGTTCTCGATGATCTTCTAAGATAGTTTCATGAGCTAACTTAAGAGTGTTTAGTTCTTTAGTTAGAAGCTCAATCTTCTCCTTATCATTGCCATTCGTTTTATCTTGATTAGCATGATTAATTGAAGTTTCATCATAGTATTCATCACTAGAGTTGTCAACAAGTAAATCATCATCACCTAACAAGTCATCTTCATCACTATTGAAATCAACATACTCGGGGTGTGATACCTTTGGGCCTTTAGCCATGAAGCATCTTCCAAGTCCTTCATTTGGTGAATCAAATGTGTCGTAGGAGTTGGTTGACACAAGTGATAAACCGGCAACACCTTCATCTTGAGTATATTCGGAGTCGGAGTGATAGCTTCTCTCGGAGTGATTGTCGGAGTCAGAGCCGGATACCCATTCACCAACATGAGCTTGATGTCTTCGTTTTGTGTAGCTCCTTGATGACTTGTCCTTCCTTTCTGAATCCTTGCTTCTCCGGGATGTTCTTTGTTCATAACGATCATCTCTAATCCTTCTCTCTCTTGATGGTGATTCTTCTCTTCTACTTTTGTAGGGTGCCGTACACTCATTGGAATAGTGTCTGGGTCTTCCACAATTGTAGCAATTTCGCTCTCGACTAGAAGATCTTTTGTCATTGTAGGACCTTGACTTGGAACTTCTTTCCTTGCTTCTACTCTTGTAGAACTGGTTGAAGTTCTTCACCATTAGGCTCAATTCTTAATTGAAGGTTTGTTTCTCACTTGATGATGTGGGGGCTTCACATGAGGCTTTGTAAGCACCACTTGACTTGTTGTGGAGCTCCTCCTTATCCTTGAGTGACATCTCATGAGCAACAATTCTTCCAATGACTTCCGTTGGCTTGAGATCTTTGTAATTGGGCATCATTTGGATCAATGTGCACACAATATCATATTTTCCATCCAAAGCTCACTTCCTAAGCCGGCAATCTCATTTGTGATAAGAGCAAGCCTAGAGTACATTTCAGCGACACCTTCACCATCCTCCATTTTGAATTTGTCAAGCTGACTTTGAAGCACATCCAACTTGGATTCCTTGACAGAGTCAGTACCTTCATGCATATCAATCAAAGTATCCCAAATTTCCTCTGCATTCTCAAGACGACTGATTTTGTTGAATTCTTCGGGGCACAATCCGTTGAAGAGGATATCACAAGCTTGAGCGTTGTATTGCAGCATCTTCAACTCTTCCGCGGTAGCTTCACGGTTCGGTTCTCTCCCATCAAAGAATTCACCTTGCAAGCCAATACACACAATAGCCCAAACGGCGGGGTTATGTCCAAGAATATGCATTTTCATCTTATGCTTCCAACTAGCAAAATTAGTACCATCAAAGTAAGGACCTCTACGGTGGTAATTTCCCTCGCTAGATGCCATACTCTCCTAGGTTGTGAAACCAAGTCTATGACTACCAAAAGCTATGGAAATCAAAGCAAATGGAGACCAAAGCTCTGATACCACTTGTAGGATCGAAATTATGTCTAGAGGGGGGGATTAGACAACTTAACCAAATAATATCTATCCTTTTCCCAATTTTAGTTCTTGGCAGATTTTAGCAACTTAGCATGGTTCAAGCAATCTTAACACAATTCAAGCAAGCATGTAAAGAGTATATGAGCAGCGGAAAGTAAAGCATGCAACTTGCAAGGATCTAAAGGGAAGGGTTTGGAGAGTGCAAACACAATAGGAGACACAGATGTTTTTGTCGTGGCTCTGATAGGTGGTGCTATCGTACATCCACGTTGATGGAGACTTCAACCCACGAAGGGTAACAGCTGCGCGAGTCCATGGAGGGCTCCACCCACGAAGGGTCCATGAAGAAGCAACCTTGTCTATCCCACCATGGTCCTCGCCCACGAAGGACTTGCCTCACTAGCGGTAGATCTTCACGAAGTAGGCGATCTCCTTGCCCTTACAAACTCCCCGGTTCAACTCCACAATCTTGTCGGAGGCTCCCAAGTGGCACCTAGCCAATCTAGGAGACACCACTCTCCAAGAAGTAACAAATGGTGTGTTGATGATGAACTCCTTGCTCTTGTGCTTCAAATGATAGTCTCCCCAACACTCAACTCTCTCTCATAGGATTTGGATTTGGTGGAAAGAAGATTTGAGTGGAAAGCAACTTGGGGAAGGCTAGAGATCAAGATTCATATGGTAGGAATGGAATATCTTGGCCTCAACACAAGTGTAGGTGGTTCTCTCTCAGAAAATGCAAGTTGGAAGTGTAGGTTCGTTCTGATGGATCTCTCCACGAATGAAGAGAAGGTGGAGGGGTATATATAGCCTCCACACAAAATCTATCTGTTACACACAACTTGCCAATCTCGGTGGGACCGAATTGAGAAACTCGGTCGGACCGATTTAGCAAATCTAGTGACCGTTGGGATTTTTGGTGGGATCGACATGCAACTCGGTAGGACCGATATGATTAGGGTTAGGGCATAACGTAATCTCGCTGTGACCAATTACACAAACTTGGTGAGACCGATTTTAGTAATAAGCTAACCAGAGAGTTGGTCAGGTAAACTCGGTGGGACCGATTTGCTCATTTCGGTGAGACCGAAATGTTACGAAAGGGAAACTGAGAGTTTACATTGCAATATCGGTGGGACCGATCGCTCATCTCGATGGGACCGAAACGTTACGAAGGGAAACAGAGAGATTGCAACCCCATCTTGGTGAGACCGAGATCCCTATCAATGAGACCGGTTTGCCTAGGGTTTGTGGCAGTGGCTATGACATCTGAATCGGTGGAGCCGAATAGGAAGAATCGGTGGGGCCGAGTTTGACTTTTGGTTTAGGTCATATGTGGATGTGAGAAAGTAGTTGAGGGCTTTGGAGCATATCACTAAGCACTTTGAGCAATATCCTCATTAAGCAACACCTCATCCCTCCTTGATAGTATTGGCTTTTCCTATAGTCTCAATGTGATCTTGGATCACTAAAATAGAAAATGTAGAGTCTTGAGCTTTGAGTTTGAGCCAATCCTTTTGTCCTTAGCATTTTGAGGGGTCCACTTTACTCATCCATGCCATGCCAATCATTGAGCTTTCCTGAAATATTTATCTTGAAATAGCATTAGCTCAATGAGATATATGTTGTTAGGAATTACCAAAACCACCTAGGGATAGTTGCACTTTCAAACCCCTCCGACGCTGGCCCTTGCGAGTTGAGGTCGACACCGGCATGGGTAGCAGGGCCGCTTGCCGGTGACTGGGAACTTAATCTTTGGGCCTCTAGAAATAATGCAAGCCTGTAAGTAAAATACCTAGAAAGGTGAACTGAATCTTTGGGCCTCTAGAAATAGTGCAAGCCTGAAACTGAAATACCTAGAAAGGTGAACTGAATCTTTGGGCCTCTAGAAATATTGCAAGCCTGAAACTGAAATACCTAGAAAGGTGAACTGAATCTTTGGCCTCTAGAAATAATGCAAGCCTGAAACTGAAATACCTAGAAAGGTGAACTGAATCTTTGGGCCTCTAGAAAGGTTTATTACCTCCTCAAGCAGCATCAAACAATTACATGCGTGCACCACAAATCTATACCAAGTTTGATCAGGATCTACTTTTCCAAATCAGAATTAGCGCTAGAGCGAGCAAGATCAATGATATGGCCGTGAGACAGAGAAGGAATGAACAAACTCACCCCTCCCGCGACCTCCCTGGTAGATGTGTAGCCGCCGCACACGACAGAGGGAGAAAAACGACCGGTGAAGGGGGAGCGGGGCGACCTTCGAAGGCCGGAGGGAGAGGGCGTCCGGAGTAGGGCGGCGGAGGCCGAAAGGAGAGGGCGGCCGGAGGAGAGAGAGGGCGAGCGATTCTTGGGCGGGCGGCCCCATGGGGAACAGAGAGGAGTCGTGCGAGAGGGGGGAGCGATCTGGTGCGGGCAGGGGAGATTTTTTTAGTTCTCTTTTAGTGGGCCTGAGGATAACTAACCCAATTAGAACCTCTCAACCGGGCTAGTTTTTTTAGCTGGGTTAGAGCAAACTAGCTCAAACTAACCCCTCTTGTTTCGATAATTTGAGTCTATTTCAACCCAAACTAGCTCTAACTCAGGGATCCAAACAAAGAGGAGTGTTATTGTACATGCTACGGTGTGGACCGTGATACGTCTCCAACGTATCTATAATTTTTGATTGTTCCATGCTATTATATTACCCCTTTTGGATGTTTATGGGCTTTATTTTACATATTTATATCATTTTTGGGACTAATCTACTAACCGGAGGCCCAGCCCATATTGCTTTTTTTTTGCCTATTTCAGTATTTTGAAGAAAAGGAATATCAAACGGAGTCCAAACGGAATGAAACCTTCGGGAGCGTGATTTTTGGAACGAACGTGATCCAGAGGACTTGGAGTGCAAGTCAAGAAGCAGCCGAGGCTCCCACGAGATAGGAGGACGTGCCCCCCTATAGGGCGCGCCCCCCTGTCTCGTGGGCCCCTCGGGCGGACACCAACGTACTTCTTCCTCCTATATAAGCCTACGTATCCCGAAAACATCCAGGAGCAGGACAAAACACAATTTCCACCACCGTAACCTACTGTATCCGCGAGATCTTATCTTGGAGCCTTCGCCGGCACTCTGTCGGAGGGGGAATCGACCATGGAGGGCTTCTACATCAACATCCTTGCCCCTCCAATGAGTTGTGAGTAGTTTACCACAGACCTATGGGTCCATAGTTATTAACTAGATGGCTTCTTCTCTCTTTTTGGATCTCAATACAATGTTCTCGCCCTCTCTTGTGGAGATCTATTCGATGTAAACTCTTTTTGCAGTGTGTTTGTCGAGATCCGATGAATTGTGGGTTTATGATCAAGTTTATCTATGAATAATATTTGAATCTTCTCTGAATTCTTTTATGTATTGAGTTATCTTTGCAAGTCTCTTCGAATTATCAGTTTGGTTTGGCCTACTAGATTGATCTTTCTTGCCATGGGAGAAGTGCTTAGCTTTGGGTTCAATCTTGCGGTGTCCTTACCCAGTGACAGAAAGGGTTGCAAGGCATGTATTGTATTGTTGCCATCAAGGATAACAAGATGGGGTTTATATCAAATTGCTTGAGTTTATCCCTCTACATCATGTCATCTTGCTTAATGTGTTACTCTGTTCTTATGAACTTAATACTCTAGATGCATGCTGGATAGCGGTCGATGTGTGGAGTAATAGTAGTAGATGCAGGCAGGAGTCGGTCTACTTGTTACGGACGTGATACCTATATACATGATCATGCTTAGATAATCTCATAATTATTCGCTTTTCTATCAATTGCTCGACACTAATTTGTTCACCCACCGTAATACTTATGCTATCTTGAGAGAAGCCACTAGTGAAACCTATGGCCCCCGGGTCTATCTCTTATCATATTTGCTTTCAATCTACTTTTATTTGCATCTTTACTTTTTGCATCTATATTATAAAATACCAAAAATATATTTATCTTAACTTACTATCATTATTAGATCTCACTTTCGCAAGTGGCCGTGAAGGGAATGACAACCCCTTTATTGCGTTGTTTGCGAGTTCTCAGTTTGTTTGTGTAGGTGTGTGGGACTTTTGAGGATCCTCCTACTGTATTGATACCTTGGTTCTAAAAAACTAAGGGAAATACTTACGCTACTCTGCTACATCACCCTCTCCTCTTCGAGGAAAACCAACGCAAGCTGAAGACGTAGCAAGAAGGATTTCTGGCACTGTTGCCTGGGATGTCTTCGCTCAAGTCAAGACATACCAAGTACCCATCACAAACCCATCTCCCTCGCATTTACATTATTTACCATTTGCCTCTCGTTTTCCTCTCCCCCACTTCACCCTTGCCGTTTTATTCACCCTCTCTTTCCCAATCTCCTCCTCTCTTTTTCGTATGCCCTTTTTCTACTTTCTTGTGTGTTGGATTACTTGTTGCCATGGCGCAAGATAATACCAAATTGTGTGATTTCTCGAATACCAATAATAATGATTTCGTTAGTACTCCGATTGCTCCTCTCAATGATGTTGAGTCTTGTGAAATCAATACTGCTTTGCTGAATCTTGTTATGAAAGATCAATTTGTCGGCCTTCCTAGTGAAGATGCCGCTACTCATCTAAACAACTTTGTTGATTTGTGCAATATGCAAAAGAAGAAAGATACGGTAACAATATTGTCAAATTGAAGTTATTTCCGTTTTCACTTAGAGATCGTGCTAAAGTTTGGTTTTCGTCTTTGCCTAAAAATAGTATTGATTCTTTGAACAAGTACAAAGATGCTTTTATCTCTAACTATTTTCCTCCCGCTGAGATTATCACTCTTAGGAACGATATCATGAATTTTAAACAATTTGATCATGAGCACGTTGCCCAATCTTGGGAAAGAATGAAATTGATGCTCCACAATTGCCCTACTCATGGTTTGAATTTATGGATCATCATACAAATTTTTTATGCCGGTTTGAACTTGCTTCTAGAAATCTCTTAGATTCGGCCGCGGGAGGACAAAACTTCTTGATAATATTATGGATAATTATTCTCAGTGGCACACCGAAAGATCTTCTAGTAAAAAAGTGCATGATATAGAAGAAATCAATGTTTTGAGTGGAAAGATGGATGAACTTATGAAATTGTTTGCTACTAAAAATATTCCTCTTGATCCCAATGTTATGCCTTTGTCTTCTTTGATTGAGAATAATATTTAATCTATGGATGTGAATTTTGTTGGTAGGAATAGTTTTGGAAACAATGCTTATAGAGGAAACTTTAATGCTAGACCATTCCCTAGTAATCCCTCTAATAATTATGGAAATTCCTACAATAATTCTTATGGTAATTTTAATAAGATACCCTCTGATTTTGAGAATAGTGTGAAAGAGTTTATGATTTCTCAAAAGAATTTTAATGCTTTGCTTGAAGAAAAATTGCTCAAAGTTGATGATTTGGCTAGGAACGTTGATAGACTTTCGCTTGATGTTGATTCTCTTAAACTTAGATCTTCTCATCCTAAGCATGATATCAATGAGTCTCTCAAAGTAATGAGAATTTCCATTGACGAGTGCAAGGAAAGAACCGCTAGATTGCGTGCTAAAAAAGATAGCTTTATAAAAGCGTGTTCTTCTAGTTTCCATGAAAATAATGATGAGTATCTTAAAGTTATTGATGCATCTCCTATTAGATCTATGTTTTGCAATATGAATTTTGATGATTATGGGACTGATGATGAATCACCTTTGCCTAGAAGGCGTCCCAAGAATTCAGAGTTTTTAGATCCTGATGCTAAATTTGGTAAAAGTGGGATTGGAGAAGCCACAACTTAAAATAACATTGAACCCACTATCTCTGATTTCAAGGAATTTGATTATGATAATTGTTCTTTAAAAGGTTGTATTTCCTTGTTGCAATCCATTGTTAATTCTCCTCATGCTTATAGTCAAAACAAAGCTTTTACCAAACATATTGTTGATTCCTTGATGCAATCTTATGATGAAAAACTTAATTTGGAAGTTTCTATACCTAGCAAACTTAATGATGAGTGGGGACCTACTATAAAGATTAGAATTAAAGATCATGAGTGCTTTGCTTTGTGTGATTTGGGTGCTAGTGTTTCCATGATTCCGAAAACTTTATGTGATATTCTAGGTTTCCATGATCTTGATGATTGCTCTTTAAATTTGCACCTTGCGGATTCCACCATTAAAAATCCAATGGGAAGGATCAATGATGTTCTTATTCTTGAAAATAGAAATTTGGTGCCCATAGATTTTATCGTTCTTGATATAGATTGCAATCTTTCTTGCCCTATTATTCTTGGTAGACCTTTCCTTAGAACGATTAGTGCGATTATTGATATGAAGGAAGGGAATATTAGATTCCAATTTCGATTAAAGAAAGGCATGGAGCACTTTCCAAGAAAGAAAGTCAAATTACCTTATGAATCTATCATGCGGGCTACTTATGAATTTAGTGCCAAAGATGGCACTCGTTAGATCTATCTTCGCTTTTATGCCTAGCTAGGGGCGTTAAACGATAGCGCTAGTTGGGAGGCAACCCAATTTTCTTTGTATTTTTGTTTTTGCTCCTGTTTAGTAATAAATCTTGCATCTACCTTCTGTTTAGATGTGTTTTTATCTTTTAATTAGTGTTTGTGCCAAGTAGAACCTATAGGATAACCTATGATGATAGTTGATTTGATTCTGCTGAAAAACAGAAACTTTGCACGCACGAATATAATTTTGTTAAATCACAAGAACGTGCTTTTGCGTTGATTTTTTTCTTCTGATCAATAAACAAATTTTCCAGGACTTCCTATTTTGGTAGGATTTTTAGAGTTCCAGAAGTTTGTGTTAGTTACAGATTGCTACAGACTGTTCTATTTTTGACAGATTCTGTTTTTCGTGTGTTGTTTGCTTATTTCAATGCATCTATGGCTAGTAAAATAGTTTATAAACCATAGAGAAGTTGTATTACAGTAGGTTTAACACAAAAATAAATAAAGAATGAGTTCATTACAGTACCTTTTGTGGTGGTTTTGTTTTCTTTCACTAACGGAGCTTATAAGATTTCCTGTTGAGTTTTGTGTTGTGAAGTTTTCAAGTTTTGGGTAAAGCTTTTATGGACTATGGAATAAAGGGTGGCAAGAGCCTAAGCTTGGGGATGCCCAAGGCACCCCCAAGATATTCAAGGATAGCCAAAAGCCTAAGCTTGGGGATGCCCCGGGAAGGCATCCCCTCTTTCGTCTTCGTTCATTGGTAACTTTACTTGGAGCTATATTTTTATTCGCCACATGATATGTGTTTCGCTTGGAGCGTCGTGTATTATATTAGTCTTTGCTTTTTAGTTTACCACAATCGTCCTTTCTGTACACACCTTTTGGGAGAAGCCTATTTGATTAGAATTTGCTAGAATACTCTATGTGCTTCACTTATATCTTTTGAGCTTGATAGTTTTTGATCTAGTGCTTCACTTATATCTTTTAGAGCACGGTGGTGTCTTAATTTTGAAGAAATTACTAGTCTCTCATGCTTCACTTATATATTTTTGAGAGTCTTTTAGAACAGCATGGTATTTGCTATGGTTATAAAATTGGTCCTAGAATGGTAGGCATCCAAGTTGGGTATAATAAAAACTATCATAGGAAGTGAATTGGATGCTATGATCAATTTGATACTTGGTAAGTTGAGATATGGAGGTAATGATATTAAAGTCATGCTAGTTGGGTGATTATGAATTTAAAGAATGCTTGTGTTGAAGTTAGCAAGTCCTGTAGCATGCACGTATGGTTAAAGTTGTGTAACAAATTTGAAACATGAAGTGTACCTGGCTTGTGCATCCTTATGAGTGGCGGTCGGGGACGAGCGATGGTCTTTTCCTACCAATCTATCCCCCTAGGAGCATGCTCGTAGTACTTGATTTTTGACGACTTCTAAATTTTTGCAATAAGTATATGAGTTCTTTTGACTAATGTTGAGTCCATGGATTATACACACTTTTACCTTTCTGCCATTGCTAGCCTCTTCGGTACCGTGCATTGCCCTTTCTCACCTTGAGAGTTGGTGCAAACTTCGCCGGTGCATCCAAACCCCGTGATACGATACGCTCTATCACACATAAACCTCCTTATATCTTCCTCAAAACAGCCACCATACCTACCTATTATGGCATTTCCATAGCCATTCCGAGATATATTGCCATGCAACTTTCCACCGTTCCGTTCATCATCTTCATGACATACTTTACTTTTGTAATATTGCCATTGCATGATCATGTAGTTGACATCGTATTTGTGGCAAAGCCACCATGCATTATTTTTCATACATGTCACTCTTGATTCATTGCACCATCCCGGTACACCGCCGGAGGCATTCATATAGAGTCATATCTTGTTCTAGTTTCGAGTTGTAATTCATATGTTGTAATCAATAGAAGTGTGATGATCATCATTATTAGAGCATTGCCCAAAAAAAGGCCAAAAAAAGAAAGGCCCAAAAAAGGGGAAAGGAAAAAAAGAAGAAAAAAGAAAATAAATAAAAAGGGCAATGCTACTATCTCTTTTTCCACACTTGTGCTTCAAAGTAGCACCTTGTTCTTCATGTAGTGAGTCTCATATTTTTGTGCTTCAAAGTAGCACCATATTTTTCATATAGTGAGTCTCATAAGTTGTCTTTTTCATACTAATGGGAATTTTTCATTATATAACTTGGCTTGTATATTCCTACATGGGCTTCCTCAAATGCCCTAGGTCTTCGTGAGCAAGCAAGTTGGATGCACACCCACTAGTTTTCTTTTGTTGAGCATTCATTTATAGCTCTAGTGCATCCGTTGCATGGCAATCCCTACTCCTCATGTTGACATCAATTGATGGGCATCTCCATAGCCCGTTGATTATCCTCGTCAATGTGAGACTTTCTCCTTTTTTCTGTCTTCTCCACACAATCCCCATCATCATATTCTATTCCACCCATAGTGCTATATCCATGGCTCATGCTCATGTATTGTGTGAAGGTTGAAAAAGTTTGAGATTATTTAAGTATGAAACAATTGCTTGGCTTGTCATCAGGGGTATAGAAGTTAGGAACATCTTTGTGTGACGAAAATGAAGCATAGCCTAACTATATGATTTTGTGGGGATGAACTTTCTTTTGCCATGTTATTTTGAGAAGACATGATTACTTTGATTAGTATTCTTGAAGTGTTACTATTTCTTTTATCAATATGAACTTTTATTTTGAATCATTTGAATCTGAACATTCATGCCACAGTAAAGAAAATTACATTGAGAATTATGCTAGGAAGCATTCCACATCAAAAACTTTCTTTTTATCATTTACCTACTCGAGGACGAGCAAGAATTAAGCTTGGGGATGCTTGATACGTCTCCAACGTATCTATAATTTTTTATTGTTCCATGCTATTATATTACCCCTTTTTGGATGTTTATGGGCTTTATTTTACATATTTATATCATTTTTGGGACTAACCTAGTAACCGGAGGCCCAGCCCATATTGCTGTTTTTTTGCCTATTTTAGTATTTCGAAGAAAAGGAATATCAAACGGAGTCCAAACGGAATGAAACCTTCGGGAGCGTGATTTTTGGAACGAACGTGATCCACAGGACTTGGAGTGCAAGTCAAGAAGCAGCCGAGGCTCCCACGAGATAGGAGGGCGCCCCCCTCCCTATAGGGCGCGCCCCCTGTCTCGTGGGCCCCTCGGGCGGCCACCTACGTACTTCTTCCTCCTATATAAGCCCGCGTACCCCGAAAACATCCAGGAGCGGGACAAAACACAATTTACACCAACGTAACCTTCTGTATCCGCGAGATCTCATCTTGGAGCCTTCGCCGGCACTCTGCCGGAGGGGGAATCGACCACGGAGGGCTTCTACATCAACATCCTTGCCCCTCCGATGAGTTGTGAGTAGTTTACCACAAACCTACGGGTCCATAGTTATTAGGTAGATGGCTTCTTCTCTCTTTTTGGATCTCAATACAATGTTCTCCCCCTCTCTTATGGAGATCTATTCGATGTAAACTCTTTTTGCGGTGTGTTTGTCGAGATCTGATGAATTGTGGGTTTATGATCAAGTTTATCTATGAATAATATTTGAATATTCTCTGAATTCTTTTATGTATGATTGAGTTATCTTTGCAAGTCTCTTCGAATTATCAGTTTGGTTTGGCCTACTAGATTGATCTTTCTTGCCATGGGAGAAGTGCTTAGCTTTGGGTTCAATCTTGCGGTGTCCTTACCTAGTGACAGAAAGGGTTGCAAGGAACGTATTGTATTTTTGCCATCGAGGATAACAAGATGGGGTTTATATCATATTTCTTGAGTTTATCCCTCTACATCATGTCATCTTGCTTAATGCGTTACTCTGTTCTTATGAACTTAATACTCTAGATGCATGCTGGATAGCGGTCGATGTGTGGAGTAATAGTAGTAGATGCAGGTAGGAGTTGGTCTACTTGTTACGGACGTGATGCCTATATACATGATCATGCCTAGATAATCTCACAATTATTCGCTTTTCTATCAATTGTTCGACAGTAATTTGTTCACCCACCGTAATACTTATGCTATCTTGAGAGAAGCCACTAGTGAAACCTATGGCCCCCGGGTCTATCTCTTATCATATTTGCTTTCAATCTAATTTTATTTGCATCTTTACTTTTTGCTGCTATATTATAAAATACCAAAAATATATTTATCTTATCTTACTATCTTTATTAGATCTCACTTTCGCAAGTGGCCGTGAAGGGATTGACAACCCCTTTATTGCGTTGGTTGCGAGTTCTCAATTTGTTTGTGTAGGTGCGTGGGATTTTTGAGGAGCCTCCTACTGGATTGATACCTTGCTTCTCAAAAACTGAGGGAAATACTTACGCTACTCTGCTACATCACCCTCTCCTCTTCGAGGAAAACCAACGCAAGCTCAAGACATAGCAGACCGTAGCACATTGTTTTTTATGGCCATATCACCACATTGTTTTCTACTGCTGGTTCACTGGGCTACCGTGGTTCGCACTGCTGGTTCACTGGGCTGCCGTGGTTCGCACTGTTGGTTCACTGGGCTGCCGTGGTTCGCACTCCTTCGACCTGAGTAGTAGTAGTAGTACTAATATATACCGCATCATTCTTTGCTCCTTCTTACTACTCCGACATGTGGGAGAGCCAGCATCCGGGTCGACGTGTCATGCACCAGATTAGAGCGTGGAACGGAAGGGGGGCATCACCCCGGTCGGAGCGCCAGTAATTCATGGCTATAGTGAGTGGTCATATCACAAGTCTTTCCAGCAGTAACACACCGTCAAATCGCATAGCCCGACCTTTCCAGCAGTATGTTTGAGAATCTGCCACTCGCTCACCCTCCTCGCCTCTCTGTCAAACCGCCTACCAGAAAATTGCCGTGCGTACTGCCTGGGAAAAGCCCCACCCTCAACTTTTAACTATGCGAAAATAGTTCGAGCTTGTTAGTTCTATATAAATACAATACTTACTATATGTCTATTCACCCGTTGGGTTGTTAAATGAATGGAGGGGCGGGGAGCACAAGTGAACAATATTAGTACTACTAGTAGTAAGTAGGAGTCGTACAGTAGTCACCTTAAATAGAGAGTTTCTTTTCTTTAATGCCACATACACAAATTGAAACGCTTGTTGTGGAGAGAAAAAAGATAATCACTCCACTATATATGTACGCAGGGGCCTGAGTGCTTGCTTTACTAGGGTTGCTCTCTTCATTCTCTCATCCTCTCCAGATATAAACAAGACAGCGGTAGCGACATTTTCTCTCTGCTCACCGCTGGTCACAGATCTGACCAGATCCCTTCAGGCGGTGTGTGTAGAGGACTAAAAGGTGCATCGTTCAAGCGGTCATCGCTGCCAAGGGAGGAAACCCACAGCTGCCGGAGGGGCCCGATCCTCTGCCCGTGTCGTTCTCTTTGACACAGCGCCGGCTTGGGAGGTCCTCCGACCCTTCTTCCTCCGTACCGTATTGTCCACAGATCTGACCTGCCGCCGCCGACATCCCGGCGACCCTCAGGTATAAGTTCTTCGAAAGTGGCCTTGCTCTACTGCCCCAGCTCCCCACGTGTCTGCATGTGCAACTTTTTCTACTCCCATCAATTCTTCCAAAGCCACCTAAATTTTTAGTATTATTAGAGGTAAAGCTACTTCATGCATTAGAATCTAGGGCTTTGTTCAAACAACGAAGAAAGGGGGGAAGTTGTAGCATGAATCTAGGACTTGATTCAAAGAGGAAATAATATGGTGAAAGTAGTAGATACCGGATACCCAACCGGTCTCTTGGTTGAAAAGGAAAATAATGGGAAACCACAGTACAAACTAGATAAGGAACAAATCTATTATTGGTTGAAGAAAGGATAGAAAGTGGCGGCTGGTGGACAAGTCAACAGAGTATGTCCAGGATTAGATTTGTTGCCATCACATAGTAAAATGTCTCCGGGATTAGATTTGCTGCCCTCACATAGTAAAAGGTCTCAGGATTAGATTTGCTGCCCACACATAGTAAAAGGTCTCTAGGATTAGATTTGCTGCCCTCACATAGTAAAAGGTCTCCAGGATTAGATTTGCTGCCCTCACATAGTAAAAGTTCTCCAGTATTAGATTTGCTACCCTCACATAGTACAAGGTCTCCAGGATTAGGTTTGCTGCCCTCACATAGCATGAACAAACTCGGCATCACCACTTTATGCCTCCTTGTAGGTACATTGTGCTGATGCATCCACTGTTGCATGTCCTTATACCAACCTCTTGCTATTGTTAATGTAAGGGCGCATGTAAAATGAAGCGATCACACTGTTACCTTAGGGACATGTCTAACCAGTGTTATTGTTAATCTAATGCCTTGAGTGATAAGATGCAATTAAACTGTGTTACAAATGGCACTCCTGCTGTTTTCCCTAGTATGATAAGTAAGTTGCTCCTTTACGCTGCTGAGTGTGCTGGTCGTCCATCGCCCTCGAGCTCTTGGCGCGGCGTGGTCAATGTGGTCAACGACCGACTTCCATCGGAAGAGTACTGTGCATGGAGAGGCTGACAGCTGGGTCCACGACGGCCGCAATGAAGTGCCTCCTTATTACGCATAAAATAATTATTCCTCCACCTGACAGCAGGGACCCACCGGACAGGCCACCGTATTTCACGAAAAAAACATTTCCTCCTGACTGCTGGGACCCACCAGCTACACCTTCGCACGCAAGGAAGTGCGTCCGGGCAAAAAAACGATTCGCCCCCCCTGACTGCTGGGACCCACCAGCTACATCTTCGCACGCAAGGAAGTGCCTGACAGTCGGGACCCACCTGGTCGAAGCGTACGTAGCGTTGTCATTCTGGTCGCGAACGTGTACGTACATACTGGTCGTAGTAGAGGCGCGCACGTGTCATACTAGAGGTGTGCACGTAGCATGTAAAGGTACGTATAGCGGCCAGGGTGCAAGAAAGAAAATACAGCCACGTACGTACATACGGGCAGGATCTCGAACGCCTACTCGCGCATACGTACGGCGAGGGCTCGTGTACATGGCTGGGTCAGAACGGAGAAACAACATCGTCGTCGTGTTCATGGGGAGCCAACCGGCTGGGTCGGAATGGAATGCATCGTCGTGTTCATCGGGAGGGCTTGGACGGAACAGGCGATGGAAACGAGGCCTGGCGTATCGCGGAATGGAGGAAACGGCCTTGTGTTCGACCAACCATGTTCAAAACAGGATCTGTTCATCGGGAGGGGTCTGGCGTACCGCAAAACGGGGGAAACGGACCTCCTACGGTCGAAACGGGGGTCCTGTTGATTGGGAGGGGTGTGGCATACCGCAAAATGGACGAAATGGACTTGTGTTGGAGCGCTACGGTCGAAACGTGGGTCCTGTTCATCGGGAGGGGTGTGGTGTACTGTAAAACGGGACTCCACGGGATACTGTTCATCTCCATCGTCGACCTCCTCCAGCCTCCACGGGCTTCTGTTCATCCAGCCTCCACCGCGCGCTACTCCACCGGCCACTGTTCAACCACCCATCCACGGGCACCCCTCCACCGTCTACTGTTCATCCAGCCCTCCACGAGGTCGTCCTATTCATCCAACCCTCCACGGGGTCCTGTTCATCCAGCCTAACCGGCTCGATCGATCGGGGTCCTGTTCATCGAGAGGCAACGCCACGGGGTCTTCATCCACCCCCACCGCTCACTGTTCATCCGACCCCCCCTGCAACGCTCATTGTTCATCCAGAGGCAGCATTGATCGGCTTTAGTTAGCAGCAGTAGCGAAGGAATCGCTCGATCGGGTTCAGTTAACAGCCATCGATCTATCGCTCAGGTTCAGTAACGCGTAGCCTGTAGTGCAATCGCTCGGGTTCAGTTAGAGCCCAACGCCTCACTCGGGTTCAGTTACAGCCAACGCCTTGCACACACGCGCATACATGTACAAGAGAAACGCGCATCGCTCGGCCCCCGACCACCCACCGTAACCGGGAACTCCCCGAAATTTTCCTCGCCCTCGCTTCTACCATGGTTTTTTCTGTCATGGACGGCCCATAGAATGTCATGCAGTTGCGTCTCCGGCCCACCCAGGACGAAATGCCCATTTTCTGTCATGATTTTTTGTCATAGAAGTAGGAGCCCACCACATCTATGATGATACCGGGTTTTGTCACAATTATCGTTATAGAAGTGTCATAAGTATGACAGGAAAAAAATCGTTCGGCCCAAAATGTCACAGATGTGTCTTTTTTTGTAGTGATGGGAGTGCGAGGCCATGGGTTCCATGGTGTGGGTACAGTGCCCTACCTCTGTAGAGTGTATTAATCTATCGATAGCCGAGTCCACGGTTACAGACACACTCAAAAGTAGGTCACACCATGGGTCAACATTTTATAAATTTGCACACTTAGTTATGATCTTTGCACTGTTGATGATGGAGGAAAGGTCATCTTGTTGTTTTACACCAAGTGTGGGTCGTGGTTGTGATCGCCGGAAAGATCACGAGACATTTCTAGTTAATACCTTGAGGTTGGTATGTTTGTGATCCAAGAGCGATCACCGTTGGTAAGCCAGTCCGAGGGACTTTTATCACAAGATCATGATCACAACATGTTGGATACATTGTTGCATTATTAATAATTGGTTTATTATCATGATATTGTTTGTCATTATGTTTATGCTTGTTGTGAGCTTGCAAGTACATTCAATGTACTGACCTGGCGTGTCATGCCAGATTTCAGGAAAGTCTCATTGGAAAGGAGTGCTATCTGAGTCTAGATCGTGTCCACATCATTGTCCCCGTGCTATGGAGTTCCGCTACGATGTTGTTCCGCTGCCGCGTAGTTGTTATGATCGAGGCCCTGTTATTTTCATTAAAGAATGTACATATTGTTCAGCCGCACCGTGTGTGCCGCTTGGCCTCGCCACCTGTTGTAATATAAACTTTGATCCGCTAGCATCAATAAAGCGGTTGTTTTCTGTACCAAGATGTTGTGTGTTGCCAGAAGACATGGTCTCTGGGCTGGCAATGCATGGTAAACCGGTTGCTCTGAGCCGGGGTGCCACAGAAGTCCTTTTGTTTAAGTCGGTTTGGAAACCAACTCCCAATAGAGTCAGGCTGAGCCCTTCTATCATGTGCGTGCGTGCACCATATAAAAGGGAGGTTCTGCCTCTTGGAAGGGTGGGTTTTATTTTACGGTTAGTCACATACATGAACAAGTCGGGGTCTCTTCCCGTATGAGATAATATCAGTTGAGAAGTTGATTACTTTGTATTCAGGCTAGCAGATTGGAGGCATCTAGCTCTAATTTGTTGCTGATCTTTCTGAAGACCGTCCACGTACTTCCTCTTATTGGGTGTGCGTGTTGTTTTCATGGCGATTGCATCTATAAGATCGCGAGCGTCACGTGGTTCAGGTGATACTGTACCATGAAAGATTGGAAAAATCATTCGCGACATTGTTTTTCTGTCGAAGGTCGCATCACGGTGGGTCCCCGCTGTTAGGTGGAGAATAATTATTTTACGCATAATATGGAGGCACTTCCTTGCTGCGGCCGTGGACCTAGTTGTCAGCCTCTCCACGTACAGTCCTATTCTGATGGAAGTTGTTCCTTGACCATGTTGACCATGCGGCACTGAGACCACCAAGGTGGTGGATGACGGCAAGGCCTAGGAAGGGGACGACATGGGGCTGGGGAAGACGCGGTAGTGGATGCCCACGCAAAGAGGAGTAAGAGGGTTCACTAGTTCGGCAGCGGTGTGAGGCTGTCATCGCCGCAGAATAACAGGGGTTGTGGGTGAGTAGAGAGATGGTCTGGCCAGCGGTTGGAGTAGGAGGGGGCTGTGAGGCGTGCGCGGCAGCACAGCTAGCCACGGGAGGCAGGAGCAGGAGGCATGGCCCGTGATGGTTTGGGCGGGTGGAGCAAGAAGACCAGAGGTTCAAGAAGCACGATGGTTGTGGGATGGACATCGTACGGTCACCGCAGCTAGAATCGTTTATATTGACTAAGTTGGCAAAGCCCTGTGTCCGCGTCAACTTAGTAGGCCCACAAGTCATCCTCCAAATATGGTGGGTCCCACCTTGCAGCGGGGATACTCGGTTTTTTTGTGCGTAATAAGGAGGCACTTCCTTGCGTGCGAAGATATAGCTGGTGGGTCTGAGCTGTCAGCGGGGGGGTGTTTTTTTCACAAAATTCAGAGGCCCTTCCGGTGGGTCCCCGCTGTCAGGTGGAGGAATCATTATTTTGCGCATTATAAGGAGGCACTTCCTACTCGCAAAAAAAGGAGTCACTACCTTGTGTGCGGCCGTGGACCCAGCTGTCAGCCTCTCCATGTACAGTCCTCTTCCGATGGATGTGTTTGTTGACCACGTCATGCCGATAGCACATGTGGTGGACGATGGCGAGGCCAAGTAAGGGAACGGCCCGGAGCCGAGGAAGACTCGGCGGTTGTTTTTCACGCGGAGTGGGTACAAGGGTTTACTAGTTTGGCTGCAGCGTGAGGCTGCCATTGCCGGAGAATATCAGGAGATGTGGGTGAGTAGAGGGATGTCTAGGCAAGGGATGCGAGCAGGGTGGTGTGCTATCTCTTGAGCTTGCATTGGTTTTTCCCTTGAAGAGGAAAGGGTGGTGCAGCAAAGTAGAGTAAGTATTTCCCTCATTTTGAGAACCAAGGTATCAATCCAGTAGGAGACAATGCACAAGTCACCGAATACCTGCACAAACAATCAAACAAAATTGCACCCAATGCGATAAAGGGGTTGTCAATTGTGACGCACCGAGAATAATGCTTCAGATGCCTTCCATGTATTCCGAGTTTCATCGTGTGATTTGTTTTGTTTGTTACTTTCATCATCGCATCTTTCGCATTGCATCATGTCATCATGCCATCATGCCATTTAATTTTAAAACTTAACTAAATAAAATGTGTGGATCGTCGATCCATTTAAATCGAGGGAATTCACATGGTGATTTCTCTTTATAATATATCCTCTTAATATTTTAGGGAGCCTGGGATTAGCAGGGTGGATGTCATTCTTCTTTTTTGTTTTATTTCATCCATAGCCAGATCCTGCTCTTCTGCATGATGAATGCTATGTACTGTTGTATGAATGATGTAGCTTGTGGCGAGTGTAATCCTTTGTCTTGTATCCTCATCTATTTAGTACATGGTATGTTGTAATGATATCCACCTTGCTATGCGCTCGAAATGCGGTTGTGTCCCAATCATGAATTCATCATGTGATTGGGATAGAATCGCATCTTGGGCGCTACATCAATCCCTTCACGGTTACTTGCAAAAGTGAGGTCTGATAGAGATAGATAAACAATAAGTAAATATTTTTGATATTTTTGGTTTATAGATCGGAATGTAAAAGATTGCAAAATAGTAGATCGAAAACTAATATGATGGAAAAGAGAACTTATATGATGGAAAAGAGTGTCCATGCACGGATGCGACATGGCCAAACGATGTCTGCCATCGGTATCTCAAATTCAAATCAGTCTGACCTTGTTCAATGTGTATATATTACAACATGTTCGTTTCCAAACCACACCATGCAGATCTCCGTTATATTCATGCATGCCTGGGTTTCAAACATGAGGATCTCTTATTCAAATATTTGAATTCAACTTTACATTGATTATGACCTCACCTAGTCTTTTACACCCACACAGTCGTCTTCTCTTTATAATTGTACCACTAACTTTCTCTCGTGCATTCATGCACACACACTACAAGTTGGCATTATCCATCGCACACATGCAATCTTTTTCTTCAGGTCGGTCTCCCATGAAAGCACACACCCACACACATCCCCTTCTCCATCATATCGGGCATTCTTTATCTCTCACGCGTGCATGCACAATGATTGATGTTCCTCTATGTCTGCGTGTATATAGCTAGGTATTTCATAGTTTTCCACACAAACCAATCAACCGATATATCCAGTGAGGTCTCACCCTCTTTCCCATGTCCACATCGATCAATCTATACCTCTCTATATAGGATTAACATATATAGCTAATACACTCACATTAATTATACATCCAACGTCCCCCTCTCATCATCCATGCCTTCCGCTTCATCTCTCAGACGCCCACACAATGGCAAAGACAGGGGCAGCAAGGGCCCCCCCCCTAACATCACTATATATGGAGGCTAATATGAATGTGATCATTAGACAATTGCTGCTAAAAATGGTTTAAGTTCATGAATTGACCCTCCTCGTAAAGGATTAGCAATGCTTGGCCCCCTAGCTCATTTATTTTTCATGGCTCCGCCACTCCGCGTAATAGCGCACGTTCTTGCCCCCTCTATCTAAATATCAATCTCGCACTTGTGCACTCCTTCATAGTCTCCCTCCACTCGGCCCCTCACACCATCTTCTAGCCCCCCACCGGATTTTGCCACATGTACGATCTAGCAGACTCCATGGTTGAACTTAAGCATAATGCACAAACCTCAAAACAACAGTGGTTCTCCTTTGTTCTAGAATCTTCTGTATCATAACTGCCCAAACTTTTTTTCTAGTTGAATTGCCATTATTTGTTTTTACTTTATGCTTTACAATGCACAATTCCATGAATCATAAAATAGATTAAGGGCTTCTTCGATTCAAAGGATTCTCAAAGGAATTTTGGAGGATTCTAATACTTAGAAATTTTTCCTATCTTGGTTGTTTGATTCTTAGGATTGTAAACCATAGGAATTTTTCCATATGATTCATTTGCACTAGATTTCATAGGAAACATCCCATCCACTCAAACCTCTTTGAAAGAATTCTGCGTTTTTTCTATGCACAATCAAACACTCGTACAATCCTGTAGGATTCAAGACGACATTCCACTATAATCCCATGTTTTTCCTATTCCCGCCTTTTGGAAATCTTACGAATCCAAGAGGCCCTAGCTTTTTTTATAAAAACTAATTGATTTTGAATTAGATGAACTATAAGAATTAAATGAAGGTCTACATTAGGCATATATGACACATGGCTTACATGTTTTTTAGGGGAACTTGCCGCATTTATTCATAATTTGGTTGCAAACTCTGATGCGTGCAATGCACGTGTACCTTACTAGTACTTCGAGTATGTGCAAAACACGTAAATTAGAATTCCAATGGCACACTACACAATGTCTCTCTTACAGTTCATGAAGCCATGTGGCACATGTGGGGGCGTTGTCGCTACCTCCTTGTGTGGATTGATCACATTGACGTGCTGCTGGTTCCAAAAGAATGTACTCGTCCTCCCTGAGCCATACTGTCGGTACATGCACGAAGCGAAGATGTGCACGCACACCATGCACGCACTCATTCCCTCACACGCACACGCGGGTACACGGGCGGACACAATTTTGTACCAAGATCCACCCCATGTGATAATTTGACGCGTGTAAAGTCGTTCACTTCATTGATGGTCAATTAATACAGCGCATGCAAATTGAGTGGACGTGAGGGCAGAAGAAAGACATTACTACTCCACTGCGCCCATGCGAGTAGTTAAATCATGGGTTGCTAGTGGTACTTCCATTGGTCTCCTTCGTATTTTGTGCCAATTTTTGACAATAACATGATATTTACACATTTGAGCAGTATATTCTACTCAAAATTTATGTTCCACTAAACTCATCGGGAGCCGTTTCGGGCCTCGAAACCAAAACCATCAATTAATCTTTACCTTGTTCCCATCCCATTCGAAATCTTGCTCACACCTACTAGTACGTACCAAACCTGAACGTGTTCCCACTATGCAGGTATTAGTACTAGGGCTAGTACTTAGGTTATAAAAAGGGGAACTACCTAACTGAAAATTACTCTACCTTTCCTCCTCATAAGTGCTTCTTCTTCGTCCGTCCTTGCCATGGCCGGTGAGCAGAGCTCTAGGTCGAGAACTACTCGTAACAAGGGAGCGGCAACCAAGGCTGCGGAAAAAAAAGGGCCCGCCGCCACGCAAAGACCTCGAAAGATCTCTCACGGGCAGGCGATGGCTCCCAGGAGCGCCCTAGCCACGGAGGCGAACATGCCGAGCCGGTGGCACTGGAGTCATTATCCCTTGACGGCATGCCCGATCAGCTCAATAAGCACCTCGATAAGCAGAAGGAGTTCATCCAAGGCTTGGTGGAGCTACTGAAGGAGAGCCTCGACGACATGCACGCTGAGCTCAATAAGCAGGGGGAGTTGACCGCCGGCTTGGTGATGCTGCTGAAGAAGAGCATTGCCTCGGAGAAGAAGGCGACCGGCGAAATCCTGCAACTTCAGGAGGACAAGGTGAAGCTCTGCCACGAGCTCGACCTGTTGAAGGACAACAACGCCGGCTAGAAGAAGCTGCGTGAGAATAGTAGTTCCTCCATGAAGATGTTGCAGGCCCTCGTCATGGAACAGAAGGAGGAGTTGGCAAAGCTCCGCATCGAGCACCCGGCTCTTGTCAAGGTACGTAATGCATCCGTGGAACAGATGATGAAGGCTCGCGTCGATAAATCCCGCGTCATGGACAGAATGAAGAAGATGGCGGAGGAGACGCGCAAGGAGATGGAGGTCGTGGAGGCGATGAAGAAGCAGTTACAACTCCGTGGTGAATTAGATCATTTGGGGTGATAATCTTCCTTCTTCTTTTGCTCCCGTGTTTCATCTTTTACTTTGGGTGTTTTGCCGCACGTGTCACGTTCTCTACGAGGCATGAATAGAACAATGCTAACAATGAGATGACTAGCAAATTAGATCATTTTTTATCGCCATATGGCACTGGGCTGCCGTGTTTCGTGCTCCTCCGTCGTAGTACTACTCCAATAGAAAACTTGAGTATACCGCATGGTTCGTTGCTCCTCCTCGGGTCATCGGCACATTTATACGAGCAGTCAAATCACAAGGCCCCACCTTCCAGCAGTAATGAGCCGTCAAATCACAAAGGCCCTCGCCTGTCGTGAAACCGACCAAGCTAGACTAGCCCGCCCTCTAGCCTTTTAAAAAATGTATACTTCTGTACAGTAGTAGTATCAATGGATTGCGCCATGGAGCAAAACTTGAAATTAAAAAAAAGGTGGTACATATAGAGAGCGCTCGTCGCCAAATTATGCTTATATTACTATTAAAAAGGCTAGTCACAATAATGGTGTCCAACACAACCCACCCCTCAAATAAAACTAAGCACCCTGGAATTCTTTGACAAAACTAAGCACCCTGAAATTCTTTGACAACTAAACTGCTGGCTATATGATGTTGGCCATATATATTGTACGTATATAATGTGAAGAAACGAGTGGTAGTACTATACCAACTAAAAGATGAAATGTAAGAAATACTAGTATGTACGTACTGAAGAGTTAAAGTAATGAGAAGAAACATAACATAGTTCTGCTGGGGGCTCAATGAGGCCTATCTGACCCAGGACTTTTTTGTGGACACTGCATTGAACGGAGATTTCTTCAGTAGACACTGAAATTAAACTAAGCACACCTGAAATTAAACTATGCAACTAATCCGGTAGACACTGCATTGAACGGAGATTTCTTCAGTTTTACCATATGAAGGATGAACCATGGCTCCTGCCAGGGTCAGCATTGAAGGCTGATCATGGGAGGGCACCAGCCCATTCTTCTGGAGGTCGAAGGGGTTGCCTGCAATGAGGCCTATCTGACCCAGGACTTTTTTGTAGTTCGTAAAGTCTACAGTAAGGAATTTGACTAGTCCGCCCTTGAGGAAGTTCTTAAATTCCTCGCACTCAACGTCGGCATGGCATATGTGGTAGACCAAGCATAAGTCATGCACGCAAACCTTGATCACAGCGGGCTTCATCTTCTCTTCCTCCTTTAGATTCTTCTCTTTGTCCAGGGTTGTGGTGTACCCAACATCTAGCCCAGCGACCCACTCATCATTTGAGTTTTCGAACATGCGTCTGAAGCGAGCAAGGCATCCTTTCACCGTCGCGGAAGAACGGGTGTAGATGACGTGGAACTCATCGCCAGTGATGGTTCTAACCTTGTACTCACCGCCGATCATGGAGATTTGGGACGCCATGGATTTGGGAGGAGCGTTAGGATTAGTGGAACTGCCGTAATGTGAAAGGACGGGACGACTAGAAGGGAACCGCCGTACTATTAAAGGACGTGCGGGGACGAGTAGGAGCGAACTGCCAGCATGCGAACGACAGGGTAGTGACTTTCCATTCTCCCATGATATGGGCTTCCGAGAGCCCTTGGATATGAGATCGAACGGTTGCATGGTGTGATTCTAGACCTATGGGTGAATATCCTATCCTAGAGGGTTATTCTGCAAATTTTCAGCAACTTAGCATGCGACCGTTAGATCTCAGATCCAAGGGCTGCCAGCATCCCGTATCATGGCCACGCCTACCACGACCGTCGCGTCGTTCGCGCGGTCGCGCCCTTGGAGATTTAACACGGTGCGTTAGGCTATCTGATGTTGGCATGTCATCACTTAGTCACTCATAGTACAACAAGGTTAGCTATAAGGTTGGCTATAAGTGTATTCTTTTTACTTCTCTCTATCTCTTTCTTCGTAGTAGTATTTATTGCATTTGCCAAGGAGTGACCTCTTCCAATGAAATGGTGCTTTAGATGAGGTGCTAAGGGCATTAAACGGCTTAGCAATCAAGTCCCCAATGCATAGGTGCTTATTAGTTTTTTGTTGCTAAGTTTGCTTCATTTAATTAGCTATAGACTCAAAATTGTCTTTTCACCTAGGTACACGCGCTTAGCACCGTTTCTTCCTTGGGTCACCGAATTTGCCACATCAGACTTTATGCTCATGTGGCAAGCTTAGCACCTGTAGGAGCAAGTAAGTACTACAATAGTGGGCTATAAGCCCGCTTTACATGGCATTTTTGCATATGTGGAGGAAAGAGGCAAGGAAAAAGTGGAGAAGTGGGCTCTCATGCAAGAGCCAGCCTCTACTACATGGTGGAGCATTGGGAGAGGCACCTGTACTGAGGTGGTCAGGAATCAGGAGACTCACGCCAGTCGTAGCGCCGAAGTTAAAATGATAATGGCAAGTCAAATCACGGGGCCCTACCTATCCAGCAGTAACTCGCTGTCAAATCACATAGCCCTACGTTTGCAGCAGCCTACTCCCTCATCTTCTCGTGTCTCTGTCGAACTGACTAGGCGGCCCCGCCTACCGCATAGGAAAAGCCCCGCCCTCGACTTTTAAATAGTTCAGTATACTAATTTTGTATCCATGGATTGTGCCATGGAGAAAAATCCTCTAGAAAACGGCGATACACATATACAGAGTATAGAGCACGCCCGTCGCGTTCGCGTCGCACCCCAGATGGTCGTGGGTCTAGCACACTGCTCTCCGAATGGAACGCGCGTCATATTGCGTTTGCACACACATGTGGGACCGTAATTGAGAACCGACCATAGGCACACTCCCCGGCCCCGCAAGTCGGGTGACTTAATAGAAGAGGGAGACGACCGATAGTACTAGAGAAGTGTTGTACTACGTTGGTGCCTGGACGATCCCTGCAAGACATGGAAGATCAGTTCATCCATGCATGTGACCAGACTCCAGCAGACACGACTGGATTGGCTATCATCTGCATATCATGCAGGCTGTGTTGTACAGGGCTGTAGTTCTGGTGAGAAATCTAAAAAGGTTTCTTGTCATCTCGCAAAATTAGGTGTCATGTGCTTCGGATCACTACGAGGGTCAAATAGCGACAACTGAGTTGGGCTAGTCATTGGGGGCACATGCACGAAGACTACTCGGCTGCCATCTAGGTCAAGCCGGCTATGTTAATTAGGACATCTATCGACGGACCCCTTTTCTATGAGTTTATCTTTAATTTGATCTTTGTTCCTCGTCTAGTTTGTCCGTCGGGATTCATGTTGTCTCCTTTGGGCAGAGAGGTTATGATTTCTTGTCATGTGGCATTTTTTCGTGTTATATGTTATAATCCGGTGCTTCAGATCAAAATAACGACAAATGCGCCTCCAGCCCACGTGCATGAAGACTTCTCGACAGTCATTGACGAGGTCAACCCGGCTCCGGTAGACAAAAGAAAACTAGTACTCCACTATATAGGCAGGAGCCTCCGCGCTTGCTTGCTAGTGTTGCTCTCTTCACACTGTGTCGTCCTCTCAAGATCTAAATACGACAGCGCTGGCCACACTCTCGCTCTGCTCACTATTGGTCACAGATCCAGCCGGATCCTCACTGTCGGGGAAGGTAAGAAGGTGCAACGTTCACACAGTCGTCCTTGGTGACGGCTCTTACCCACTACTAGCGCGTCCCAATCAGCCTGCCTTGTTGTTCTCTCCCAAGCACCGCTGGTGACGGAGGGCCTCCGACCCCTTCTTCCTCACTGCTGTAGTGTGGGCAGATTCGGCCTCCCACCGCCCACCTAGCGACATCCCGGCGACCATCAGGTATAACTTCCTTCAAAACCGGCCTTGCTCTACTTCCCGAGCTCCTGACGTCGCTGCATTTGTATCTTTTACTATTTCTCAGCCCCCTCGTAGATAGGATCAATCGGCTGTTCGAAAACCACCTATTTTTTATGGTTAAGAGGTAAAACTAGTTCATGCACTCGAATATAGTACTACTTGGTTCAAACAAGGAAGAAAGGGGGTGGGGGTGGGCAAAGATTTGCTACCTGAATCTAGGACTTGGTCGAAAGAGGAAATAATGGGGGGGGGGGAATTAGCAGAGACTGGCTATCCAACTGGTCTCTAGGTCTAATAGGGAAATAAAGGGAAACACAGTACAAACTCAATATAAACCTGGTCTATTGGTTGAAAAAGGAAAGAAAGTGGGGACTGGGGGACAAGTCAACAGAGTAAGTCCAGCACTAGATTTGCTAGCCTCACACAGTATAAGGTGGCTATACCAAACAAAAATGGGACCAACCCAGATATCCTGTTCTGATGTTTGTTGCCCCGAGCCACTCTTATGTAATGCCACTGTAAAATGTAGCAGCCGCACTCTTAAAAGTAAGGACACATTAAACCAATGTTGTTTCCAATGTAATGCCTCCAGTAATATGAATCAATGGCACTTTTTTACATGTCCTGCTAAATTTCCCATTAAGATAAGTTGGTTCTTTTCGTTAGGAATGCAACTGTCCTAGTCCGCCTACTCTCCCGTGCCCAAAGTAATGTCGTATTTAACGGTTGTCATAGTTAATCCTAATGCCCACACTAATATCTAGCAATGCCACAACTTTAGAAATTGCTACTGTCCTTGTAGGATTGCCATTCAGATAAGGAACATGCTTCTTTTCATTTGATGCATGTTTCATCACTTGTTAGTCACCCTACTTTCCACCTTTTTTGTGCAAACAGAGATATACATTTCACGCTCGATCTTAGTTGAACTGCACAAATGATATCCAAATTATAGTTGAACATTCCAGGAGCTTCACAACCAACCTTGATGTTGCTCAATTTTATTGCAACTAATGAAGAAGAAGCTCCGTGGGTTTCATTTTCTGATGGAAATGGAACCGGGGCTGGAGCCCTTTTCTTAAAAAATGGAAGAAGAAGCTGCTAGTTCATGGGACATTGCTTCATTTTAGGTGAACTGCACCAAAAGGTCCCATGAATTGAATCATCCATGTTGGTGACTGAAAGAGCCAGCTTCAGCATCCCAGTCTAAGCACCCTCAGCCTCCATCCTTGCGATGCACGGTACACCTCGTTTGCCACCTGCTCGACCCTAGTGTCACTGATAAAATGAAGTAATAATACAGTTAAAATAGAGCGAGTGTCCTCTCTATCATTTCATTTCCAATGTAGATAAAGAAAGTGCTTCTCTTTGTTAATGTATGTTTCATCAACTAGTCCCACTGTTAATGTTTAAGCGTTTCTGCAAACTGGGGTGCTTAATTTTAGTTGATCTGTACAAAAATAGAGATTTGAATGTCTCAAGGCGCCGCCTTGTACTACCGTTGTACACTCATGTTCATCACTGGCAGAAGGTGTATCTAGGAGACTTGGGACGATTTCCAGTATGAGGCGTACCGTATGAGGCGTCGCAGGGCCCATCTCGCCCTCGCGGTATGGGATACTATGATACTATCACAATATTTTCTTCTATTTATTTTGTGTGTTTCATACACTAGTGCCACTATAATGTAATCACGCTTTTTCATTATCTATGCAAACAGGGTTATTCAGCTGCATTTTGGTGGAACTGCACAAATGTACATATGGAACCGGCATATATGCAGAGTGCAAGGTGTGCCAAGTAAAAATTACCAACACCAACCATGATCCATGCACGCATTGGCATCCACCACCACTAGTGGGATGTGTGGCGCTCTCTGTGGACAGATCTTTCTCGGCAGCAAATCCTCTAACCAAATACTAGTAGCTTATATTGGCACTTTTCTAGGGAGTACTCTTTTCTGAAAGAAGCACCAATCTATTTTTCTTTATTTGTACACTGTGTCACAACTTTGACCCAAAGGTCTAGAGCTATTTTAGGGTGATTGGCGTAGTACTCGGAGGCTGATTGTAAGCATGATTTTCATTAGTTGTCACACTGATTGTAAGCATGAGCAGGTAGAAGATTAGGTTAGTGTGAAGCTTACCTTAAACCCTACCGCCGCCGTTGAAATGAGGCGAGCGTCGAGGGAACCGTGGAGAACGGCGGGGAAGCGACGCCGCGCCATCCGGCCTCCTCTTGCGATGGGAGAACGAATACTCCTGTGGCTCCGGCTGGCTCTACACCCTCACGAACGGCACGCCATACTTGATCGATTCGTTACCCTCTGGGTGCTTGACCTTCGACCTGAACACCCACCACCTCCGCCTGATTGTCGCCTCGGGCGAATCTGTCTACTCCATCGCCCAGAGGAGACACTCGATGAACTCGGAGGACTGCGGCGTGACTGCCGCCGAGGAGTACATGTACATCGCTGCCCTCATCGCCGCCGTCTCGCTCTTTCGCATACATTGCCACATGGCCCTCACCGTCCTCGAAATCACCCCCTCATTGTCAAACCAAGTAAGGATCTCCTTCAACCTGGCTAACTTTGCCTGGTCGCCGCCGGCGATCTGCCTGATTCCCTGCGGCATCCTCTCCATAGATGTCCTTCTGAGTGGTCCGGTGCTTGCTTTGGAAGATGGGAGGAGAGACGGTGGTATTGCAATAGAGAAGAGGGAGAGGCGAGACGGTGGTTTTGGAATGGAGATGATGGACGGGAGAGGAGGTGGTTTTGCAATGGAGAAGATCAGAAGAGGGAGAGGCGGGACAGTGATTTTGGAATGGAGATGATGGAGAGGAGAGGAGAGGAGGTGGTTTTGCAATGGAGAAGAGGAAGAGGAGCATGCGATAGCGATTTAGGATTGGACGAGAGGGCCGGTGCACTGTGACTGGATCAAAATCAAAATCAATTTACCGTTAAATTAAGAAAGCGACCCCACATTAACTAGTCTCCCTTTTATTCTGGGTCTTAATTAACCATGATTTTCGCACATAAAATATATGTTATATGTTGAAAAAATAATATAATTTGAAAGTACATTCAGATATGAACCAAACGATACAATTTTTGGTGACATGCATTCACATTGTGCTTGTCAAATACAGTACGTGGTCAAACTTTGACCCAAAATACGCAAAACAACAAAAAAATACTTCCAAGACCAGCGCCGCTCTTCCGCTCTTCTCCTCTTAAACCACCGCCGCTCCTCTCCTGTTCCAATGTAAATCCAGTGCCACTCCTCTCCTCTTCCATTTCAAAACCACAGCCCCTCCTCTCCTGTTCCAGTCCAAAACCAGTGTCGCTCCTCTCCCGTTCTAATACAAAACCAAAGCTGCTCCTCTCCTCTTCCATTCAAAAACCACCGCCGGTGAGTGAAGGTGTTGTGGAGAAATAGATCAATGGAGGAGTACAACCGATACGTGAGGATCGCAGACGGCGACCCTGTGAAGCTAGCTAGGATGTTGGAGATACAGTCTTGGTTTGATAACAAGGACCAACTAGCGGCGACGATGACATCCATGGCCAAATATCTGCAACAGAGCAAAAAGGTGGCGATACTCCCAGAGGGAGTCACATGGGAGTACATAGAGCTGCTCCCCTGGGCCATGGAGCAAACAGATTCACCGAATCCGATCGTGAGGGAGCGGTGGTGGGAGTATCGATCCCAGATGGAGCATCCACTAGAGATTGAAGGATCGAGCATCTACAGGGTGCCGTTTGTGAGGGTGTCCTGCCAGAGGAAGCCGATGGAGACTTCATCGACCGAATCCAACTACAAGAGGAGAAAATCAATTGGCCCGATGATGCGTCCCCGCCATCCTCTCCCTCGCCGTTCACATAGTCTCACGGGGTGACTGTCTGCCACCGAGGAATAGGAGGGGACTGCCCCCCCCTCCCCCAGCCCAATAGTCGGGGAGGTTGTGAATTGTCAGGAGGAGGTTAGGGTTGTCAGTATTTGCAGGTTGTGAATTGTGTTTTGTGTTGTGTATTTTGATTTTTGAGAGTACTTTCAGATATGAATGTCTTTTGAATTTCAGATTTACAGTATTGAGCATATGAAGTATTTTATGAATTCTAGAGATCTATTTTTAGCACTTAAAAAATTGTAGTTTCATAGGAGTATAAAAGTGCAGACAATGTGATTCTTAGAGAAGAAACTGCAAGTTTCAGTTTCAGATAAGAAACTGCAAATTCAGTTTCAGATAAGAAACTGCAACTTTTAGAGGCAGATCATTTATATTAACACGGCCTTTTCAAACAGGGTTAACATCATGTTGGAAGTTTTATTCATGGTCGAAAATGGAACTACCAGCCAGTTAACATCATGCTGATCAACATTCATGCATAGCACATCTTCATATGATGCACAATCAAAAAGATATGCTATTTTCAAAATGCCCACACAATGTCGAGTGTGTGAAACACAGAGAAAACGAGGGACGAAGTTTTGGCAAGTGTTGAACGTGGTGTGCGTAGATGACAATGGGGACCCACATGTCAATAAATACAGAGGCAAAAAATTGGAGATATTTTCCTTGCACAGGTGGAATCGAACCCGGGCGGAACAGCTGTCGGGTAGTGTCACTTGGCCACTAGGCTAGTTCAGTAGTTTTGTTAATAATAAGGCACTTCCTCAGGTGGTCGGATCCCCTCCTGCACCTTTGTGCGCTTGCCGCGACGCCGCTGTCTGCCATTGTGAACATGCTGAACAAACGAGAGGAATCTAGAGAGGACTGTACATGGAGAGGCGGACAATCGGGACCCACCAGGTCTATGGCCGTACGCAAGCAAGTGCCTCATCGAAAAAATACTTCCTCCTAATGCTATACCGACGTTGGAGCCCACGGGTTTGTCAACATAGTTACATTTTTTTAGGTGCTTCAACGTAGTTACTATAGGAGATAAATTCACAACGAAACCGGGGAGCTGGCAGGTATCATTTATTATCACTGGGGCGGCAAGTATCAGCTGGGTTTTGGGCTGCCCCGTCTAGGCTTTCTTATTTAACATGCGCAGCCCACGACCTCGGATGGGAGGTCCATAGGTCTGTTTCTATTTTCTTGAGGGCTGTCATGTATCGACCAGCCTATGGACCTCCCACCGGAGGTTTTATTTTTCCTGAAACATCGGCAACCCAATTTATATTTTTTTTGAAGAAAACGCAGAGGTCTGTTCTATTTTTCTATATAAGAATAGGAACGCCAGTCCAACTTATGTTTCCCTTCTAACTATATTATATATATTTAAATTATTTTATATGTTATTATATATTATTTTTATTGTCATCACATATTTAATAGATACTTACATATGTAAGAAAACAATATCCCACATCTTATTAACTTATAAAAATAATTTCTTAACAATAAAATCCTGGATTGTTTTGGCACGAAAATCCTAGTGATTGTGTACAAAAGCTTGGTAAGATTTAAGGACGAATGTAATAATATCACTTATTATTTAAATATATTTATAGCAAAATGCTCAAACCCTTTTGATTTTTTGATAACATTGCTGGCCCAACCCAACATTATAATTAGAACCAGCCCAGCAAAATCGTGTATTTCAAGAAAGTGCAAATGGCTTGTAATTTTTTAGGAAAAAAATAAATGGGCCGCATGGACGCTACATTATTTGTTCACCCAGCCCAGCTGATGGACTGTAATTCAAAAAAAAGATCAAATTGACTATAAATTCTACTGCGCAAACAAAATGATTGTAAATTCTGAAAAAATGGGTTGAATACGTGCCACATTTTTGGAGGCAGAAATGTGGGCCAATAGGTCAGCCAACGCAAGTCGTTGTCAATTTAGTCAACAAATGATTCTGACATGTTAGCCGTTGGATTTACATCCAACGACCGGCATCCATCTTCAATCTCTCGTCTTCTTCCTCTAGCGCCGCCGGGACCACCACCCGCCTCCTGCTGCTAGCAGCTCTGCTTAGCACACTTCGCTGTGAAGTGCTACTCCGCCGTTGGCCAGGCCATCCCTCCACCCCTCCACACCTCCTGTTCTTCTCCACCGATTGCCGAACCACACCGCACTAGAACCAGTTAACCCTCGTACACCTCTTCGTCTGCGACTCTACTCCCGCGTCTTCCCATCTCCGGCTCATTGCTGTCCCGGGCCTCGCCATCGTCCACCACCTTGGATGCGCTCGGCGCGGCATGGTCAATGTGGTCAATGAACGGTTCCTTCCTGGCGAGTGCAGCCAGCCTAGCACGCCCGATGGCGTCAGCCTCGATGCGCTGCATGGCATGGAGATCGCTTGCACGGCGAGCTGCCTCGCCGACCTTGTTGGCGAGATCCGCCTCTCCGACGAGCCTGTATCCGACACGGGCACCGACTGCCTCGAGAGCCGCCTCGTCAGCCTCCTCGACCAGCTCCACGTCACCAGCGAGCCTGCTGTGGACTTGGAGTCTGTTGGCTCCACCGACCCGATGATAGTCGACTCCGACACGGCATCGCTTGACGCGTTCCCCACCAACGTGGTGGTCTATGACGAGCCGCCGCCTCATGAGCACAGCAGCGGGAGCACCGTCACGGAGGTGCTTGTCATCAACAGTGGCGAGCACTTGGACGGAGGCGTTCGAGACCCACTCGATGCGGCCCTGCGAGACTTGTCAGCGCCCATCCCGGAAGACGCGGACACTGAGACGCTGGAGGTACGTCGCGTCCAGGTCGTCAAAAGCGCCAACCGACTGGCCAGCATGCGACGCCTCTCAGAAGCCTACCAGCGCGAGATGGACCGAGCCATCGGCGGCACGCTGACTCCTGAGGGGCCTAGCCGCATCGGCTCGATCCGGCAGCATGGCGCGACCATCACCAGCATGTTTGGGACGGATCATCCCGTCTACGCCATGCCTGCGGAGAACATCCGAGCTGCCCAGGCGGTGACAGATGAGCTGGACAAGTACGAGGGCGACGAGCGTCGCCACATGACGAAGCACGTCCAGCAGCTCCTTGACGCGGCCGCCGAGCGGCATGAAGCCGGCTGCCGCGCTGAAGCGCCCATCCGGCGGAACGGTGAACCGCCCCCTCGCCAGGATCATGGTGCGACATCCTGGACGCCGACTGGTGGCGCCCGCGGAAGAAGAGGCAATGAGCCGGCTGCGAACCATAGTCAGACTCACCTCTCCATCGAGCGTGACACAGACGGCCACCGCCAAGCTGTGGAGCAGCGAGGCGACCCGCCTCCTCCTCCGCCTCGCGGAGAAAGGCATCCCACTCCGCCGCCTGTCACGCACCCGACACTCGGCGACCGCCTTGGCCGCTGAGAAGGAGTCGGAGAGAACGACGCCCGCCATCGGATCAATCGCCTCAACCGATCCCTGGCGCTAGAAGAAGAAGACACGTTGGGCCCACCCTGTTTCGGCTCACGAATCCAAGATGGGCCCTTCCCTAAAGGGTTCACGCTCCCAAGAGATACGCCCAAGTACACCGGCTCCGTAAAGCCGGAGGACAGGCTGGTCGACTACTTCACGGCCGTTAGCATAGCGAATGGAAAGCATGTTGCCGTGAAGTACGTCCCGCTCATGCTTCAAGGCACAGCCCGGATGTGGCTTAATAGCCTGAAGCCCCGCAACATCAACAGCTGGGTTGATTTCACTAAGGCCTTCATCCGCAACTTCACCAGCATGTACAAGCGGCCTCCCAAGCCCCGCCAGCTCTCCTTGTGCGTCCAAGGGCCCAGCGAATCGACTCGCGACTATCTCACGCACTGGGCCGAGCTGTGCAACTCCTGCGAGGGCGTGCACGAGGTGCAGGCCATCGAATACTTCACCGCAGGGTGCCGAGATTGCACCCTCCTCAAGCACCGACTTCTCTGCGACGAGCCGGCGACTTTAGATGAACTGCTGATCATCGTTGACAAACACGCCACGGCCGACTCCTCCATGAAGGCGGAGATCCTAGTCGATGCATCCGGCAGGGTGGCTCTTCAGGCTCCTCGGACTCCAGCTGGTGACACCAGTCGGCGATAGCAACCAAGCGACAACAAGCGTAAGCCCCACATCCAGCTTCCACAAGCCGATAGGTGGCGACAGTCGAGGACCAGCAGCCGGAAGGGCAGCCTCCGCCCAAGCGTCAGAGGGCAGCAAGCCCAATTGATTGCCTGCCTTCTCGTACGAGCAGACCCTTGATGCGCCCTGCAAGTTCCATGTGGTGCGAAGCCGTCAAACCACACCACTCGGAAGTGCCATTGGCTCACCAAAATCGCCAAGGGAGATGGACTCCTGCCTCCTCCGCCTACCGGCCCGCCGCCTCCTCCGCCCCAGCAGCCGGCGGTTCGGCCAGTCGGTGCCATACAAGATGAGTATCCAAAGGAGCACGGAGCCTACGTCGTGTTCACCAGTGTGGCAGACGACAGGCGCAGCAGACAACAGCAACAACAAGAAGTACATGAAGTGGTGTCAGATACCCCAGAATTCATGCACTGGTCTGAGAAGCCCATCAGTTGGAGCAGGGCTGACCACCCGGAGGTGATTCCCTCCCCAAGTTCTTATGCCCTGGTCTTAGATGCCACCTTCGCAACAGAGAGGCGGGCAACACGTTTCTCCCGAGTCTTGATAGATGGCGGCAGCAGCATCAGTATCATGTACCATGACACAATGGAGAAGTTGGGAATCAAGCAGAAGCAGCTTCACCCCAGTCGGACTATATTCCATGGCATAGTTCCTGGCCTTTCCTGCTCACCAATCGGCCAGACCCAGATCGATGTTCTCTTCGGGGACAAAAATCACTTCCGCCGAGAGCCAGTCTGGTTTGAGGTGGTGGACCTTGAGAGCCCCTACCATGCGCTACTTGGCCGACCTGCTCTGGCTAAGTTCATGGTGGTCCCCCACTACGCTTACCTCAAGATGAAGTTGCCGACTACCAAGGGAATCCTGACCATAGTCAGAGACTACAAGAAGTCATCCGCCTGCGCTGCAGACAGCAGTCGGCTGGCCGAGTCCCTTGTGATTGCAGCTGAAAGCGGCTCCTTGACCGGGTTGTGGCGATGGCAAGCAAGCAGCCGGAAATGTCACCCACCCCCAAGGAGTCGGAAGTTGAGGGCTCGTTCAAGCCGGCGAAGGAAACAAATATACCCTTGGAACCAGAGCACCCGGAGAGGCGCGTTATCATAGGTGCAAACCTTGACAGTAAATAGGAAAGCGAGCTCGTTGGTTTCCTCCGTGAGAATCGGGACATCTTTGCATGGTCTCCCAAAGACATGCCGGGTGTTCCGATGGATTTCGCCGAGCACAAGTTACATGTCCGACCTGATGCCAAGCCGGTCAGGTAGCCCTTGCACCACCTATCAGAAGAAAAGAGAAGAGTCGTTGGAGAAGAAATAGCCCGGCTTCTAGCAGCCGGCTTTATCATGGAAGTATTCTTTCCAGAATGGTTGGCCAACCCAGTTCTTGTGCTGAAGAAGAATAAGCAGTGGTGCATATGTATTGATTATACTAGCCTCAACAAAGCTTGCCCCAAAGATCCCTTTGCCTTGCCAAGAATTGACCCAAGTGATAGACTCCACAGCCGAATGCGAGTTGTTGAGTTTTCTGGATGCATACTCGAGGTACCACAAGATCAAGCTGAACCCTGCCGACGGGCTGAAGACCGCCTTCATCATGCCATTTGGAGCCTTCTGCTACCTAACCATGATGTTTGGCTTGAGAAATGCCGGCGCCATGTTTCAGCGTTTCATGCAGAAGTGCCTCCTCAAGCAACTCAGCAAAAACACCCATGTTTACATGGACGATGTGGTGGTGAAGACGGAGAATCGTGGCACGCTGTTGGAAGACCTCAAGGAGACATTTGAGAACTTGCGCCGATTTCAAATCAAGCTCAACCCGAAGAAATGCGTCTTTGGAGTACCAGCCGACCAGCTTCTTTGCTTTTTGGTCTTAGAGCGCAGCATAGAGTGCAACCCTGTAAAGATCAAGGCCATCAAGAAGATGGAGGTGCCCACCCGACTGCTGGACGTGCAGAAGTTCACCGGCTGCCTTGCATCTATCAGCCGTTTCATTAGTCGGTTGGGCGAGAAGGCTCTTCCCTTGTACCATCTCATGAAAAAGACCACTTTTTTCGACTGGAACGACAAGGCGGACGAAGCTTTTCTCCAGCTCAAGAAGATGTTGACCATCCCGCCTATCCCGGCGGCTCCGACTGATAAAGAGCCCATGCTCCTCTACATCGCCGCCACCAGTCGGGTGGTCAGCATAGTCATAGTGTTGGAACGCAAGGAGGAGGGCAGAGCATTGCCGGTCCAGAGGCCGGTGTATTACTTGAGTGAAGTGTTGTCCGCCTCCAAGCAGAACTACCCCCACTATCAGAAAATGTGCTATGGTGTGCACTTTGCGCCAAGAAGCTGAAGCCTTACTTTCAAGAGCACCCAATTACTGTTGTCTGCAGCGCTCCACTTGCTGAGATCATTGGAAGTTGAGATGCTTCAGGCCGAGTGGCAAAATGGGCCATAGATCTGGCCCCCTACACCATCTACTACCAGCCTCGCACTGCCATCAAGTCACAAGCACTGGCCGACTTCATCGTCGACTGGGCCAAGACCCAGTACCTGCCGCCAGTGCCAGACTCCACCCATTGGCAGATGCATTTTGATGGTTCAAAGATGCGCACCGGTCTGGGAGCCGGCATTATCCTCACCTCTCCCAAAGGCGACAAGCTCAGATATGTGTTGCAAATCCACTTTGTCGCCTCCAACAATGTAGCTGAATACGAAGCACTCATACACGGGCTCCGGCTTGCCAAGGAACTCGGCATTAACCGGATCCTGTGCTATGGTGACTCCGACTTGGTGGTCCAGCAGTCGTCACGTGACTGGGATGCCAAGGATGCAAATATGGCAAGCTACCGTTTCCTCGTGCAGCAACTCAGCGAATACTTTGACAGGTGCGAGTTCCTCCATGCGCCAAGAAATGACAACAAGCAAGCAGATGCCTTGGCATGGATCGGCTCCACCCGGCAAGCAATACCAGCCGGTGTCACCCTACAATGCCTCCTCAAGTCGGCTGTCAAGCCGTCGCTAGAATACGAATCCATCTTCGTGCGAGCCCCTCCTGAAGCAGTCGAATCCGACTTGAGGGCCCCGGAAGCCGGCACGGGGACTTCGGCAGGCGGCCTGGGGACTGCAGTAGTCGCACCCGGCCCAGGGACTTCAGAACCCGGCCCGGGGACTGCAGCAGTTGGCCCGGGGACTTCTTCAACTCAACAGGCGGCAACCAACTCCAACCCACTACCTCCCAGCCCAACCGCCCTTATACAAGTTGCAATCATGGCAGTCGAAGAAATAGCAGCACCTTCATGGGCTCAACCCATCCTCAACTTTCTCGTGAACAAAGAGCTGCCGACTAATGAGATCCTAGCCCGACAGGTGCAACGATGGGCGGCAGCATACACCATCGTCAACAAAGAACTGGTGCGGCGCAGTGTCACTAGTGTGTACCTGTCAGGACCCCGACTCGATGTCACATCGATCTAGCTGGTAACACCTCATATCACTTTGCGGCCTCACGCACGGTATCCCCACGGGTGTCGTCTTACCTTTTCCCGGGACCGTTTGCGCCTTTTGGCTCACGTATATGATAGTGTCGCTAGCATCCATATGATAAGGAGCCCGGGCTGACATGACTAGTCGTGAACCCAAAGTGGCACAGACTTACAGGGACAGACATCCATGACCCAGCTTCGAACGTGTCGGTCATCAGCAAGTGGGTCCGGGCTGTAGCACTGGGCTAGCAGGACTCCGGTAAACCGGGCTGTAGCGGGCTAACAGGACTCCGGTACTCAAAGCGTGACATTTCCCCGAAGGGACAGACACAGGAACGAAGAAGGACACATGCCGGCCAGCCTAAGTGTTCCAGAGCAGTAGCAAGCTACCATGGCTCAGCGGTAACACTAGGAGACATTTCCCGGTAAGAGAGGCTACTAAAGATAACCAACTAGATAGTCAGATCCCACACATACCAAGCATTTCAATCATACACACAATATGCTCGATATGTGCAAATACAACGAAGCATCACAACATGACTCTACGACACAAGTACTTTATTTAAGGCTCAGGGAGCCATACATATCATACACAAAGGTACGGGTCTCACGACCCAACATACAAGTCATACAGTCATACAAGCCAGCAGCGGAAGTAACTTGTCTGAGTACAGACAACTAGTAAAATAAAAGAGGCTTGGAAAGCCTAGCTATACTACGTGGTCCATCACAAGCTCAGGGTCACCACCTGGGTCTTTAGCCTACTCGTTGATGTCAACGTCTACATAGAACCCATCAGAAGGGGTTGCAGCGTCTTCTGTAAAAATGTAGATTATAGCAACATGAGTACAAAGGTACTCAGCAAGACTTACATCAGATCCTACATACATGCATAGTATCAAGAAGGGTTGGTGGAGTTATTGCAGCAAGCCAGCTTTGACTCTTGGCTAGACTATCCTACGATACTCCAACTTGAAATGGTTTTACACACACGAGTCCACTACTCACCACTTTAATACACTACCGAGGATCCACCTCCGTCTTCCTACGGAAGAGCCATCCTCGGCACTCACACTTATCTTGAGGCTTTTAGTAGTTCCCATTTACTTGTCTATGAACTGTATAGGCAACCAAGTAGTCCTTTACCGCGGACGCGGCTATTCGAATAGATCATGTTAACCCTGCAGGGGTGTACTTCTTCATACATGTTTCCACCACTTAGCGTCTGCACACGACATGTGCTCGGCAGACTTCAAGCGAAAGCCGACGTGGGTGTAGACCACGACCTACCTAGACACCTAAGCCTCTAGTCCAGGTTTATCGCCTATTCAGGTTCCATCCGCAGGGAGTCCGGCCGAGGTTTCCCATACGGCCCCGAACGATGTGAACAGGGTTCCCGAGATACCTAACGGGTATTCGGTACACCCGGCCACGTACCTACCGCATCACAGCCCACCCCTACGGTCAGCGCTGTCCACGGCCTCCAGTAGGCTACAAACACCAGAAACTACTTGCAACTCCTGGACAGAGAGCTAGGGTGAATAAGAAGTCGAGCGGGGTCATATTTCAGGGCCCAATGTATGGTAGTAGCTGATTCTTAAATCACGCATACAGATCTCAGTGCTTAAGGTCGGCTTCAATGAAACAACCCACCATGTACTCCTACATGGCCTCTCATCGATACCTTTACCAAATCGTGTTCACCACACCACTCTCATTACCGACATAATCATTTCACTCTAGCCCATCACCCAGATGAACCAGACCTGACACTACTCTAAGCATAGCAGGCATAGCAAGGTAGGAACAACACATACATATGGCTCAATCAACTCCTACACATGCTAGTGGGTTTCATCTAGTTACTGTGGCAATGACAGGTCATGCAGAGGAAATGGGTTCAACTACCGTGGCACACAGCAGTTTGAAACGCGTTGTCTTAATGCAGTAAAAGAGAGCAGGAGCGAGAACATGGGATTGTATCGATATGATCAAATGGTTGGTTGCTTGCATGATGGTTCGATGCACGAATACGGTTCTTCGTTAGGGTAATCACGGTACTCCTCGGGGACAGAACCTGTCGCAAAGGACATCGATACACAAGCATCACCAAACAATGTGCAACAATATGATGCATGCATGAAACATGGCAATATGAGTGTATTGGGCTAATGCAACTAAGACCAGAGGGGTTTGAATAAATTTGAATCAAGGATTCAAATTTTTAAATTCAAATATGGTCTTTAAAAGTGCTTTTCCTTGTTCTGCTTAAAACATCAATTTAACTTGTTTGATCATGCATGAAAATAGTACAGATGGATAGATTGGATTTTTCTGATCATTTTTCATATATAATTTGTCCAAATTGGAGTTACAGAATAAAAGTTATGAATTTTTGAAGTTTAAATAATATTCTGGAATTTCCTGATTTAATTTAAATCCAGAAATTCAATTACTGCGTCAGCCTGACGTCAGTGTGATGTCAGCAGGTCAACAGAACAGGTCTGGGTCAAACCTGACAGTGGGTCCCGCATGTCAGGGTGATTATTTTAATTAAAACTTAATTAAAACTAATCCTGTTTAATTAACAGGGCTGGGCCCCACCTGTCATTGACTCAGGGGAGTCAACCAGGGCCCACCCGTGGTCAAAGTCAAAGTCGGCTGCCGGCGTTTAGTCGCCGGCGAGCCCGACGCGGCGGCGGAAGTGGTTTTGGTCATTTCGGCCACCAAACGGACCGCGGAGACCACCGGAGTGGAGCTTAGGGCAACCCGCAGCTCTTGGCGGAGCCCGTTGGGGTCGGGATGGCCGGAGTCGACGGCGGCGAGCTCGGCTGCGGCCGCCGGGGTTCGGTCGTGCACGGGAACGGTGCTGGAGCTCGAAGTCGAGCAAAGCGAGGCGCTAGGGATGCTCTACGGGGTCTTGCGAACTCGTTGGACTCGCCGGGGTGACCAAATGGTCACCGGAGCTGCGTCGACGGCGAGCTCGGCGACGGCGGAGGTTCGGCCATGGTGGGGAGGAGGCTACGGTGAGGGAACGAGGGGAAGGAGAGGGGGAAACGGTGGCGTAGCTCACCGCGGTTGCAGTGGGCGTCGAAGCGGGCTCGGGGACGCGCTGGAGACGGCGAATTCGACGGCGACGGTGGTCGGAGCCCGAAGAGGGGAACGGCGACGTGGCGGCGATGCAGGGCTTCCGGGGAGCTGTGGAGCGGTGGGGAGGAAGAGGGAGTCGAGGCGGAGCTCCTGAGCTGGTCGGGGGAGCGAGGGGTGGTCGGAGACAGCGGCTAAGGCGAACGGCGGCGACGGTGGTGTTCGGCCGGGCGAGGGAGAGAGCGAGGGAGAGGAGGGGAGAGCCGGGGGAGAGTGAGAGAGAGCAGGGGGGAGGCGTGGCGTCGTCCAGGGACACCGAGGCGAGGAGGGGAGGGCAGGCAGGCAGGGAGAGAGGTGGCGTGGCGCGGTGGCCGTGTGCGCGCGCCGGCCACACTCCCCTCCCTCTGTCGGGACGAAGACGACAGAGGAGGGAGGTGGGCTGGGCCGGCTGCTGGCTGGGCCGGCCAGCTGGCTGGGCTGCACAGGGAGGAGCCCAGGTAAGCTTCTCCCTTTTAGTTTTTTTCTGTTTTCTAATTTCTGACATTTGTTTTGATTTAAATAATATAATAAATCATTTATTTAACTTATGCCAATTTTTGCAGGAGCTATTTATATTATTCCAGAGGTCTTTTATAATTGGCATAATATTTGGGCATACATTAATATATATAATTAATATATTTCCAATGCAAATATTTATGCATTAATTCCAAATGCCCAAAATAAATGTCCATGAGCCACTAAAAATATTGGTTTGATTTTTATCTCTGTCCAATATTTTCAGAGAGCAACATGAGCATTTTCTTGGACCCTTTTGGAGAAATTTTTATTTGGGTCATTTTCAAAATGATTCTGAGGGTTTCACAGATCCCCATTTCAAGTTTCTGATGAAGAGTAAACATGATGCAACACTCTAAAGCATGACTAGCTAGGGTGTGACAACTCACCCCCACTCAAAAGAATCTCGTCCCGAGATTTGGGTTCCTCCGGGAAGAAGGCGGGATACTCGAGTCGAAGACGATCCTCCCTTTCCCAAGTTGCTTCATCCTCGGAATGGTGCGACCATTGAACCTTGAGAAACTTGATATTATGACGTCGCGTGGTGCGTTCGGCTTGATCGAGGATACGAATGGGGTACTCTCGATATGTAAGATCATCTTGGAGATCAAGCGTTTCGTGGTCCACTTCACGGATAGGATCCGAGAAGCAACGCCTGAGTTGAGAAACGTGGAAGACGTCGTGAACTCTGGAGAGGTGCGGAGGTAGTTCCAACTGGTAGGCAACTTCTCCTCGTTTGGCAAGAATGCGAAAAGGTCCAATGTAACGAGGAGCCAATTTGCCTTTGATACTGAAACGATGGGTTCCCTTCAGAGGGGTGACCCGAAGATAAGCCTTCTCGTCAACCTCGAAAGTCATAGCCTTATGTTTTCGGTCATATTGACTCTTTTGACGGGATTGGGCTGTTTTCAACTTTTCACGAACGATACGAACTTGTTCTTCTGCTTCCTGAATCATGTCCGGGCCAAAGAATTGTCTTTCCCCGGTCTCTGACCAGTTAAGGGGTGTTCGACATCGTCGTCCATAGAGAACTTCAAAAGGGGCTTTACCCAAGCTAGATTGATAGCTGTTGTTGTAAGCGAATTTGGCAAATGGAAGGCACTTCTCCCAGTCCATCCCGAACGAGATAACAGAGGCTCGAAGCATGTCTTCTAGAATTTGGTTGACGCGTTCCACTTGACCACTTGACTGAGGGTGGAAAGCGGTGCTAAAGGAGAGACGGGTTCCCATAGCATTTTGGAAACTTTCCCAAAATCGAGAGGTGAAAAGACTTCCTCGATCCGAGTTAATTTCCAAAGGAACACCATGGAGGGACACTATTCGGGAGATGTATAAGTCTGCCAGCTGACTAGCGGTTATACTCTCACGAACAGGTAAGAAATGGGCTACTTTGGAAAGACGATCGACCACGACGAAAATAGCATTATTCCCTCTTTTGGTCCTGGGAAAACCGGTAATGAAATCCATACCAATTTTATCCCATTTCCATTCAGGAATAGCTAAGGGTTGAAGGGTGCCAGCAGGCCGTTGATGCTCTGCTTTTACACGGCGACAGACGTCGCAATTGGCAATATACTGAGCAATTTCTCTCTTCATCCTAGTCCACCAGAACCTCTGGCGTAGGTCCTGATACATTTTAGTACTACCGGGATGAATAGTGAGAGGAGATTCATGAGCCTCCTTAAGGATCAACTGCCGTAGATGCTGGTTCTTGGGAACCACTAGACGGTTCTCAAAGTACACAACACCATGATCATTTGTGGAGAAACAACTAGCACCTCCGCTAGCAATGTTCTCTTTGATTTTAGATATTCCCTTATCTCGCTTTTGGGCAGCGATGATTTGATCCGTAAGAGTAGGTTTTGCTACCAAGGTGGAAAGAAAACCTTGAGGTACAATGTGAAGGTTAAGCTTCCGAAATTCCTCATGGAGAAGCGGTTGACTTTGTTGTAACATCAGGTTGTTACAATAAGATTTACGACTTAGCGCATCAGCCATGACGTTGGCTTTCCCTGGGGTATAGGTTATTCCTAAGTCGAAGTCTGTGATCAATTCAACCCAACGTCTTTGCCTGAGATTCAGATCCGGTTGGGTGAAGATGTACTTCAGGCTTTGGTGATCAGTGAATATCTCGCAACGATTACCGAGGAGGTAATGTCGCCAGGTCTTAAGTGCATAGACTACGGCTGCAAGTTCTAGATCATGAGTAGGATAATTCTCCTCATGTGGGTGCAATTGCCGTGAAGCGTAGGCAATTACGTGTCGATCTTGCATGAGAATGCAACCTAGTCCTTGTCGCGAGGCGTCGCAGTAGATAACAAAGTCCTTGGAGAAGTCTGGCGGTACCAGTACGGGAGCAGAGGTCAGGCGTCTTTTCAGTTCCTGAAAACTGTGCTCACATTGTGGAGTCCATTCGAACTTCTTATCTTTCTTGAGGAGTTCGGTTAGAGGTTTAGCAACTTTGGAGAAGTTCTCGACAAAGCGACGGCAATAGCTCGCTAAGCCTAGAAAACTCCGAACTTGTTTGACCGATTCAGGTGGAGTCCAGTTAAGGACGGCTTGAACTCGCTCAGGGTTAACAGCAATACCTTTACCAGATATTACATGACCCAGATAGGTCACTTCTGACAACCAGAATTCACATTTCGAAAATTTGGCATAAAGGCGATGCTCTCGAAGTTTCTTCAACACTAGCCTTAGATGTTCGGCATGTTCTTCCTCGTTCTTGGAGTAGATGAGTATATCATCGAGATAAACTACGACGAATTTATCCAAATACTCCATGAAGATTGAGTTCATTAACCGAGAAAAGGTGGCTGGAGCGTTGGTTAAACCGAAGGACATGACGGTGTACTCGTATTGGCCATAACGAGTAACAAAGGCCGTTTTAGGAATGTCCCCGTTTCTGATTTTGATTTGATGGTAGCCCAACCGCAAATCCATCTTGGAGAAGACTGAGGATCCAGCGAGCTGATCATACAGATCGTTGATCCTGGGAAGTGGATATTTGTTCTTGATTGTGACCAAATTGACAGGTCGGTAATCTACAACCATCCGGTCCGTACCATCCTTCTTCTTGACGAATAGGACGGGGCAAGCCCACGGAGATGAACTAGGTCGGATGAAACCCTTTTTCAAGGATTCATCGAGTTGCTTCTTAAGCTCGGCTAGTTCTAGGGGTGCCATCTTATAAGGTCTTCTAGCAATCGGAACGGTTCCTGGAATGAGGTCTATTACGAACTCGACATCCCTGTCAGGTGGAACACCTGGCAATTCCTCTGGAAAGACATCCGGGAAGTCACGGACTACCGGAACGTCCTCAAGGTCTGGCAAAGGGCTGGCGTTAAGAGAATATAATTGTCGCTTGGCTATTCGGGTCAAGACATTGACTATCTTCCCCGAAGGATGGGTGAGTTGAACAGTCCTAGAGAAGCAATCAATTTGGGCATGATGAGCTGACATCCAGTCCATACCCAGAATGATATTAATATCTGAAGATTTAAGGGCTATCAAAGATGCGAGGAAAACAAGTCTGTCGACTTGGATTTCATTTCCATAACTTACCCTAGAGGTCTGCCATCTAGAACCAGGGGTAGAAATTTCCATAGTGGATGGCATGTCACAGAATGCAACGTTGTGCAAACGAGCATAATTTTCAGATATAAAAGAATGGGAGGCTCCTGTATCGAAAAGAACAGATGCCGGGTGGCAATTAACAAGAAGCGTACCGAGAACGACGTTGGGATCTTCTTGAGCTTCTTCGGCAGAGATACAGTTGACATGGCCACGTGAAGCGGTGACCGGTTTAGCATGAAACACTTTTCCTGTCGGCTTGCCACGGCCAACAGCTTTAGCAGATTGATTGGGGTTGGTCTGGGGGCACTCACGCATATAGTGACCAGATTCCCCACACTTGAAACAAGTCACGGAACTGGCACGTGGAGGAGCATTATTGGTTGGACCCCCATAGGGCTTGGCTGGAGCAGACTGTTGAACGGGGCGCGGCGCCTGGAAAGATGGCCTCGGTGTGAACCTGGGTGGCAGAGCGGTGTTGGGCACCCACACGCGGCGCTTCTGAGGACCAGCACCGGATGAGGAACCCATGTCACGTCCATGCTTGCGTGTTGCGTCATAGTCAGTCTGACCAGTTTCAGCACTGATGGCTTTGTTGACAAGTTTCGAAAAAGATGTGCACTCATGCAGACGGAGGTCGCGGCGAAGCTCAGGACTAAGGCCCTTACGGAACCTTGCTTGCTTCTTGGCGTCAGTAGAAACTTCCTCAGTTGCATATCGGGCGAGATTACCAAACTCCCTGCTATAGACATCCACAGAAAGTCGGCCTTGGGTGAAACTGCAAAATTCTTCATGTTTACGGTCCATGAGACCCTCCGGAATGTGATGTTCACGGAAAGCCTCGCTGAGCTCAGCCCAAGTAGTGACATGGCCCGCTGGGCGCATAGCTCCATAATTCTCCCACCATAGACTGGCGGGGCCTTCAAGATGATATGCAGCAAAGGTGACCTTGTCAGCCTCCGCTACCAGCGCGGAACGCAGTTTGTGAGAGATACTGCGAAGCCAGTCATCAGCGTCGAGAGGCTCGACGGAGTGGTGGAACGTGGGTGGATGCAATTTGATAAAATCACTGAGTGACACCACGTTAGCCCTCTGATGGTGTGCTGTGTTCTGTTCAATACGCTCCAACAAACGGTTGGTCTCCCGCTTGTTTCTCTCGGCTTCCATCATAACCTCGGCTAGTGAAGGAGGTTGAGGCAGATTTTCATTTCTGGCTTCACTGCCTTCGGCCTGCTCTTGGGAAGCAGGGTTAGCGCGCGTGTTGACCATCCTAGGTAAACAAGACAATGATTTAGTCAGGATGGTAAAATTCCGACATAGGATACATAATGTAAGGAATAACTCGGAATGCAAGATGATCATCCGTATGACATGGTAGATACAGAAACTGCTTCTTTTATTCCATCGTCATACACACCATACAGGGTTTAGTACAAGACCAAACAAAGTACTATTACGGTGAAAAGAGGATTACATCTCATCGGAGGCATTCCAAGCTCCTATACATTATTTTTCTACACCCCCGGAAGGAGTACAAACTAGGTCATATCCCACGAGTCACGCAGGACGATAGACGACACAGCTAGTGCGAACTAGTGATACTACTACTAACTCAGACCGATCCGTAGTAGTCCTCGTAGAAGTCACCTCCATAGCCTGGAAGTTCAACATGTTCATCCGGAAATAGACGATCTCGCGGAGCTTGTGGACCATAGGGGCTAGGATGAGGCCTTGGACCAACAAACGGTGGCCTGCGGGGACCGCGAGGTGGGGTGATGCCTCCTACATCACGCCAAACCATCACGTCTGGCAGAGCAGATCTCACAGGATAGAGATCGCGCATATCTGAATATCCAGCTTGCACCGCCGGTGCGAACCGAGTCAAAGTGGCCCAGTGGTCAGCACGGGTATTGAAGAGCTCTAACCTTAAGGCCCGATTTTCACGGTCCTTATCCTCGAGCATCTCAGCAGTGGTGCGAGTCCGTGAATCCTCCTGAGTGGAGTCAGCATAGATAGCCTGGAGATACCCTTGTGCTCCCGGAAGTGATCCTGGCATATACCGGAAGTCAGAGTCCCGAAATAGACCAGATCTGACTCGCATAATGGTCATCATAGAGTAGGCGGCATCCTGCACAGCCATCTCAATAGTAACCCCGAGTCCATAGGAGCAGTGAAGAGGCTCAGTGGATCCAGGATAAGATGGAAATATCCTGACAGTGCAGAGATACTGGCTTTGATTAAAATCTCGGAATTGCTCTTCGACCGTGTACTCAGGATACCAGCGATATCCAGCCTCAGTCATTACCCTGACCAACTTAGCAGTATGGCCGGGTACATCTAGGCATCGAGTCAGGCGAACCACTTGATTGAGGTCGCGAGTGGCCATCTGAAAGCACAATCATAATGCAAGGGCATTAGAATTTCTAGCAAAATTTCGGCAGCATAACAGCTGTAAATGCTCAAGAAGGATTTTGAGACATTTGACAAAGGATTTCGTACACACCCAACATCATCACATCAAGTTCTGAAACCATTCTAACAACATAATGTGGTAGAAGAACTGAACTAGGCTTGTAACCATCAAACTTATAAGGTACTACTGATTAGTAACTCGTGATCCTGATAGAGAGAATAGATCCTAATTCCTTAACCCCCGGTGGAAGAATGGACTGACTCAGATCAGAATGTCATAAGGTATAAGGAGTAAAAAGAGCCTTACGTTCCAACCCACAAACAATTCCCCTACATATAGCTAAGAATTTCTAGACTCAACATCGACCAGTTTGGCTTGGAGAACCTACAGGCAGTCCGGCTCTGATGCCAACGCTGTCAGGACCCCGACTCGATGTCACATCGATCTAGCTGGTAACACCTCATATCACTTTGCGGCCTCACGCACGGTATCCCCACGGGTGTCGTCTTACCTTTTCCCGGGACCGTTTGCGCCTTTTGGCTCACGTATATGATAGTGTCGCTAGCATCCATATGATAAGGAGCCCGGGCTGACATGACTAGTCGTGAACCCAAAGTGGCACAGACTTACAGGGACAGGCATCCATGACCCAGCTTCGAACGTGTCGGTCATCAGCAAGTGGGTCCGGGCTGTAGCACTGGGCTAGCAGGACTCCGGTAAACCGGGCTGTAGCGGGCTAACAGGACTCCGGTACTCAAAGCGTGACATTTCCCCGAAGGGACAGACACAGGAACGAAGAAGGACACATGCCGGCCAGCCTAAGTGTTCCAGAGCAGTAGCAAGCTACCATGGCTCAGCGGTAACACTAGGAGACATTTCCCGGTAAGAGAGGCTACTAAAGATAAACAACTAGATAGTCAGATCCCACACATACCAAGCATTTCAATCATACACACAATATGCTCGATATGTGCAAATACAACGAAGCATCACAACATGACTCTACGACACAAGTACTTTATTTAAGGCTCAGGGAGCCATACATATCATACACAAAGGTACGGGTCTCACGACCCAACATACAAGTCATACAGTCATACAAGCCAGCAGCGGAAGTAACTTGTCTGAGTACAGACAACTAGTAAAATAAAAGAGGCTTGGAAAGCCTAGCTATACTACGTGGTCCATCACAAGCTCAGGGTCACCACCTGGGTCTTTAGCCTACTCGTTGATGTCAACGTCTACATAGAACCCATCAGAAGGGGTTGCAGCGTCTTCTGTAAAAATGTAGATTATAGCAACATGAGTACAAAGGTACTCAGCAAGACTTACATCAGATCCTACATACATGCATAGTATCAAGAAGGGTTGGTGGAGTTATTGCAGCAAGCCAGCTTTGACTCTTGGCTAGACTATCCTACGATACTCCAACTTGAAATGGTTTTGCGCACACGAGTCCACTACTCACCACTTCAATACACTACCGAGGATCCACCTCCGTCTTCCTACGGAAGAGCCATCCTCGGCACTCACACTTATCTTGAGGCTTTTAGTAGTTCCCATTTACTTGTCTATGAACTGTATAGGCAACCAAGTAGTCCTTTACCGCGGACGCGGCTATTCGAATAGATCATGTTAACCCTGCAGGGGTGTACTTCTTCATACATGTTTCCACCACTTAGCGTCTGCACACGACATGTGCTCGGCAGACTTCAAGCGAAAGCCGACGTGGGTGTAGACCACGACCTACCTAGACACCTAAGCCTCTAGTCCAGGTTTATCGCCTATTTAGGTTCCATCCGCAGGGAGTCCGGCCGAGGTTTCCCATACGGCCCCGAACGATGTGAACAGGGTTCCCGAGATACCTAACGGGTATTTGGTACACCCGGCCACGTACCTACCGCATCACAGCCCACCCCTACGGTCAGCGATGTCCACGGCCTCCAGTAGGCTACAAACACCAGAAACTACTTGCAACTCCTGGACAGAGAGCTAGGGTGAATAAGAAGTCGAGCGGGGTCATATTTCAGGGCCCAATGTATGGTAGTAGCTGATTCTTAAATCACGCATACAGATCTCAGTGCTTAAGGTCGGCTTCAATGAAACAACCCACCATGTACTCCTACATGGCCTCTCATCGATACCTTTACCAAATCGTGTTCACCACACCACTCTCATTACCGACATAATCATTTCACTCTAGCCCATCACCCAGATGAACCAGACCTGACACTACTCTAAGCATAGCAGGCATAGCAAGGTAGGAACAACACATACATATGGCTCAATCAACTCCTACACATGCTAGTGGGTTTCATCTAGTTACTGTGGCAATGACAGGTCATGCAGAGGAAATGGGTTCAACTATCGTGGCACACAGCAGTTTGAAACGCGTTGTCTTAATGCAGTAAAAGAGAGCAGGAGCCAGAACATGGGATTGTATCGATATGATCAAATGGTTGGTTGCTTGCCTGATGGTTCGATGCACGAATACGGTTCTTCGTTAGGGTAATCACGGTACTCCTCGGGGACAGAACCTGTCGCAAAGGACATCGATACACAAGCATCACCAAACAATGTGCAACAATATGATGCATGCATGAAACATGGCAATATGAGTGTATTGGGCTAATGCAACTAAGACCAGAGGGGTTTGAACAAATTTGAATCAAGGATTCAAATTTTTAAATTCAAATATGGTCTTTAAAAGTGCTTTTCCTTGTTCTGCTTAAAACATCAATTTAACTTGTTTGATCATGCATGAAAATAGTACAGATGGATAGATTGGATTTTTCTGATCATTTTTCATATATAATTTGTCCAAATTGGAGTTACAGAATAAAAGTTATGAATTTTTGAAGTTTAAATAATATTCTGGAATTTCCTGATTTAATTTAAATCCAGAAATTCAATTACTGCATCAGCCTGACGTCAGTGTGACGTCAGCAGGTCAATGGAACAGGTCTGGGTCAAACCTGACAGTGGGTCCCGCATGTCAGGGTGATTATTTTAATTAAAACTTAATTAAAACTAATCCTGTTTAATTAACAGGGCTGGGCCCCACCTGTCATTGACTCAGGGGAGTCAACCAGGGCCCACCCATGGTCAAAGTCAAAGTCGGCTGCCGGCGTTTAGTCGCCGGCGAGCCCGACGCGGCGGCGGAAGTGGTTTTGGTCATTTCGGCCACCAAACGGACCGCGGAGACCACCGGAGTGGAGCTGAGGGCAACCCGCAGCTCTTGGCGGAGCCCGTTGGGGTCGGGGTGGCCGGAGTCGACGGCGGCGAGCTCGGCTGCGGCCGCCGGGGTTCGGTCGTGCACGGGAACGGTGCTGGAGCTCGAAGTCGAGCAAAGCGAGGCGCTAGGGATGCTCTACGGGGTCTTGCGAACTCGTTGGACTCGCCGGGGTGACCAAATGGTCACCGGAGCTGCGTCGACGGCGAGCTCGGCGACGGCGGAGGTTCGGCCGTGGTGGGGAGGAGGCTACGGTGAGGGAACGAGGGGAAGGAGAGGGGGAAACGGTGGCGTAGCTCACCGCGGTTGCAGTGGGCGTCGAAGCGGGCTCGGGGACGCGCTGGAGACGGCGAATTCGACGGCGACGGTGGTCGGAGCCCGAAGAGGGGAACGGCGACGTGGCGGCGATGCAGGGCTTCCGGGGAGCTGTGGAGCGGTGGGGAGGAAGAGGGAGTCGAGGCGGAGCTCCTGAGCTGGTCGGGGGAGCGAGGGGTGGTCGGAGACAGCGGCTAAGGCGAACGGCAGCGACGGTGGTGTTCGGCCGGGCGAGGGAGAGAGCGAGGGAGAGGAGGGGAGAGCCGGGGGAGAGTGAGAGAGAGCAGGGGGGGAGGCGTGGCGTCGTCCAGGGACACCGAGGCGAGGAGGGGAGGGCAGGCAGGCAGGGAGAGAGGTGGCGTGGCGCGGTGGCCGTGCGCGCGCGCCGGCCACACTCCCCTCCCTCTGTCGGGACGAAGACGACAGAGGAGGGAGCTGGGCTGGGCCGGCTGCTGGCTGGGCCGGCCAGCTGGCTGGGCTGCACAGGGAGGAGCCCAGGTAAGCTTCTCCCTTTTAGTTTTTTTCTGTTTTCTAATTTCTGACATTTGTTTTGATTTAAATAATATAATAAATCATTTATTTAACTTATGCCAATTTTAGCAGGAGCTATTTATATTATTCCAGAGCTCTTTTATAATTGGCATAATATTTGGGCATACATTAATATATATAATTAATATATTTCCAATGCAAATATTTATGCATTAATTCCAAATGCCCAAAATAAATGTCCATGAGCCACTAAAAATATTGGTTTGATTTTTATCTCTGTCCAATATTTTCAGAGAGCAACATGAGCATTTTCTTGGACCCTTTTGGAGAAATTTTTATTTGGGTCATTTTCAAAATGATTCTGAGGGTTTCACAGATCCCCATTTCAAGTTTCTGATGAAGAGTAAACATGATGCAACACTCTAATGCATGACTAGCTAGGGTGTGACAGTACCAGCGCTGCGTGGAGCCGGACCAGGGCCAAGCAATCCTCAAGGATATCCACCAAGGCGAATGTGGTCACCACACGGCTTCAAGATCACTTGTTGCCAAAGCTTTCCGCCATGGTTTCTTCTGGCCGACTACTCTAGAAGACGCCAAAGAGTTGGTCCAGAAGTGTAAAGGGTGCCAGAAGTTCGGCTCCAAGCCACACTTGCCGGCTTCTGTGCTCAAGATAATCCCCATCGCCTGGCCCTTTGTCGTCTGGGGGCTGGACATGGTAGGGCCATTCAAGACGGCTCGCGGCAGCATGACTCATTTGCTTGTCATTGTGGACAAGTTCACCAAGTGGATAGAAGCAAAGCCAATTAAGAAGCTGAATGGGACGACTTCCGTGACTTTCATCGCCGACATCACCACCCGGTACGGCATAACACACAACATCATCACCGACAACGGCACAAACTTTGCCAAAGGAGCCTTGGCTCGTTTCTGTGCGACGTAAGGCATCCGACTGGACTTAGCGTCTGTTGCCCATCCGCAGTCAAACGGCCAAGTGGAACGAGCAAACGGCCTCATTTTGTCTGGCATCAAGCCCCGACTGGTCGAGCCTCTAGAGCGTTCGGCTGGCTACTGACTCAATGAGTTGTCGATCGTCCTCTGGAGCCCACGCACAACTCCGAACAAGTCAACTGGCTTCAGGCCCTTCTTCCTCGTCTACGGCGCCGAAGTCGTCATCCCAACGGACATAGAATTTGACTCCCCACGAGTCACCATGTACATCGAGGCGGAGTCCAAAGAAGCACGAGAGGACGGCGTCGATCTACTGGAAGAGGGCCGACTGTTGGCACTCAGCCGGTCCGCCATCTACAAGCAGAGTCTGCGTCGATACTACAATCACAAGGTCAAGCCAAGATCCTTCCAAGAGGGATGATACATCTCCAACGTATCTATAATTTTTGATTGCTCCATGCTACTTTATCTACTGTTTTGGACTATATTGGGCTTTATTTTCCACTTTTATATTATTTTGGGACTAACCTATTAACCAGAGGCCCAGCCCAGAATTGTTGTTTTTTGCCTATTTCAGTGTTTGGAAGAAACGGAATATCAAACGGAGTCCAAATGGAATGAAACCTTCGGGGACGTGATTTTCTCACCGAACGTGGTCCAGGAGACTTGGACCCTACTCCAAGAAGTGCCAGAGGCGGTCACGAGTGTGGAGGGCCCCCCCTCCCTTGGGCACGCCCCTACCTTGTGGGCCCTCTGTTGCTCCACCGACGTACTCCTTCCTCCTATATATACCTACGTATCCCCAAACGATCAGAACAGGAGCCAAAAACCTAATTCCACCGCCGCAACCTTCTGTATCCACGAGATCCCATCTTGGGGCCTGTTTCGGAGCTCCGCCGAAGGGGGCATCCACCATGGAGGGCTTCTACATCAACACCATAGCCCCTCCGATGAAGTGTGAGTAGTTTACTTCAGACCTTCGGGTCCATATCTAGTAGCCAGATGGCTTCTTCTCTCTTTGGATCTCAATACAATGTTCTCCCCCTCTCTCGTGGAGATCTATTCATTGTAATCTTCTTTTTGTAGTGTGTCTGTTGAGACCGATGAATTGTGGGTTTATGATCCAATATTATCTATGGAAAATATTTGAATTTTCTCTGAATTCTTTTATGTATGATTGAGTTATCTTTGCAAGTCTCTTCGAATTATCATTTTTGGTTTGGCCAACTAGATTGGTAGTTCTTGCAATGGGAGAAGTGCTTAGCTTTGGGTTCAATCTTGCGGCGACCTTTCCCAGTGACAGAAGGGGCAGCAAGGCACGTATTGTATTGTTGCCATCGAGGATAACAAGATGGGGTTTTTATCATATTGCATGAATTTATCCCTCTACATCATGTCATCTTGCTTAAGGTGTTACTCTGTTTTTAACTTAATACTCTAGATGCATGCTGGATAGCGGTCTATGAGTGGAGTAATAGTAGTAGATGCATAATCGTTTCGATCTACTTTTCTCGGACGTGATGCCTATATACATGATCATTACCTAGATATACTCATAACTATGCTCAATTATGTCAATTGCTCAACAGTAATTTCTTCACCCATCGTAGAATATCTATGCTCTTGAGAGAAGCCACTAGTGAAACCTATGGCCCCCGGGTCTATTCTCATCATATCAATCTCTATCGCTTTATTTACTTGCTTTGTTTTTACTTTGCCTTTTACTTTTCACTTTGCATCTATCTATCAAAAATACCAAAAAATATTATTTATCTTCTCTATCAGATCTCACTCTCGTAAGTGACCGTGAAGGGATTGACAACCCCTAATCGCGTTGGTTGCGAGTTGCTATCGTTTTGTGTAGGTACGAGGGACTTGTGCGTGGTCTCCTACTGGATTGATACCTTGGTTCTCAAAAGCTGAGGGAAATACTTACGCTACTTTGCTGCATCATCCTCTCCTCTTCGGGGAAAACCAACGCAGTGCTCAAGAGGTAGCAAGAAGAATTTCTGGCGTCATTGCCGGGGAGGCTCACGCAAGCAAGTCAACAAAACCAAGTACCCATCACAATCCCTATCTCTCGCATTACATTATTTGCCGTGTGCCTCTTGTTTTCCTCTCCCCCACTTCACACTTGCCGTTTTATTCGCCCTCTCTTTCCCAATCTCCTCCTCTCTTTCCCGTTTGTCTTTTCTCGTTGCCTTTCTGTTTGCTTGTGTGTTGGATTACTTATTGCCATGGCGCAAGATAATACCAAATTGTGTGACTTCTCGAATACAAATAATAATGATTTCCTTAGTACTCCGATTGATCCTCTTAATAATGATGAGTCTTGTGAAATCAATACCGCTTTGCTGAATCTTGTTATGAAAGATCTATTCGCCGGCCTTCCTACTGAAGATGTCGCTACTCATCTAAACAATTTTGTTGATTTGTGTGATATTCAAAAGAAGAAAGATACGGATAACAATATTGTCAAATTGAAGTTATTTCCGTTTTCACTTAGAGATCGTGCTAAAGTTTGGTTTTCGTCTTTGCCTAAAAATAGTATTGATTCTTGGAACAAGTGCAAAGATGCTTTTATCTCTAAGTATTTTCCTCCCGCTAAGATCATCACTCTTAGGAACGATATTATGAATTTTAAACAACTTGATCATGAGCATGTTGCCCAATCTTGGGAAAGAATGAAATTGATGCTTCGCAATTGCCCTGCTCATGGTTTGAATTTATGGATGATCATACAAAATTTTTATGCCGGATTGAATTTTGCTTCTAGAAATCTTTTACATTCTGCCGCGGGAGGCACGTTTATGGAAATTATGTTAGGAGATGCTACAAAATTGCTTGATAATATTATGGCTAATTATTCCCAATGGCACACCGAAAGATCTTCTAGTAAAAAAGTGCATGCTATAGAAGAAATCAATGTTTTGAGTGAAAAGATGGATGAACTTATGAAGATGTTTGCTCCTTAAAATACTCCTCTTGATCCCAATGATATGCCTTTATCTACCTTGCTTGAGAATAACAATGAATCTATGGATGTGAATTTTGTTGGTAGGAATAGTTTTGGAAACAACGCTTATAGAGGGAATTTTAATCCTAGGCCTTATCCTAGTAATCCTTCTAATAATTATGGAAATTCCTACAACAACTCTTATGGAAATTTTAATAAGATGCCCTCTGAATTTGAGAGTAGTGTTAAAGAGTTTATGAATTCACAAAAGAATTTTAATGCTTTGCTTGAAGAGAAATTGCTTAAAGTTGATGATTTGGCTAGGAACGTTGATAGAATTTCTCTTGAAATTAATTCTTTAAAGCTTAGATCTATTACTCCTAAGCATGATATCAATGAGTCTCTCAAATCCATGAGAATTTCCATTGATGAGTGCAAAGAAAGAACCGCTAGGATGCGTGCTTCCAAAGATGCCTTTATTAAAGCGTGTTCTTCCAATTCCTATGAAAATCAAGATGAAGATCTAAAAGTTATTGATGTGTCCCCCATCAAATCTTTGTTTTGCAATATGAATCTTTATGAAACTGAAGATGATCCTCCTTTACCTAGAAGGCGTTCTAAGAATTCGGAGTTTCTAGATCTTGATGATGAAATTGATGAAAGTGGGATTGAAAGGCATAAAAACCTAGATGTTGCTAAACCCACTATTTTGGATCTCAAGGAATTTAATTATGAAAATTGCTCTTTGATTGGTTGTATTTCCTTGTTGCAAACCGTGCTAGATTCTCCTCATGCTTATAGTCAAAATAAGGCCTTCACCGAACACATTGTTGATGCCTTGATGCAATCTTATGAAGAAAAACTTGAGTTGAAAGTTTCTATCCTTAGAAAACTCTATGATGAGTGGGAACCTAATATCAAAATTAAAATTAAAAATTATGAGTTTCATGCTTTGTGTGATTTGGGTGCTAGTGTCTCTACTATTCCCAAAACTTTGTGTGATTTGCTAGATTTCCGTGACTTTGATGATTGCTCTCTAAACTTGCATCTTGCAGATTCCACTATTAAAAAGCCTATGGGAAGAATTAATGATGTTCTTATTGTTTCCAATAGGAATTATGTGCCCGTAGATTTTATCATTCTTGATATAGATTGCAATCCTTCATGTCCTATTATTCTTGGTAGACCTTTCCTTAAAACGATTGGTGCAATTATTGATATGAAGGAAGGGAATATTAGATTCCAATTTCCCTTAAAGAAGGGAACACAACACTTCCCTAGAAAGAAAATAAAATTACCATATGAATCTATCATGAGATCCACTTATGGATTGCCTACCAAAGATGGCAATACCTAGATCTATCCTCGCTTTTATGCCTAGCTAGGGGCGTTAAACGATAGCGCTTGTTGGGAGGCAACCCAATTTTATTTTGTGTTTTTTGTTTTTTCTTCTGTTTAGGAATAAATAGTCCATCTATATTCTGTTTGGATGTGGTTTTATGTTTTAGTTAGTGTTTGTGCCAAGTAGAACCTATAGGATAACCTACGATGATAGTTGATTTGATTCTGCTGAAAAACAGAAACTTTGCGCGCACGAATATAATTTTGGTAAATCACAGGAACGTGATTTTGCATTGATTCTTTTTTCTGCTGATCAATAAGGAAATTTTCCAGGACTTCCTATTTTTGTAGAAGTTTTAGAGTTCCAGTAGTTTGCTTTAGTTACAGATTCCTACAGACTGTTCTGTTTTTGACAGATTCTGTTGTGCGTGTGTTGTTTGCTTATTTTGATGAATCTATGGCTAATAAATTAGTTTATAATCCATAGAGAAGTTGGAATACAGTAGGTTTTACACCAATATAAATAAATAATGAGTTCATTACAGTACCTTGAAGTAGTCTTTTGTTTTCTTTCTCTAACGGAGCTGACGAGATTTCTGTTGAGTTTTGTGTTCTGAAGTTTTCAAGTTTTGGGTGAATTCTTTTAATGGATTATGGAACAAGGAGTGGCAAGAGCCTAAGCTTGGGGATGCCCATGGCACCCCCAATATAATACAAGGACACCAAAAAGTCAAAGCTTGGGGATGCCCCGGAAGGCATCCCCTCTTTCGTCCACTTCCATCGGTAATTTACTTGGAGCTATATTTTTATTCACCACATGATATGTGTTTTGCTTGGAGCGTCTTGTATTATTTGTGTCTTCGCTTGTTAGTTTAACACAATCATCCTTGCTGTACACACCTTTTGAGAGAGCCATACATGAATTGGAATTTGATAGAACACTCTATGTGCTTCACTTATATCTTTTGAGCTTGATAGTTTTGCTCATAGTGCTTCACTTATATCTTTTGAGCGTGATAATTTTTGCTCTAGTGCTTCACTTAGATCTTTTAGAGCACGGTGGTGGATTTGTTTTAAAGAAACTATTGATCTCTCATGCTTCACTTAGATTATTTTGAGAGTCATTAATAGCATGGTGATTTGCTTAATGTAAATATACTTGGTATTCAAGATATGTGAAACTTTCTTTTGAGTGAATTGAATACTAAGATAAGTTTGATGCTTGATAATTGTTTTGAGATATGGAGGTGATAATATTAAAGTCATGCTAGTTGAGTAGTTGTGAATTTAAAGAATACTTGTGTTGAAGTTTGTGATTCCCGTAGCATGCACGTATGGTGAACCGTTATGTGATGAACTCGGAGCATGATTTATTTATTTATTGTCTTCCTTATGAGTGGCGGTCGGGGACGAGCGATGGTCTTTTCCTACCAATCTATCCCCATAGGAGCATGCGCGTAATACTTTGCTTTGATAACTTCTAGATTTTTGCAATAAGTATATGAGTTCTTTATGACTAATGTTGAGTCCATGGATTATACGCACTTTTTCCCATCCTTCCACCTTTGCTAGCCTCTCTAATACCGCGCACTTTTCACCGGTATCATACACCCACCATATACCTTCCTCAAAACAGCCACCATACCTACCTATTATGGCATTTCCATAGCCATTTCGAGATATATTGCCATGCAACTTTCCACCGTTCCATTTATTATGACACGCCCCATCATTGTCATATTGCTAGCATGATCATGTAGTTGACATTGTATTTGTGGCAAAGCCACCGTTCATAATTCTTTCATACATGTCACTCATGATTCATTGCATATCCCGGTACACCGCCGGAGGCATTCATATAGAGTCATATTGTTCTAAGTATCGAGTTGTAATTGTTGAGTTGTAAGAAATATGAAAGTGTGATGATCATCATTATTAGAGCATTGTCCCAAGTGAAGAAAGGATGATGGAGACTATGATTCCCCCACAAGTCGGGATGAGACTCCGGACAAAAAAAAAGAGGCCATAAAAAAAAGAGAAAGGCCCAAATAAAAAAAATAAGAAAAATGATAGAAAAAGAGAGAAGGGACAATGCTACTATCATTTTACCACACTTGTGATTCAAAGTAGCACCAAGATCTTCATGATAGAGAGTCTCTCATTTTGTCACTTTCATATACTAGTGGGAATTTTTCATTATAGAACTTGGCTTGTATATTCCAATGATGGGCTTCCTCAAAATGCCCTAGGTCTTCGTGAGCAAGCGAGTTGGATGCACACCCACTTAGTTTCTTTTGATGAGATTTCATATACTTATAGCTCTAGTGCATCCGTTGCGTGGCAATCCCTACTCATTCACATATATATGTATTGATGGGCATCTCCATAGCCCGTTGATACGCCTAGTTGATGTGAGAATATCTTCCCTCTTTTTGTCTTCTCCACAACCACCATTCTATTCCACATATAGTGCTATATCCATGGCTCACGCTCATGTATTGCGTGAAGATTGAAAAAGTTTTGAGAATGTCATAAGTATGAAACAATTGCTTGGCTTGTCATTGGGGTTGTGCATGATTTCAATATTTTGTGTGGGGAAGATGGAGCATAGCCAGACTATATGATTTTGTAGGGATAACTTTCTTTGGCCATGTTATTTTGAGAAGACATGATTGCTTTGATTAGTATGCTTGAAGTATTATTATTTTTATGTCAATATGAACTTTTGTCTTGAATTTTTTGGATCTGAATATTCATATCACAATTAAGAAGATTTACGTTGAAATTATGCCAAAGTATCACTCAGCATTAAAAAAAATTCTCTTTTTATCATTTACCTACTCGAGGACGAGCAGGAATTAAGCTTGGGGATGCCTGATACGTCTCCAATGTATCTATAATTTTTGATTGCTCCATGCTACTTTATCTACTGTTTTGGACTATATTGGGCTTTATTTTCCACTTTTATATTATTTTTGGGACTAACCTATTAACCGGAGGGCCAGCCCAGAATTGCTGTTTTTTGCCTATTTCAGTGTTTCGAAGAAACGGAATATCAAGCGGAGTCCAAACAGAATGAAACCTTCGGGAACGTGATTATCTCACTGAACGTGATCCAGGAGACTTGGACCCTACTCCAAGAAGTGCCAGAGGCGGTCACGAGGGTGGAGGGCGCGCTCCCCTGGGGGCGCCCCCCTACCTCGTGGGCCCTCTGTTGCTCCACCGACGTACTCCTTCCTCCTATATATACCTATGTATCCCCAAACGATCAGAACACAAGCCAAAAACCTAATTCCACCGCCGCAACCTTCTGTATCCACAAGATCCCATCTTGGGGCCTGTTCTGGAGCTCCGCCAGAGGGGGCATCCACCACGGAGGGCTTCTACATCAACACCATAGCCCCTCCAATGAAGTGTGAGTAGTTTACTTCAGACCTTCGGGTCCATAGCTAGTAGCTAGATGGCTTCTTCTCTCTTTGGATCTCAATACAATGTTCTCCCCCTCTCTCGTGGAGATCTATTCGATGTAATCTTCTTTTTGCGGTGTGTTTGTTGAAACCGATGAATTGTGGGTTTATGATCCAGTATTATCTATGGAAAATATTTGAATCTTCTCTGAATTCTTTTATGTATTATTGAGTTATCTTTGCAAGTCTCTTCGAATTATCCTTTTTGGTTTGGCCAACTAGATTTGTAGTTCTTGCAATGGGAGAAGTGCTTAGCTTTGGGTTCAATCTTGCGGTAACCTTTCCCAGTGACAGAAGGGGCAGCAAGGCACGTATTGTATTGCTGCCATCGAGGATAACAAGATGGGGTTTTTATCATATTGCGTGAATTTATCCCTCTACATCATATCATCTTGCTTAAGGCGTTACTCTGTTTTTAACTTAATACTCTAGATGCATGCTGGATAGCGGTCGATGAGTGGAGTAATAGTAGTAGATGCAAAATCATTTCGATTACTTGTCTTGGACGTGATGCCTATATACATGATCATTACCTAGATATACTCATAACTATGCTCAATTCTGTCAATTGCTCAACAGTAATTTCTTCACCCACCGTAGAATATCTATGCTCTTGAGAGAAGCCACTAGTGAAACCTATGGCCCCCGGGTCTATTCTCATCATATCAATCTCTATCGCTTTGTTTACTTGCTTTGTTTTTACTTTGCCTTTTACTTTTCACTTTGCATCTATCTATCAAAAATATCAAAACATATTATTTATCTTCTCTATCAGATCTCACTCTCGTAAGTGACCGTGAAGGGATTGACAACCCCTAATCGCGTTGGTTGCGATTGCTATCGTTTTGTGTAGGTACGAGGGACTTGTGTGTGGTCTCCTACTGGATTGATACCTTGGTTCTCAAAAGCTGAGGGAAATACTTACGCTACTTTGCTGCGTCATCCTCTCCTCTTCGGGGAAAACCAACGCAGTGCTCAAGAGGTAGCAAGGGAGACCTTGTGCTCTGGCTGATACAGCGAACAGCCGGCCAGCAGAAGCTCTCGGCACCTTGGGAAGGCCCTTTTATCGTCAGCAAGGTGCTGGGAACGGTTCCTACTATCTGATCGATGCTCAAAAGCCCAGAGCACGCAAAAGAGATGACTCAGGCAAGGAGACGGAGAGGCCATGGAACGCAAATCTCCTCCGAAGATTTTACAGTTAAAAGCAGTTTGTATCACGCTACCTTTTGTATTAAGTACGAAGACTCCAAGTCCCACGAGAAGAGCTCAGGGACTACCCTCTTTTATCTATATGATAAGTGTTATGCCTGTGAATGTGTTGTTTTACTATTCCGCCTGGCACCAGGTCCGACCAGTCGGCCCGGAGGCTCGCCGCCTTCTACTACGTGCGATTTCTTGCAGTCGAACAAGTAGTGTGTCGGCACCAAAAAACTTCTCATGTCAAAAGCCGCAGCTCGCACAGCGACTGAATGGTGGACAGGGGTTGCAAAGCGGTGCCCACACGAAAAATGGCTAAGGAAAAATGCGCACATAGCCGGGGCCAGCATCCCACCTCTCCGGCCGGCTGCCGAGCAGCCGGCCGGGCGGCTTCTACTTACCTTGCCAACATCCAAACGGCTAAGTACTTGCCCTCCCGTAAATAGCTAAGTACTCGACCCAGCCGCAGTTAGCAGAGCGGCTGTTTGGCTGGCAAGAGGATAGCCAAGGGAGGGCGGCAAAGGAAAAAAGCAAGGAGCAGAAAGCAAGAAAAGTTAGAATTCGGCAAACAAAGCATAATTTGCGACGAAGGATAATTACATAGCAAAAGGCCCATTGGCCAGTATTCAACAGAGTTTGAAGTACACCCCGTGGGTGGAATTGTGCAAATTTAACCAAATTTTGTCGAGACCGATAAGCAGAAAAGTAAAAGCAACAGCCTAAGGAGCAGCAGAGGGTTCCGACTGGACGGTGGAGTCGGCGGCGCCGGTTGGAGCAGCAGAGGGTTCCGGCTGGACGGTGGAGTCGGCGGTGTCGGTTGGAGCAGCAGAGGGTTCCGGATGGACGGTGGAGTCGGTGGCGCCGGTTGGAGCAGCGGACGACTGAACGACAGAGTCGACAGCGCCGGTTGGTGGAGCGGACGGCTGGTTGGTCTCCGCCTAGTCGCCTCCAGCAGCGGTCGGCGCGCTTGAGCGCGGATCGTTGCTCGAGGCATGGTCAGGATGAGGCTGGCTACCCGCTTCGACCTCCGACACGTCCTCCTCCCTTTCCTCATCCTCCGCCTCCTCCCCTTCGTTGCTGGAATCAATCACCTCGTATGAGTCCTTGCTGTCCTCCGGATTCAGCCCGAACCACTCCAGCGGCGCCTCGGCGCCGTCGTCAACTAGCTCCGGGACGAAGACGCTGGTGTCGGTATAGTCGGCGATCACCGCCGCTCGATTAACAAGGTCGCCCTCCACCGCCACCAGCTCCTCCTGCGCCTCCAGCCAAAACATGGTCAGCTGGGCTAGGTCTAGCCCAGGGTACCACGCCTTGACGAATTCCAGAGCCCGGCGCGCTCCAGCCCGGGCCGAGGAGCCCTTCCAGGACTCCAGGCGGCCGGCGGCCACTTCCAGCCAGTCGGCAGTCCGATTGGGAGTGTGCGGAGCCGACACGCCTGGCCAGAGGGCGGAGATCGCCTGGGCCCCGACGCGTTGAAGACGGCGCATCATCTGGTGAGCCGGCCGAAGGTGGGCCTGCATGCTGAGAAGCTGCTCGTTAAGGGTCCGGGGGGCGTCGGCGGCAATCTGCACGCCTTCTTCCCTCCTCCTGGCGATAAGCCTTGATGGCCTGGTTCACGGCGACGGAGTGGCCTGGGAAGAAGTCTGTTGGGTGAAGGGCAAGGAAGCCAGAGGTTAGAAGCCAGCAGTCGGCCTGAACAGAGGCCGGCGACTCAAAGAAAGAAAAAAGAAGAAGCTTACCGTCGACCATGTCCTCGACACTACCGAAGCCGGCAGTCAGCTGCGCCACCTTGTCGGCCCAGGCGGAGCGCTCGGTCTTGAACTCAGCGAGGAGGTCGGTCTCCTTCATCTTCGCCTCCTTCTGAGCTGTCTTGAGACGCTCCGTCTGCTCCGCCAGCTGCATGACCAGTCGGTCATGCTCCTCGGCAAGTTTGCTGCACTCTGCCTCCTTGATGCACAACACGGTGTTGGCTTCGCCCAGCTGCTGCTGCAAGGCGGCATTGGCCTCTGAGAAGAAAGGACGTCAAACAATCAACAAGAAAGGGACGCAGTTGCCGGGAAGATCCGGCCCGACTGCTCAGCAGTGGGCCCAAATCTCGGGGACTACAGCCCGAGGGTGTGCTATCGCGCCCCCGCAGAGAAAGAAGTTATCAAAGAAATACAATTGCTGGGAAGATCCGGCCCGACTGCTCAACAGTCGGCCCGAATCTCGGGGACTACGGCCCATGGGTGCGCCAGCGCGCCCCCATGGAGAAAGAAAGCCAAGACTTACTCCGGCTCTCGGACAAGTTCGCGGTCTGCTTCTCCAGCTCCCGGACTCCGGAGTTGAAAGTGGTCGCGCGAAGGTTGTGGTAATCCTGCAATAGGGATGCCAGACGGAGTTAGCACTTAGTGCTCGCAAGATAAAGTTCCGGACCACCTGCTCAGCAGCCGGCCCAAAACTTGGGGACTACACCCAGTGGGTGCGCTAGCGCGCCCCCACAAAGAGATAAAAAGATCAAAAATAAAAAAGTGAGGAACATACCCAGATGGCCGCTCGCGAGTCCAGGAACGCCTCATTGCATCGCTTGAGGGCGTCGGCTTCAGCCCGGAGTTTGGCCTGGACATCAAGGGCCGCCTGGTTCAAGGCTCCCGTCCCGCCTCCGCGCACCCAGCCGGAGGGTGCGGTGCTAGTCGCCTCGGTGTCCGGGACCGACGAGCTCGCGGCGCCGGCCTCCGGCGGTCACGATGCTGAGAACGCTTTTGTGAGACAACGGAGCACGGGTGTGCGGGCCTTAGGAGTTAGGCCCGTCACCACCTCGTTCCTGGCTGGTGGCTCTGGCGGGGCGACCGACTGCCTGTCTGGCGCTCTGCCGGTCGGTGGTGGTGGAGGCACGACAATGTCCGGCATGGCAACATCACCGCCCTCCCTCTCCCTGACCGGTTGCTCATTGCCGGCTCCCCGAGTCATTGCCATGAACTCTGGCAGAGGAGGCGCGGAATTCAGGGGAGCCACGAGCAGCGGCTCCCAGCGGCGCGCGGCCTCCGTGAGCCGCTCCTTTGCCGCGGCATCAGCCTCCACCTCCGCCAGCTTCTTAAGTGCGGATGCCTCCGCCTAGTCAGCCTCCGCCTTCTCTAGGTGGGCGGCTTCCCGCTCCTTGCGCGCCTCCCGTGCGTTTCGCTCCTGCACCTCCCAGAGGTCGGCGGCCAGATCGATTCGCCGGGTGGTGGTGCAGGTCTCTGCCGACCTGATGACGGAGGCGGCGGCCGACTTGTTGAGGGTGAGCAGGGCCCTGAGATAAGAAAGCAAGGCAAAGAAATTTGTAGGCCAGATCAGCAAGAAAGGGAAAGCGTAAGAGAAATACTTACGCCGACACCATGGGCGGCGCCTTCAGCTGCCTCTGAAACTTGGCCACCTTCGTCGCGGCCTCCTTCCTCCTGGTCGCGGCGGCCGGGTTCTTGGGCTTCTTCGGCACGTTGCCGAACAGGGCGGCGCCCTGCTTCCACTTGCGCTTGCCGCCTCGAGCAAACGGCCCGGCGGAGGGGCCTGCGCCTGTATTAACGGCGCCCCACGAAGGACGCGGCTCGTCCTCCTCCTCGTCGTCATCAGGCCAGGTCTCCATGCCGCCCCCTTCCTCGGAGCCGCCTTCTCTGAAACCACCACTTACGGCGTCGTCCTCCAAGGCGGCCGCCCCCAAATCGGGGTCGTCCTCTTCGCTCACCTCCCGGTCCGGCTGGTAGTTACCAGCCGGCCCCACGATGGCGGCCGTCGCCGAAGACATATAGATCGGTGCTCCAAAGAAGGATCATTTCACATCAAGACCAAGACTAAGGCAAGAGCTGAAAAGGGGGAAGCTAAGAGACTTACGACAGACGGCGGGTTGTCGCGGGAGTATGGCGGCTTGCCGAACCGCCAGGACTCATCCGATACCTTGAGGTCGGAGATCTCGTTCACCATCCGGGCCACCTCGCCAGTCGGCATGTCCTTTGTGCACATCCGACTTGGGTCGCAGTGCCTGCTCAACCGACAGATTAGATGAGGACGGCCCTTGAAGCGGGAGAACTCGGCGCTCGACGAAGGCGATCAGCAGGTCGGACACCACGAGACCCTCAGCCTCCGTCAGCACCCGGAGCCGGTTGACGGCGACAGCCGTGTCAGCCGATACAGGCTTTGGCTTGTAGCCCCAGTTGGGCCGAGGACCAACATGGGGGCGGCCTCGTAGGGCGGCAAATTGATGAAGTCGACCGCCGGGTCAACATTCTCGACGCAAAAATACGATTGCTGCCACAGTTTCATTGGCTGTGACAGCTTGATGACCGGGAAGGCTTCTTCTTCGACGGTCTGCACACGGCGACGAAGGTGCCACACTCGGCCGCCGTCTCCTTGGCAAAGGTGCCCAGTTTGGCATAAAAAAAGCTCCCCACAGCTCGATCGTGGGGAGGATGCCGAGGTAGCCCTCGCACGCCATGACGAAGGCGGACAGCAGTGTCACGGTGTTGGGCGTAAAGTGGTGCGGCTGGATGTGGCAAAACTCCATGAATGAGCGGAGGAACCCACTCACAAGGAGGCCGAAGCCATGGAGGAAATGCGAGTGGAAGACGACCCGCTCGTCCCCCTGCGACGCCGGCAAGATCTCCTCCCGCGGCGGCACCCGCACCTTGATGAAGGCAGCGTCGGGCATCCGGCACGTGGCCTAGAGGAAGGTGAGGTGATCCTCGATCACCACCGAGCCGTACCAGTGTCCTCCCTTCTCGCGGGCCATGTCGTCTGAGTAGGGCTGCGTGGGGGAGAAGAGGCTCGGTGACGGCGAGCTGCGGCGGCGCTACGGAGGGCATGTGGCAGCAGCAGCAGAGAGAGGAGGAAGAAAGAGTGAGGAGGAGGGCGCACGTGCTCCGTCGCTCCCCTGCCTCCCCCTACTTATAGCCCTCGGGCTGCAAAGCCGAGGGAGAGGGGCGTGGGATTGTGGGATTAACTGCGCCCATGACCCCACGACCCCCCGATTACTACGCAAAGTTACTGTGCAGTAACTCCCACGGGAATCGCAACCGCCTGCCTCGGCCGCAGCGGATCCGCTCGCGTGCCGAGGCCCGGTGGTGGCGGGCCCGGCTCACTATCACGTCCTATCAAGAGCGTGGGGTGGCAGGCTGGCCAGGCTGACGTGCGTTGCATGGCGTGATCGTGACGGGCGGTAGGCCTAGGAAAGCTTAGCAGGCATGCAATCCGTTTCCTGCCTTGGCGTTCACAATCGGCGGGCGAGCCCGCCTCGTCAAACCGGCTTCGGCAGCTGGCACCTCACAAGGCGGACCAAGCGTTCGATCGGATCACAGTGAGGAAGGAAACTGCTGAGGCTGTCGCCTGTCAGCCGCGAGGCCTCACCAGCTTCGGGGACTATTGTCGGAGTAATGGGCCACGGGTAGCCTAACCCGAGTCCCTGAGCCTTTCAAGACTTTGGGCCTGTCGGTGTTCTGGGAACGGGGGTCTCCAGACTTGCCTGCCTGCGGCCTGCGGCGTGGCTCAAGTGGTGGCCCAGTATGGCCCGTCTTCATCTGCACAAGACTCAAGACCCTCGCGAGGTGCCAAGCCTCGCGGGGCGGACGACACAGGACTTCCTCAGGAATGGCCTCGCTAGGCAGGCTCACGAGGAGGCGGAGAGATCAAGGTAGGGTACTTTGCGAGGTGCTCGTGACACAAGACATGACGATCGAGACAAGTGGGCGCCAGGCGGGCGCCGGCCTGCGCAGTGTCCTTGTTTCCTCTTTGGTGCAAAGGGGGCAAGCACAGGCGTGGAGTACCGAGGCGTCAAGCAAAGGTTGCCATTTCAGTGCAACGAGACCAAGACCAGCAGAGCGATAGGACGGAGGTCACCATGGAGCCCAAGGCGGTGTCATCGCCAGTGCCTTTGGCAGCCGAAGACCAACTTTAGTCAGGATAACTTGTACTAGATGTTCCCCTTCAAAATGGCCGTTGCAGGCGCCCTTCCCGCTCAATATTTGGGAAGAGGACCAGGGCCTCTATAAATAGAGCTAGCCACCACATTAGAGGGCATCTGATAGAGTCCTAGCCAGAGAGAGAGGCAATCGAACTCACCCAGGCAGTTCATCGCACCAATTCAAGAACACCTCTCGCTAGGCTGTTCATCCTTTGTACTGTTCATCATCAGCCCCTGAGGCAATCCACTACACCACACACTGGAGTAGGGTATTACACCACAACGGTGGCCCAAACCAGTATAAATCTTGTGTCCCTCATGTTGTTCATCGTTTTAGCTTAGATTCTCGCGAGGCGATCGGACGTGAATCGGTAGGGGGAAGATCTTCGTGCGTACCCCAGAGTTCAAACCATAAGGGTCTACCGGAACCCAACATCCGACATTTGGCGCGCCAGGTAGGGGTGCGCCGGAGCTCTCCCTTCCGTTGACCCATTCTCCATTAGCACCGCGCTCCGCCCTCATGGCGGCCAACGCACTGCCTGCTCTGACAGTCAACGCCGACGCGGGAACCAGGGGGCTCTGAGCCCTCGCCCCCGCCCTGCGGCAGGTGCGGTGGCCGAACAAGTTCAAGCCGGACATGTCGCCGCGCTACAACGGCGCAGCCGATCCGCTGGCCTTCCTGCTAGTGTATGAAGAAGCCGTCCTTAAGGCCGGAGGTGACGACAAGGTCATGGTTAACTAGCTTCCCATGGCCCTCACCAGCGTCCCGCGCATGTGGCTCTTCCACCTGCCGGCGGCTTCTGTGGCCTCCTGGGAGGAGTTGCGCAACCTCTTCCTCACCCATCATGCCGCGCCGGCACCCCCAGTCATCGCAGCCCTCTTGGGTGGATCGCAGGCACCACCTTCGAGTCGCCACGTCAAGCCGTTCGTCCGCCAGATCAGCGCCGTCCTCAAGCGCCATGAAGTCCCCCCGGGCTGGGTGGCACCCCAGGCTGATATGACCTTCAGCTCGGACGATCACCCCTCCAACACCGCCTGTTCGGGCGCACTCCTGATGCTATGTGATACGTCTCCAACGTATCTATAATTTTTTATTGTTCCATGCTATTATATTACCCCTTTTGGATGTTTATGGGTTTTATTTTACACATTTATATCATTTTTGGGACTAACCTACTAACTGGAGGCCCAGCCCATATTGCTGTTTTTTTGCCTATTTCAGTATTTCGAAGAAAAGGGATATCAAATAGAGTCCAAATGGAATGAAACCTCCGGGAGCATGATTTTTGGAACGAACGTGATCCAGAGGACTTGGAGTGCAAGTCAAGAAGCAACCGAGGCTCCCACGAGATAGGAGGGCGCCCCCCATAGGGCGCGCCCCCTGTCTTGTGGGCCTCTCGGGCGGCCACCGACGTACTTCTTCCTCCTATATAAGCCTATGTACCCCGAAAACATCCAGGGGCAGACGAAACACAATTTCCACCACCGTAACCTTCTGTATCCGCGAGATCCCATCTTGGAGCCTTCGCCGGCACTCTGCCGGAGGGGGAATCAACCACGGAGGACTTCTACATCAACATCCTTGCCCCTCCGATGAGTTGTGAGTAGTTTACCACAGACCTACGGGTCCATAGTTATTAGCTAGATGGCTTCTTCTCTCTTTTTGGATCTCAATACAATGTTCTCCCCCTCTCTTGTGGAGATCTATTCGATGTAAACTCTTTTTGCGGTGTGTTTGTCGAGATCCGAGGAATTGTGGGTTTATGATCAAGTTTATCTATGAATAATATTTGAATCTTCTTTGAATTCTTTTATGTATGATTGAGTTATCTTTGCAAGTCTCTTCGAATTATCAGTTTGGTTTGGCCTTCTAGATTGATCTTTCTTGCCATGGGAGAAGTGCTTAGCTTTGGGTTCAATCTTGTGGTGTCCTTACCCAGTGACAGAAAGGGTTGCAAGGCACATATTGTATTGTTGCCATCGAGGATAACAAGATGGGGTTTATATCATATTGCTTGAGTTTATCCCTCTACATCATGTCATCTTGCTTAATGCGTTACTCTGTTCTTATGAACTTAATACTCTAGATGCATGCTAGATAGCGGTCGACGTGTGGAGTAATAGTAGTAGATGCAGGAAGGAGTCGGTCTACTTGTTGCGGACATGATGCCTATATACATGATCATGCCTAGATAATCTCATAATTATTCGCTTTTCTATCAATTTCTCGATAGTAATTTGTTCACCCACCGTAATACTTATGCTATCTTGAGAGAAGCCACTAGTGAAACCTATGGCCCCCGGGTCTATATCTTATCATATTTTCTTCCAATCTACTTTTATTTGCATCTTTACTTTTTGCATCTATATTATAAAATACCAAAAATATACTTATCTTATCTTACTATCTTTATTAGATCTCACTTTCGCAAGTTGCCGTGAAGGGATTGACAACCCCTTTATATCGTTGGTTGCGAGTTCTCAGTTTGTTTGTGTCGGTGCGTGGGACTTTTGAGGAGCCTCCTACTGGATTGATACCTTGGTTCTCAAAAACTGAGGGAAATACTTACGCTACTCTGCTGCATCACCCTCTCCTCTTCGAGGAAAACCAACGCAAGCTCAAGACGTAGCACTATGCACCCCCACCATCTGCCAGGTGGCCTTCACCAGGACCCTCATCGACGGTGGTGCCGGCCTCATCGTGCTCTCGGTGGAGGCCTTCAGCCTCCTCCATGTGCCGCTAGAGCGGCTCCAACCCAGCAGGCCCTTCTCGGGCGTTGGAGGGAGTTCCACCGGATCCCTTGGGCAGATCCGCCTCCCAGTGACCTTCGGCACCCACGACAACATCCGCACGGAGCTGGTCGACTTTGACATCGCCCCCATCAGCCTCCCATACAATGCCATCCTCGGCTACCCAGCCTTGGCCCAGTTCATGGTGGCGACTCACCTGGCTTACAACCTCATGAAGATGCCTAGGAGCGGCAGCGTCCTTACCGTGTCCGGAGACACAAGGGATGCGCTGCAGGCGCTCAGGCTCACTTTCAAGATGGCCGCGGTGGTGCAGCCTACCAGCGCAGATGCCCTCGAGTCCAAGGGGGCTGCGCCGGCCAAAAAGAAGCAGCTATTCACCCAAGACAAGGCGGAGACCAAGCAAGTACCAGTCGATGAGGATGGATCCTCTAGCGCCACCTTCACCATAGGCGCCAATCTCGACCATGAGCAGGAGGAGGCCTTGGTGAAATTTCTGTGCGCAAATAATGAGGTGTTTGCGTGGGAACCTGATCAGCTGGCAGGGGTCCCGAGGGATGTGATTGAACACCATCTCAACGTATGCCCCAACGTGCGCCCCGTGAAGCAGAAGGCAAGGCGACAGTCCACTGAGAAGCAGGCCTTCATCGTCCAAGAAACCCGCAAGTTAGAGGCAGCAGGCGTCATTCGCGAAGTCCGTTATCCTGAATGGCTGGCCAACCCTGTTGTTGTGCCAAAAAAGAGAGGAGAGGAACGCATGTGTGTCGACTTCACCAACCTCAACAAGGCCTGCCCACAGGATCCATTCCCGCTCCCTCGCATCGACCAGATTGTCGATTCTAACGCCGAGTGTGACCTGTTGTGCTTTCTGGATGCCTTCTCGGGCTATCACCAGATCAAGATGGCGGTGGAAGACGTGGAGAAAATGGCCTTCCTGACCCCATGTGGAGTATACTGCTATACCTGCATGTCGTTCGGGTTGCGCAACACGGGCGTGACCTTTCAGCGATTGATGCACATCGCCTTGGGCCGCCAGCTCAGGAGGAATGCCGAGGCCTACGTTGATGACATCATGGTGAAGTCTCAGGAGGCGAGAACCCTGATACAGGACCTGGAAGAAACCTTCACGAGCCTCCGTGAGGTGGATCTGCGGCTCAACCCGGAGAAATGAGTATTCGGATTCCCCTCGGGCAAGCTCTTGGGCTTCCTCGTGTCCTACAGGGGCATCGAGGCTAACCCGGAGAAGGTCAAGGTAGTCGAAGACATGAGTCCACTGAAGACCCTCGGAGAAATGCAGAAGCTCACCGGGCGAGTAACCGCGTTGGGACGCTTCATCTTCAAGCTAGGGGAGCGAGCACTGCCCTTCTTCAAGCTGATGAAGAGGAAGGGCCCGTTCGAATGGACTGAAGAGGCCGACAAGGCATTGCAAGATCTCAAGAAGTACCTTACCAGCCCTCCAGTGAGGGTAGCTCCGTGCCCTCAGGAGCCCTTGGTGTTCTACCTTGCAGCCACACCCTACTCCGCTAGCGCAACCCTGGTGGCGGTTAGGGAGGAGCACCGGGTCAAGGCCGCGCCAACCGCGGCCCCGGCCAAAGCGGAGCAAAGCCAAGAAAGCCTCACGAAGACCAAGATCGTAGCAGATGGGGATCAGCCTCAGTAGGGGGACGCACCCAGAGTGGAGGAGGCCCCGCCAGGCGACCAAGCGTTGGGGGCACCGTCGTCTTGGGAGGCGCCTCAACCTCCGGGAGACGCAGGCTGCGCCAGCACCCTCAACCTCGTCCAGCATCCTATATACTTCGTCAGCACGGTGCTACGGGACGCAATGGCGCGATACCCCATGCCCCAAAAACTCCTCCTTGTGTTGTTAGTGGCTTCACGCAAGCTGCGGTACTACTTTCAAGGCCATCCCATCAAGGTAATCTCAGCATATCCCTTGGAAAGGGTACTCAGGAGCCCCAACTCAGCTGGAAGGGTCGCTGAATGGAACATCGAGTTGCAAGCATTCCAGCTGGAATTCAGCACGACCAGAGTCATCAAGGGAGCCGCACTTGCAGATTTCGTATCAGAATGGACAGAGGCACCAGGGCTCGAAGCGGGCGAGGACCGGTCGCTTTCCCCGAGAAGTGAAGCGCCGGACGGCTGGGTCATGTACTTCGATGGGGCGTTCTCGCGACACGGCGCGGAGGCTGGCGCAGTGCTCATATCTCCCACTCAGGACAAACTCTACTATGTCGTGCAGCTCTGCTTCCAGGACGGAGAGAAGGTCTCCAACAACATAGCAGAATACGAGGGCCTGATAGCAGGCTTGAAAGCCGCTGCCGCCTTGGGGGTAAAGTGCCTCATTATCAAGGGTGACTCACAACTCCTCGTCAACTTCTCCAACAAGGTGTACGAGCCGAAGGACGAGCACATGGAAGCGTATCTTGCGGAGGTCCGAAGGATGGAGAAACAGTTTTGCGGGTTGGAGTTGCAGCATGTGCCTCGCGGCACCAATCAAGATGCTGATGACATTGCCAGGAGGGCGTCCAAGCGATTGCCTCAGGAGCCTGGCGTCTTCGAGGAACGACTCTTCAAACCTTCAGCGGTATCGTCACTACCAAGCATAGTGCAGCCTCGGGAGGAGCTCCCTCAACCGCCTGCCTCAGGAGCATGTGGCCCGACCTCATGAGCGTGCCTGCTCCTGGCGCTGGAGCCTCAGGGGGGATGTTGGACCGCGGAGTTCAAGGATTACTTGATGCAAGGTGTCGTGGAATTGTCACGTCAGATGTCCTTAGTGTCAGGACTTAGTCGCGAGGCCAACGCATCTATGTGGTAGCTTGAGAGGGGTTGAGCAGAATCGAGAGACGCAACACAAGACAAGGATTTAGATAGCTTCGGGCCCCGGGAAACATCATCCGGTAAAAACCCTACATGCTGTTTGAGGCTAGGTCTCATTATCATCACGAGGGAGTCACTGTAAACCGGCTCTCCTCTAGTTCTGTCTAGCCCTAGAGATTGTTTCTTGCTTGTAGCTTGTCCCTCTTTGGGGAGCCCTGCCCCTCCTTATATATGTTGAAGGGGCGGTTTACATGTGGAGTCCTATTAGGATTAGGACTAGTCTATCTCTAATACAAACCGGATACAAGTCTTGGTCTTAACTCTTTGTAAGGTAGATATTCCTTTCCTCTTAAACCGGCCCACAATAGTTGAACCGGCCTTCTAGGCCTTGGGCCTTGTCATCCATCTGATCCGCCCGCCGGGTTACCAGTGAATCATAACAACCAAGCGGATTGCTTGTAAACCGCCAAGGTCAGGGCGGGTCTTCAGATAAACCGCCAAGTCCGGCCGGATTAACTTCCGGCCGGTTTACACCGCGGGGTATATCCCCGACATTAGCCCCCAGTTTAATTTGGATTTATCCATGTTAAACTGATCCTGTAAAACAAATACAAGAACAAATTTGACAGACTATGCTCCGGGTTAAGAATTCTTGTAAACCGGCATCTGATCATTCTGAATCCTTGTCATTTCCTTCTTCTAGAAAATCCGGGTCAATAAACCGGCTTCATACTTAAATTGCTGACGTTGGTTTCTCATAGAAAAATATTGCAAAGAATAATCCACTTGAGTCGGCTTCCAAAGCGCCGGTTTAAGAAATATTGGTCTTGAAATACTCATCTGATATTCAACCGGTTTGAAGATGTAAAAACTTGCCGGTTTAACATTACCAAAATTGCCGGGTTATAAAAACTGATGATCCCGAATTATAACCATTTATAGACGCCGGGTTATGATTGTTGATGATGCCGGGTTGCAGCCACAGGGTCGTAATGATTAATTGGTGACACCATGTCAATCTGGTTTGCTCAAAACTGAGAATTTTGAAAATATTTCTCCTTATATGCATATTACCTGTAGCCCCCAAGTCTTTGAGCAGAACAAAGTGGTGGCTTAAGACTTTACTTCAATATAAGTACTGCCACTTTCAAAGAAATCCATGTTGTTCATCCTAGTGACTAGTAAAAACTGAATACTCCATACTATGTAGCCCCCAAGTGCCGGGTTGTCATGCTTGCAGCAACTAGGGACTTAAAATTGCCTTATACTCATAAAACTTCAACCAGTGTAGCCCCCAAGGGCCGGGTCATTTATGCAATAATGAGCAGGGACTTTGTAAATATAATCATGTAGATTTGAGCAATGATGTGTAGCCCCCAAGGGCCGGCTCAGTAAGATAATATTGAGCTGGGACTTTAATATATACTTCAATGAAAATAACATCATATGATGTAACCCTCATCATGGGACTTGAATCCACGTCCACAAGGTTAAGAGCCTTGTGCTTTACCAACTGAGCAGTGGACTCTTCAATATAATGAATAAAAAGCTTTGTACCTTCAACTGTTGACAGGAGCAATTGGTAGCCCCCAAGGGCCAACTCATTATAATGTGATGAGTCGGGTCTTCAATAATATGAGCAGAAAATTACTTTGCATTAGCCCCCAGGTGTCATGGTGCATGCTTGCAGCGACATGAGACTTGCATGTAATCTCAATTTGAATAATGTAGCCCCCAAGTGCCGGGTCGTGAGCCTGCAGCGACTCGGGACTATTCCTTCCATTGTAGAATAAATCATATCCTTTGATAAAATAATAACTGTTGCGCTAAAGCGACTTTGAAAACTCAATAATACCGGTTACTAATAACCATAAAAATCCAGCCATGTTGGCTATTCAAGATAATATAATCCGGTATGAAAAATTCATCCAATATCATAATGAAAATTCAGCCAAATTTGGCTATTTGAATAATATAACCCAATCATTTATAAGCGCATGATTCCAATGGCGCAATCCAAATATATACTGGCGACGTATAGTCCAAAGCCAGGCCGGTTTAATAAACTCCGGATAATTTCCCATCATATACTGGCGACTTATCGTCTTAAAGCCAGGCCGGTTTAATAAACACCGGATAATTTATCATCATGCTTTATTCAACCTGTCTCTGCATACAACAAGTTTAAAGTGTCCTGGCGGTTTACCGCCGGACGGGTCATAATGCCCAACATATAACCCAGGTTTATAACCAAGGCTGCACTTAAGAATAATCAATGAAATATATCATACCTGTGATATTGAATCACATCATTGGTTTACCAATTTTTTGTAGTAAGAGTGATAACCCCAATCTTGAGTAATGATAACTCCTTTCATACTGTGCCGGTTGATGATAAACCGTACCGGGTTGTGATAAACACCGGTTTAACCATATATAATACTGGCGACTCATAGTCAAACCAGACCGGGCTGATAGTCTCCGGATTATAACTTGATCCTGTATTGACAACTTGTAATTGAAAGTCAAGCCGGGTTGATAAACACCGGTTTACTCCATAATAGGATGGTAACAGAAAATCAAACCGGGCAGATGGCCTCCGGATTAAGATTTGACCGTGTTCCGTCAATTTGTAATTGACAGCTGAACCGGATTAAAACGTTGTCGGTTTAAAAAACGCAGCAAAAATCAAATAACAGTTATGAAAAAATATGGAAGCAAAGGCAATGATAAGACCATTTGCAAAAAGAGGCTTTACTGAGCCGATCAGATGGTGTTACCATGGTCGGACACGACCAAGCTCCCAATAAGGTGTAGCTATGGTTCAAGTTAGCCAGGTCCCCAAATGATTCGTGGCATATATGCCAGATCAAGAGGCGTGGCAATGGTTCGGGTTCGACCAAGCCCCCAAGTGATTTTGTGGCCTTAGGCCGACCAAGAGGCGTGACTGGTTCAGACTTGACCATGTCCCCAAGTGATCTGGTGGCTGTCGCCTATCAAAAGGTGTCGCGTTGGTTCGGACACGACCAAGGCCCCTAGTGATGTTATGGCACTAGGCCGATCAAGAGGCGTGGCTACGGTTCGGATACGACCAAGCCCCCCAGTGATGTTATGGCACTAGGCCGATCAAGAGGCGTGGCTATGGTTCGGATACGACCAAGCCCCCAAGTGACCAATAATATGATAAGCCAATAAGGCATGATACCCATGTTTGGACCGCGCATCATGGCAGCAAGTCTTCTTTGGCACCCTTTAACTTTTTGCAAGAAATAAATCCTTCTTGAACCGGGATTTTGAACCGGATATTGAGAGCTTTCAAGGATTTGTGGGAGACATCTTTCCCTTGAACCGGATTGTAAACCGGAATCTTCATTTTCAGCCGGAAATTTTCTGATGGCCTTTCAACTCGAACTTGCGAGAAGTTAATTCCTTTTTGAACCGGACATTTTTAAACCGGATTTGAGAGTTTGAGATCTTTGTGGGAGAATATATTTCCCTTGAACCGGATTGTAAACTGGATACTTGAGAGCTTCAGTGAGACTGACTTCCCTTGAGCCGGATTTTAAACCGGAATCCTTTCTGATGATCCGGAACTTCTTCACTGAGCCGGGATTTTGTAACTGTTATATACTTTCTAAGACGGAAATTTTCCGACAGCCTTTAAATTTTCATAACAGTAGCCTCCGGGACCGGGTTATCTTTCCCTCCATCGTCCTGGGTTTTTAACTTTGCTGAAACTGGCAAGATTTGCTGAGTTATGTCATCGTAGCCCCCAAGTCTCAAAGGTGACTCGAGGAGTTGGCTTGAGATTCTCCATGTTCGACCGTGATATAAACCGGCATAACTTGTATATCATTGGTGTTGATAGCACGATGTGAATCCACAGAAGGTTGTGATGACTGCGGCGGGTTATAAATGATCCCGTATGAGCCATGTCAGCAACTCGGCCAATGGCTCCTTCCAACTGGCGATTTGAAGTTAACCAAACTATAGTGGCGGCGACTTGTGCGCCTGCCCATTGAACCATCCGGTGTAGACGGCGATTGATAGTATATGACAATTTGCCTCCATTTTGAAAGAAAATCGGGCTACCCCAGCTGTGACTTGCTCATGCAGACAGGTGCGGCCTGGTATGTTGATGTGGACCAGGCCGCAATAAATGGACGGTAGAGACATCCACAATATTAGAGGTGGCTTGGACAGATGAACCGGCCACGGTGTTGTAAACCGGTGCGGATGAGCAAGTTGTCCTCCTTGTTGTAAACCGGTGTGGTCATAAAGAACGGCCAGCGCATTGTAAACCGGCGCGGTCGCGAGAGACGGCCATGGCGTTGTAAGCCGGTGCAGGAGCCCGTTGAGTAACGACGATGACCTGCGCCAACAGATGTTGGCGTGTCTCCACCTCCGCGGTATGATATCATTTTTTATCGTAAATAATTTGCCCTACATAAACAATATTGCAGACCAAGGCAAAGATAAACTTGTTCTTTGACAAAAACAACATGTGATAATAAAAACAAACTTGGATGGATATCACCTGATGCGTCAGGCCAGTAGTTATCCATCACGGAGTTGATGATCACCGTGGTGAAGCTAAAATTAATCACGGGTGAACCGGTCATGGCGTCGTAAGCCGGTGTGGACGGGCGAGTCAGCTGGCGTGTCTGATGTAAACTGGACCATGACACGCGTGCCCATGAAGCCATGCGGCACCGCTGAACGTGCATCCGCAGTATGACACCACCCTTTTTCTTTTAATAGTCGTCCTGCATAAAAAATATTACAGTACGAAGTGATTCTTTTTTGATAAAAAATGATATGCGCTAATAAAACAAATCTGGATGGATGTCACCTGGTGCATTGGTACAACAGATGATCCTAAGCAATGTCCGTAGATAACCTCTGTTCTTCTTAATAGCGCAGGACTAATCCGCCTGTCCTCCCACCAAGCAGGTGCCCCCAGGCGGAGGTGGCAAGCCGGCAAGTCGCTGTGGGGTCGTACGTATTTTCCTCCAGCTCGTAGTGACTCGGCAGAGGCTGCGGCCACACAGCCGTAGTACCAAGACCCGTCAGCGGAGATGGAGGCCCCGATGCAGTGCAAGATGGAGGAGGTTTGACGGAGCAACTTAGCAGTGGATTCACATGGAACGGCTCAACGTGGAGATCAGCAGAGATGTCATGAAATCATCCCCAGGAAACCGAACCACATAGTAACTACTCCATGTGGAGTATCACGTGTAGTATAGCTTTGTCTTTTGACGATATAAAATATCAATGGCCGGTCGATCATCTGGGACTTAATCTCCTTTTTCTTTTATTTTGTTATATGATCCTGTCGCACTGTTTACTTTCAACAGTAGGCCATGCGGACAAGCACACACAGGCTAGGACTCCCATCGGGACTTGATGCTTGTGATCCATGATTAGTAGTATCAGCAAACACGCTTGATCTCCCCGGGAGCAGCAACAACAACTTGACGAAAACGGCTTCACTTGTTGACAGGGCTGCAGCGGTAGTGCGTCCAGTCCTTCCGCCTCGCGGCGTCCGTGCCTGCAGTGACCGGAGTCAGCGTCTTCCATGGCAGTGCAGGGTATGTGCATGGCTTGTGGTAGAGCCGGATTGGAAGTTCTGGCAGATATGGCGCGGCAATAGCCGGTAGAGGAGAGTCACGGGATCGACTTAAGGTGGCGACTCCACGGCCGCGACTAATAGCAGCGGATGTCTGAACCGGTCAGTGCTGGGCCGGCAGCTTGTGGCAGCGCGGCAGCATAGCAATTTGACAGAGAGAGGCTCGGGCATGCCGAGCCAGCCGGAGTGACGGGCGGCTCGCGGAGGAGCAACGGGCTTTGGCAGAAACAAGTCCGGGTGGTGGACCGACTTTGCACAGCGACATGATTGGACTCGTCTTGTCCACTTGCCGACTCGGCTTTTGCATCAGACGTCCTAATTGAATATCAACCAGGACCTATTGACCGGTCACGCGTGGAGGCACAACAGTAGAGTCGGATTCGTCGGATCACCGACGCGTGCGACAATTTCACACGATCCTTCTCGATCTCAAGCGACATGTGGCGGCTCAAGACATCTGCGCTGTCCCTCGCCGGATTATCTGGTGCAATCCGTCCCTGCCGGCTCTTGCTTCACCCGCAAACTTATGAATTTCTCGATCCCTGAGAAAGATCCCTTCAAGAACTCAACACCATCGTGCGCAGGCCCCATGATGGGCGCCAACTGTCGTGGAATTGTCACGTCAGATGTCCTTAGTGTCAGGACTTAGTCGCGAGGCCAACGCATCTATGTGGTAGCTTGAGAGGGGTTGAGCGGAATCGAGAGACGCAACACAAGACAAGGATTTAGACAGCTTCGGGCCCCGGGAAACATCATCCGGTAAAAACCCTACATGCTGTTTGAGGCTAGGTCTCATTATCATCACGAGGGAGTCACCGTAAACCGGCTCTCCTCTAGTTCTGTCTAGCCCTAGAGATTGTTTCTTGCTTGTAGCTTGTCCCTCTTTGGGGAGCCCTGCCCCTCCTTATATATGTTGAAGGGGCGGTTTACATGTGGAGTCCTATTAGGATTAGGACTAGTCTATCTTCAATACAAACCGGATACAAGTCTTGGTCTTAACTCTTTGTAAGGTAGATATTCCTTTCCTCTTAAACCGGCCCACAATAGTTGAACCGGCCTTCTAGGCCTTGGGCCTTGTCATCCGTCTGATCCGCCCGCCGGGTTACCAGTGAATCATAACAACCAAGCGGATTGCTTGTAAACCGCCAAGGTCAGGGCGGGTCTTCAGATAAACCGCCAAGTCCGGCCAGATTAACTTCCGGCCGGTTTACACCGCGGGGTATATCCCCGACACAAGGGATTCTGCCGGAAAAGTAAGAGGACACGGAACGCGTGGCGCGGCAGGCCACGGCCTACTGCATCCAAGACGGAGAGCTCTACCGGAAGCGGCCGAATGATGTTACCCTACGTTGCATCTCCAGGGAGCAAGGGAAAGAGTAACTGGCAGATATTCACGGTGGAGACTGTGGGCACCACTCGTCTTCACGGACACTCGTCGGCAAGGCGTTTCGCAGCGGGTTCTATTGGCCAACAGCACTCAATGACGCAATCGAGCTGGTGAAGGCTTGTGAAGCCTGTCAATTCCATGCCAAGCAGATTCACCAGCGGGCTCAGGGCCTTCAGACCATTCCCCTCTCATGGCCGTTCGCTGTTTTGGGGCTGGACATCCTTGGCCCGTTTCCTCGGGCGTCAGGGGGCTACCGCTACCTCTACGTCGCCATTGACAAGTTCACAAAGTGGGCAGAGGTGGAAGCTGTCCGCACCATCCCGGCCGGCTCAGCGGTCAAGTTCATCAAGGGCCTCGTGAGCCAATTTGGGGTAAGTAATCGCATCATGACCGACAATGGTTCGCAGTTCACCAGCAATCTCTTCAAAACATATTGTGCTAACCTTGGAACGCAGATTTGCTACGCTTCGGTGGCACACCCTCGGAGTAACAGCCAAGCTGAACGCGCCAACGCGGAGGTCCTAAAATGCCTCAAAACACGGACCTTCAAGAAGAAGCTGGAGGCCTGTGGCAGGGGCTGGCACGACCAGCTTCAGTCCGTGCTATGGTCCATCTGCACGACCGCTACCAAGTCAACCAGCGAAACCCCGTTCTTCCTAATCTATGGTGCTGAGGCAGTCCTTCCTCACGAGGTCAGGCATCGCTCCGCGCGGGTCCTGGCTTTCGACGAAGCATAGCAGGATGCCATGCGGGGGTGGACCTCGTACTAGGAGAGGAACGCCGACGGGAGGCTGCGCTTCGGGCTGCAAGATACCAACAGGTGCTGCGGCGGTACCACTGCCGCAGCATCCGCCCTAGGACCCTCGAGGTAGGTGACCTCGTGCTCAGACGGGTGCTCTCCCGGGAGGGGCTGCACAAGCTCTCGCCCATGTGGGAGGGCCCGTTCAAGGTTGTTCATGTCTCCAGGCCTGGCGCCGCATGCTTGTAGACTCAGTAGGGGGTTCCCATCCTGAACGTGTGGAACATCCAGCACCTCCGGAAGTTCTACCCTTGAAGAAAGGCCTAGCGCCTGTAAAGAAGGCCCGGCGCCTGTGAAGCTAGACGAAGCAAGAAAGGCCCGGTGCCTGTGAAGAAGGCCAACGCCTATGAAGCTCATCAAATCAAGAAAGGCCCGGTGCCTGTGAAGAAGGCCAATGCCTGTGAAGCTCGCCGCCCGTGACACTCTCACGTAATAATGAGTCGGGGTTGTACATGCCCCGGAGTCTCCGGAGAGCCGCCCTCGGGCCTCGGGGGCTCCCGCCCACGCCCAGTGGCAGCACTTAGCTCCGCGCTGGTGAGAAGATGTCGAAGACTAGATTAGGTGTCGGACGCGGCTTTTTCATTTGCTTTCTGCAGTTGGCTTGTTCGTCCCTATTTGAAGTTTTATTGGAGTTGATTTCAGTGTTGTTGCCATCCCTGACCTGTGACTCTTTGTCTTTTTCGTCCACTTGACTCATTTTCTCTCTCAAAAGTCTCGCGAGGGGGCTACGCGGGTGCCCTCGCGAGTGTTTTCTAACCCAGTCTTGTGAGGCTTTCCTATCCAAGTCCACTACGGGAGCACCCCTCCCGGTCCGTGCCCCACGGGCATCGCGACACAAACATAGGACCTGAGTCGGTTGCCTCGCGACCGAGACCGGAAGTTACCTCTCCTGACCAATTCTTGCAGGCAACAAAGCGCGCGATGAGGCCCCAGCCTCGAGAAGCGAAGACTACGGCGAGTCCCCCGAGTTAAATAATTCCTACACGCAAGCGCGTGGCACCAAAACACAGTACGGGGACAACAAAGATAGCATAATAGTTAACGACGACAGTCCAGCATGCCCCTGCGGGGCCATACACTACTCTTTCTTTGCGCAGGAAAGGGAGGAAAACAAAATAGACACGGCTTGCTCGGCACCTACTCGTGACGAGGGATTGCACTACCTCCGTAGCTCAGTTGGACCCCTCCTCACGCTTCACCGAGGCACGACGGTGGGCTGACCCTCTACCCCCCTCAGGGCAAGTGTGACGGTGCGGAGGCTGGTCGCGGCCACCGCTAGAGGAGCTGTTGTCCGAAGGGGAGCCGCCGAGGCTCGGCGAGCTACGAACGCCGCCGGCCACGCGCCCGCCTTCATCTTCATCCCGACCATCGCCGAGGCTGGGCACTCGGCCGCCGTCATCGTCTTCGGGGCAGCACCCAATGCGGCGGCCGTCTTCTCTGAACACCCTCATGTAGAGGGTGGCGTCGCCATTGAACTTGAAATGCAAGGTGCACCACTGGCTCAGGCCACGCGCACGGGCAAACATTTGCCAGCCGCGGGTCAGGGCCACGTTCCCGGCGACGGAGAACTCCAGCGAAGCCCAGGAGGCCCTACTACAGCAACCGTCCGCTTGAAGCCAGAGGCCACCAGGAGCGCCGGCTGGAAGTTCACCTGCAAAAAAGCGGGGAAGCTGGAGCCAGGTGCTGGATGGGTCCACTGACCACACGACGAACTCCGGCAGCACCTCCGCCGAGTGGAAGCGCAGCCTGGGAGGCCGCGCAGCCACGGCACGCCTTCCCTCGCCCACCAGGCGCCCATCACCGCGCAGGAGATCACAGCCACGACCGCGGGGAGCCACTGCAGGAGACACGGGATTCTTGCGGGGATGACCCCGGCCGCGCTTGGGCGGGGGAGAGTCAGGCCCTTCCCGACGAGCCTTTGCCTTCTCTGCGGCGGAGAACCTCTTCGGTGGTGCCATGGGAGATGGCGAGTAGTTGGGATGGGGAGAAATAAGGAAGCAAGGAGGAAGATGTACAGCGGAGGCTTGCACTCTCCCGCCTTTATAGCCGGAGGAAGCCAACCGTCGGCCTCCACGATCGCAAGTAATCAAGACCCGTTTCTGCATGCAGGGACTTGTCAAGTCGAGCGGTTGCCGAGGCAGCATGGGGAAGCGGAGATGCCCACGTCCAATCAACCGCCACGCGACGCCCAAGGCCGCAGGCTGATGGGGCCCGTGGCGCTCCGCACTTGCCCCTTCGCTTCTCCGCTAAGCCATGTCCGAGCGCGCCTTGGGCCCGGGGGCTACTGTCGGTGTTCTGGGAACGGGGGTCCCCAGACTTGCCTGCCTGCGGCGTGGCTCAAGTGGTGGCCCAGTACGACCCATCTTCATCTGCACAAGACTCAAGACCCTCGCGAGGAGCCAAGCCTCGTGGGGCGGATGACATAGGACTTCCTCGGGAATGGCCTCATCGGGCAGGCTCGCGAGGAGGCGGAGAGATCAAGGCAGGGTACCTTGCGAGGTGCTAGTGACGCAAGCCCGATCGAGACCAGGTGGGCGCCAGCCTGCGCAGTGTCCTTGTTTCCTCTTTGGTGCAAAGGGGGCAAGCACAGGCGTGGAGTACCGAGGCGTCAAGCAAAGGTTGCCATTTCAATGCAACGAGACCAAGACCAGCAGAGCGGCGGGATGGAGGTCACCGTGGAGCCCAAGGCGGCGTCATCGCCAGTGCCTCTGGCAGCCGAAGACCAACTTTAGTCAGGATAACTTGTACTAGATGTTCCCGTTCAAAATGGCCGTTGTTGGCGCCCTTCCCGCTTAATATTTGGGAAGAGGACCAGGGCCTCTATAAATAGAGCTAGCCACCACAGTAGAGGGCATCTGATAGAGTCCTAGCCAGAGAGAGAGGCGATCAAACTCACCCAGGCAGTTCATCGCACCAGTTCAAGAACACCTCTCGCGAGGCTGTTCATCCTTTGTACTGTTCATCATCAGCCCCTGAGGCAATCTACCACACCACACACTGGAGTAGGGTATTACACCACAACGGTGGCCCGAACCAGTATAAATCTTGTGTCCCTCGTGTTGTTCATCATTTTAGCTTAGATTCTCGCGAGGCGATCGGACGTGAATCAGTAGGGGGAAGATCTTCGTGCGCACGCCAGAGTTCGAACCTTAAGGGTCTGCCACATCCGACAGGGTCGGCTTTGCCCCACGAGACTTCAGAATGAAGCGTCGCCTTCCGGTGGCCGGCTGGCTCAACGGCCGGCTGCCCGAAGACAGCCAAGCACCAGCAGACGACACCAAGACGGGCTGACTCCTAGCAGACAGCCTCCGGAGAGGCCGGCTTCTAGCAGGGGGCCACCCGGTGCCCTCAAAGTCTGCGCCCTTCATCAAGAGGACAAGACAGGGTGAGGCTACAATGTAGTCCCTCACGCCCGAATCCCAGACTTGGCATGGCCACAGTGCCCCGTACAGGAGGAGATTTCCGCATGGCACGACACTGTTGCCACTTCCCCCTTGACATCACTCCTAACAGGCAGAGCCCTGTTCCCACGATGACCTGTCGGTACGACCTGCAGGCGGCGGGCCCTACCAGGCAGTGAGAGCCCGGAAGATGGCAGAAGCCAGACCAGCCGGACCTAAGGGAGGCTGGCTTCCAGCAGGCGGCCCGTTCCTCCCTCGGGGCCCGTGCACCATTAACCTGATGAGGCGCGGTGTGGCTACAGTGATCTCCCACCAGGCGGCGGGACTGTAGCCACGCTCCCCTGACCAAGCCTGCGTCATTAGCATCACGGCTATAGTAATCAGCCACCAACCAGACCCGCCAGAGGTGGGAGCGGACTGTTGGCTCCGTACCCGACCAGTCGGAGGGGCCCACCAGGCGACGGGCCCCAGCTGCCGGCGGAGAAGCCAGCGACCAGAGACACTGACACTCGGGTCCTACACCCGGCCGAGTTACCATTGTACCCCTGGGGGTAAGCCTATATAAACCCCCCAAGGCACCCATGCAAAGGGTTCCCAACCTATTAGAACTAGCCACACACCTAGGGGAAGAGAGACCTAGCCCTGCCTCCTTCTACCTCTAGCATACATCTCGAGGAGCACCATTGTACTCACTAGTGCCTTAGTGGTCATGCGGAGACCCCGCAGAGTAGGACTAGGGGTGTTATCTCCTAGGAGAGCCTCGAACCTGGGTAAAGTGCGTCGGCGTTCGTGTCTACGCCTCATCCCGCTTCCAGGCACCGGTGATGCTCTACTTGCTCCAACCATAATAAACCATCCTTTGGCATATGTCGCACCCAACCCCCGACAAGAATCCAACGGCGGGAGGTCGTTGGTGGCGAGGAGATGATCCGGAGACCCGAGGGGGCAGAGCAGGACACGCGCGAGCTGAGAGGATTTGAAGTAATTTCCAAAATCTCACCCGTGGGTATTTATATCCCGACCCTGTCGGTTTGACCAAGTGGAAGAACTCGGTGGCACTGATATTGCAGAATTACAAGCGGTTGCTGCAACTCGGTGTGACCGATGTGTTCAAATCGGTTGCACCGAGATGAAAACCTAGATCAACTTAGTGAACTCGGTTTGACCGAAATGGATTTCTCGGTCAGACCGAAATGCACAAAGAGGTTTTGGAAGTTTAAGTCTATGAAGAATTGGGGACTCCGAGTTCTCCTCACACAGAGTGGTTCGAATCTGACTTGATCAAACTTTGTGATGTAGCATGAATAGAGTTTGAGACGAGAAAAGCATAGATAGCTAGGGAAGGTTCTTAGGCATTCTTGTTCATCCACTTGGCAAAAGAGAAGGAGCCAAATAAACAAAGCAACAAGTGGATGTCCTCGGATGAGTAAAATATGCAACCAACATTCTCACACAATAAGATGGCAAATGAAATATGTGGCAAAGCATGCACAACCAATTCTAGCATCTATCAAATAATTGGCGATGACTAGGTCATCTATATATGAGTATATTGACTTAGGAGTCAAATGAGAACATTTGATTATAGGTCATACTCATCATTTAAGCACAAGTGGGATTACCACTTTTACATAAAGCATTGTTGTGTTCACACCATTAGAGTTGCTTTAGCTCATTCTTTAGAGTAAAGCTCCCCCTAGATGTGAGATCACCCCTAAGAGGGATGAACTAACCTTGGGTTTTGTCGATGATGACTTCATGTAGGTGTTGAAGATGTGGATGCTCAATGTTGTTGTAGATCATTAGGAGCAATCCATTGGAGTGAGTTGCACTTTCAATACCTACACGGGTTAGTCCCACAAGGAACAAGCAAGGATATCCATAGACATAGAGTGATGCACGCACAAGATGATGTCCATGAAAGCATTAGGTTACCTTGTCCCTTGTCTTACCAACAAGAGGGTTTGTGACTCCTTGAACTAGTGCAAGATGTGGAAGTTGATTGCACTTGTCCTTGCCAAAATGATGTGAGTGAAGAATGTTGGCGGAGTCACCCTCAAGAACTCTCTAGTCCTTCTTTGGGATCCACATCATCTTGATGGGAATCCTTGGGGTTGTAGTGGAACTTGATGACGTATAACTTGATGTAGTCTTGGGAACCCACTTGACCAAGGCCTTGGGAGCTTCTTCAAATGCATCAATCTCCTCTTGAAGCTTGTCCTTGCCTTTTTGCTTGTGGTCTTGTGGTGGAAGATCATCTTGAGCTTGTGTCCCTTGGAAAGAAGTGGGATCATACTTCTCTTGTTGGGGAACAAACTTTGTCTTGGGGTATTGATCTTCTTCCCACTCAACTCCATTGGCATTGAACTTCCGTTCAAAACCAACACCTTGATTCTTTCGGTGCCTTCCTTGCTTGCGTACAATTTCCTCAAATTGTTTACTTTCGGCAAGGCTCTTGTAGACACCCTTCTCTATAATTCCCTTCAATAAGCAATTTTCTTGCTCAAGTGTAACTTGGCTAAGAGAATCATTAGTGGAATCAAGAGAACTACTAGAAGCAACAACATTGGATTTAGCATGATTATTGTTACTACTAGAAGAAGAGTCTTTCTTACTCTTGTTACTAGACTTGACTTGTGGCATGTAAGTAGATAAGAGTAAACGCTTGGCAATGTAAGAAGAACTTTTCTTGCAAAGATCATCATTGATTGCCTTTAAAAACTCATGCTCTTGCTCAAGGTTGAGCTTTTCAAAGCGTAACTTCTCATGAGTCTTTAAAAGTTCTCGATGATCTTCCAAGGTAGTTTCATGAGCTAACTTAAGAGTGTTTAGTTCTTTAGTTAGGCGCCCAATCTTCTCCTTATCATTGTCATTCATTTTATCTTGATTAGCATGATTAATTGACATTTCATCATAGTATTCATCACTAGAGTTGTCAACAAGTAAATCATCATCACCTAACAAGTCATCTTCATCACTATTGAAATCAACATACTCGGGGTGTGATACCTTTGGGCCTTTAGCCATGAAGCATCTTCCAATTCCTTCATTTGGTGAGTCAAATATGTTGTAGGAGTTGCTTAAAACAAGTGCTAGACCGGCAACACCTTCATCTTGAGTATATTCGGAGTGATAGCTTCTCTCGGAGTGATGGTCGAAGTCGGAGCCGGATACCCATTCACCAACATGAGCTTGATGTCTTCGCTTTGTGTAGCTCTTTGATGATTTGTCCTTCCTTTCTGAATCCTTGCTTCTCCGGGAGGTTCTTCGTTCATAATGATCATCTCTACTCCTCCTCCCTCTTGGTGGCGATTCTTCTCTTCTACTTCTTCTTTTGGGTGAATCTTATCTCCTTTTGTAAGGAGTCGTACACTCATTGGAATAGTGTCTGGGTCTTCCACAATTGTAGCAATTACGTTCACGACTCGAAGATCTTTTGTCATTGTAGGACCTTGACTTAGAACTTCTTTCCTTGCTTCTACTCTTGTAGAACTTGTTGAAGTTTTTCACCATTAAGCTCAATTCTTCATTGAAGATTTGTTTCTCACTTGATGATGTAGGAGCATCACATAGGCTTTGTAAGCACCACTTGACTTATTGTGAAGCTTTTCCTTATCCTTGAGTGACATCTCATGAGCAACAATTCTTCCAATGACTTCTGTTGGCTTGAGATCTTTGTAATTGGGCATCATTTGGACCAATGTGCACACGATATCATATTTTCCATCCAAGGCTCTTAGCATCTTCTTGATGATGAATTTATTGGTCATCTCTTCACTTCCTAAGCCGGCAATCTCATTTGTGATGAGAGCAAGCCTAGAGTACATTTCAGCGACACCTTCACCATCCTTCATTTTGAACTTGTCAAGTTGACTTTCAAGCACATCCAATTTGGATTCCTTGATGGAGTCGGTACCTTCGTGCATATCAATCAAAGTATCCCAAATTTCCTTTGCATTCTCAAGGCGGCTGATTTTGTTGAATTCTTCAGGGCACAATTCGTTGAAGAGGATATCACAAGCTTGAGCGTTGTATTGCAGCATCTTCAATTCTTCCGCGGTAGCTTCATGGTTCGGTTCTCTCCCAATAAAGAATTCACCTTGCAAGCCAATACACACAATAGCCCAAATGACGGGGATATGTCCAAGAATATGCATTTTCATCTTATGCTTCCAACTAGCAAAATTAGTACCATCAAAGTAAGGACCTCTATGATGGTAATTTCCCCCGCTAGATGCCATACTCTCCTAGGTTGTGAAACCAAGGCTATGATCACCAAAAGCTATGGAAATCAAGGCAAATGGAGACCAAAGCTCTGATACCAATTGTAGGATCGAAATTATGTCTAGAGGGGAGGTGATTAGACTACTTGACCAAATAAAAACTTAACCTTTTCCCAATTTTAGTTCTTGACAGGTTTTAACAACTTAGCACAAGTCAAGCAATCTTAACACAATTCAAGCAAGCATGCAAAGAGTATATGAGCAGCGGAAAGTAAAGCATGAAACTTGCAAGAATGTAAAGGGAAGGGTTTGGAGAGTGCAAACACAATAGGAGACACGGATGTTTTTGTCGTGGTTCCGATAGGTGGTGCTATCGTACATCCACGTTGATGGAGACTTCAACCCACGAAGGGTAACGGCTGCGCGAGTCCACGGAGGGCTCCACCCACGAAGGGTCCATGAAGAAGCAACCTTGTCTATCCCACCATGGCCATCACCCACGAAGGACTTGCCTCACTTGGGTAGATCTTCACGAAGTAGGCAATCTCCTTGCCCTTACAAACTCCTTGGTTCACTCCACAATCTTGTCGGAGGCTCCCAAGTGACACCTAACCAATCTAGGAGACACCACTCTCCAAAAGGTAATATATGGTGTGTTGATGATGAACTCCTTGCTCTTGTGCTTCAAATGATAGTCTCCCCAACACTCAACTCACTCTCATAGGATTGGATTTGATGGAAAGATGATTTGAGTGGAAAGCAACTTGGGGAAGGCTAGAGATCAAGATTCATATGGTTGGATCGGAATATCTTGGTCTAAACACATGAGTAGGTGGCTCTCTCTTAGAAAATGGGTAGTGGAAGTGTAGGCACGATGTCATGGCTTCCCTCACGAATGAGGAGAGGGTGGAGGGGTATATATAGCATCCACACAAAATCTAACTGTTACACACATTATACCAAACTCGGTGGGACCGAATCAGAAAACTTGGTCGGACCGATTCAGTACATATGTGAACGTTAGGCAATTTTGGTGGGACCGTCATGTCATCTCGGTGGGATCGATGTCATTAGGGTTAGGGCATAACATAATCTCGGTAGGAGAGATTACTCAAACTCGGTTGGACTGACTTTGGTAATAAGCTAACAGAGAGTTGGTCAGGCAAACTCGGTGGGACCGATTCGCTCGTCTCGGTGGGACCGAAGCGTTACGAAAAGGAAATAGGGAGTTTGCATTGCAGACTCGGTGGGACCGATCGCTCATCTCGGTTTGACCGAAACGTTACAAAGGGAAACAAAGAGTTTGCAACCCCATCTCGGTGAGACCGAGATCCCTATCGGTGAGACCGAAAAGACTATGGTTTCTGGTAGTGGCTATGTCAAATGAACTCGTTGGCACCAGATGGATCAAATCGGTGGGGCCGAGTTTGACTTTTGGTTTGGGACATATGTGGATATGAGAACGTGGTTGGGGGCTTTGGAGCATATCACTAAGCACTTTGAGCAAGCAGGCCATTAAGCAACACCTCATCCCCTTTTAGTAGTATTGGCTTTCCTATAGACTCAATGTGATCTTGGATCACTAAAATAGAAAATGTAGAGTCTTGCACTTTAGAGCTTGAGCCAATCTTTTGTCCTTAGCATTTCGAGGGGTCCACATTCGTTATCCATGCCATGACAAACATTGAACTTTCCTAAAATATTTTTCTTGAAATTGCATTAGTTCAATGATCTATATGTTGTTAATCATTACCAAAACCACACAGGGATAGTTGCACTTTCGCTTTGCTATGCTAGGGATGTGTGGCGGACAAACGGACCACATATTCGGATTCATCTCGTTGATCTGAGCAACTTTCATGTAGAAAACTTTTTCATCCGAGTTACAGATTATTTTCTATGAATACCTAAAGTTTTAGCAATATTCTGAAATTAATTTTAATCCAAAAATAAATAGGAAATTGCTAGGTACACCTGGTGCAGTGCACCCAGCAGTGCACCAAAGGATGACAGTGGGCCCAAGGGGTCCCAGTTGACCCAATCAACAGTCAATTGTTGACTAGTCAAAACTACAGATGGGGCCCAGGTGTCATTCACACATATTCAACATTTTCTTTATTTTAGTGGATAATTAAAAAGGGGGGTCCATCTGTCATAGACTAGTATTTTAATAGATTTATTTAACTAGCTAACTTAGTAGTGGGGACCCACACGTAACAAACTAGTTAGAGGAGGTTAGTCTAAAGGAGGATTAGCACCTAAGCTAATCAAGGGTTGGCCCGTATGAGAACTGGCCTTGGGCCATTGCTGGGGTGTGCATGCGCGTGGCACAAAGGCCATGGCCAGGGCGAGTGAGGCAGCAACGGAGGCCGCGTGGGCGCATGATGCAGGAGCAGGAAGTGGCAGGCGGAGCCGGCGAGGCTTTGTCGCGGCAGCAAGCAGCAGTCGCGCTCAGGGTAGCAATAGTGAGCAGGCGAGGGCGGAGGTGCGCAGGGCAGCACGGTCGCAGCGGCGTAGCGGTCAGCAGCAAGCAGAAGGCCGCTACGGGCAGGGGCGGCTGCAGCTAGGGTGCGGTGATACGTCTCCAACGTATCTATAATTTTTTAGTGTTCCATGCTATTATATTACCCCTTTTGGATGTTTATGGACTTTATTTTACACATTTATATCATTTTTGGGACTAACCTACTAACCGGAGGCCCAGCCCATATTGCTGCTTTTTTGCCTATTTCAGTATTTCGAAGAAAAGGAATATCAAACGGAGTCCAAATGGAATGGAACCTTTGGGAGCGTGATTTTTGGAACGAACGTGAACCAGAGGACTTGGAGTGCAAGTCAAGAAGCAGTCGAGGCTCCCACGATATAGGAGCCCCCCCCCCCCACGTAGGGCGCGCCCCCCTGTCTCGTGGGCCCCTCGGGCGGCCACCGACGTACTTCTTCCTCCTATATATATCTATGTACCCCGAAAACATCCAGGAGGAGGACGAAACACAATTTCCACCACCGTAACCTTCTGTATCCGCGAGATCCTATCTTGGAGCCTTCGTCGGCGTTCTGCCGGAGGGGGAATCGACCACATAGGGCCTCTACATCAACATCCTTACCCCTCCGATGAGTTGTGAGTAGTTTACCACAGACCTACGGGTCCACAGTTATTAGCTAGATGGCTTCTTCTCTCTTTTTGGATCTCAATACAATGTTCTCCCCCTCTCTTGTGGAGATCTATTCGATGTAAACTCTTTTTGCGGTGTGTTTGTCGAGATCCGATGAATTGTGGGTTTATGATTAAGTTTATCTATGAATAATATTTGAATCTTCTCTGAATTCTTTTATGTATGATTGAGTTATCTTTGCAAGTCTCTTCGAATTATCAGTTTGGTTTGGCCTTCTAGATTGATCTTTCTTGCCATGGGAGAAGTGCTTAGCTTTGGGTTCAATCTTGCGGTGACCTTACCAAGTGACAGAAAGGATTGCAAGGCAAGTATTGTATTGTTGCCATCGAGGATAACAAGATGGGGTTTATATCATATTGCTTGAGTTTATCCCTCTACATCATGTCATCTTGCTTAATGCGTTACTCTGTTCTTATGAACTTAATACTCTAGATGCAGGCAGGAGTCGGTCGATGTGTGGAGTAATAGTAGTAGATGCAGGCAGGAGTCGGTCTACTTGTTGCGGACGTGATGCCTATATACATGATCATACCTATATAATCTCATAATTATTTGCTTTTCTATCAATTGCTCGACAGTAATTTGTTCACCCACCGTAATACTTATGCTATCTTGAGAGAAGCCTCTAGTGAAACCTATGGCCCCCGGGTCTATCTCTTATCATATTTGCTTTCAATCTACTTTTATTTGCATCTTTACTTTTTGCATCTATATTATAAAATACCAAAAATATATTTATCTTATCTTACTATCTTTATTAGATCTCACTTTTGCAGGTGGCCTTGAAGGGATTGACAACCCCTTTGTTGCGTTGGTTGCGAGTTCTTTGTTTGTTTGTGTAGGTGCGTGGGACTTTTGAGGAGCCTCCTACTGGATTGATACCTTGGTTCTCAAAAACTGAGGGAAATACTTACGCTACTATTGCTGCATCACCCTCTCCTCTTCGAGGAAAACCAACGCAAGCTCAAGACGTAGCAAGAAAGATTTCTGGCGCCATTGCCGGGGAGGCTTCCACCAAGTCAAGTCAAGATTCGACCTCCCGCCAACGTGCGATTTCTTGCACCGTTGTCGGGGAGGTCTTCGCTCAAGTCAAGACATACCAAGTACCCATCACAAACCCATCTCCCTCGCATTTACATTATTTTCCATTTGCCTCTCGTTTTCCTCTCCCCCACTTCACCCTTGCCATTTTATTCGCCCTCTCTTTCCCAATCTCCTCCCCTCTCTTTCGCTCGCTTTCTTCCGCCTTGCTTTTGTTTGCCGCTATGTCTGAAATTGGGGAGATTATCATCGATATGGACAATAATGATAACGTGGAAAATTTCGAGGCTCCGGCCGATGAACCCCCTATCTTGCATACTAAAAAGTTTCGAATCGGTAGTGGTAACATTATTGGAAAAGGTGTTATTCAAGATTTCTTTACTTGTGTCGGTGCTTTACCTTCCATGGGTGGTTCTATTCTTCATAAAACTAGTAGTCTTGCGGATGCCGTTGCTATGCTACTGGTTGAGCTTGAAAGACAATTTATGCATATGCATCCTTGCATACAAATAATTTTTCTAGAATTTTCCAATATTGAGCATTCTTCTGTTAAACGCGCTGTTACTATCTTTTTGGCTCATGAGTTTAGATTTATCATAAGAGAGGCCAAAGAAATCTTTGCGCACTATAGGGTGGACGCCGGTCGTCCTCCCATAGAGGCGATCCTCTATGATAAAGAGGAATTTAGGCGTTTTCAATCTTTGGACTATGTTGCTTTTAATGAAAACCTTAGAAAAAAGATTCCTACCAATGTCTTGGTTGATTGCATTAATGAGCTTAATAATGATTTTGCCTTCAAAACAATGAGCTAGGATACTCTCTTAAGTATAGGCTCACAAGATTTTGCCAAAAGAATGCTTTTAGTGATGAAATAGTTGTGCACTATGAAGGGCCAAAGGAGGAACCCGTTCCTACTGTGATTGATCTTGGGGACCTTTGTCCCACTAAATTTAGCCCTTTTGATTACTTTTGCTTGCCTCAAAGAAAACTTGCTGCCGAACGTAGAGAATATGAGATGAGATTTCAAGATCTATCTTATTATTATGGCACTCGTTAGATCTATCTTTGCTTTTATGCCTAGCTAGCGGCGTTAAACGATAGCGCTAGTTGGGAGGCAACCCAACTTTCTTTATGTTCTTTGTTTTTGTTCCTGTTTAGTAATAAATCTTGCATCTACCTTCTGTTTAGATGTGTTTTTATATCATCATTAGTGTTTGTGCCAAGTAGAACCTATAGGATAACCTACGATGATAGTTGATTTGATTCTGCTGAAAAACAGAAACTTTGCACGCACAAATATAATTTTGTTAAATCACAGGAACGTGCTTTTGCATTGATTCTTTGTTATGCTGATAAATAAACAAATTTTACAGGACTTACTATTTTGGTAGGATTTTTAAAGTTCCAGAAGTTTGCGTTAGTTACAGATTACTACAGACTGTTCTGTTTTTGACAGATTCTGTTTTTCGTGTTTGTTTGCTTATTTTGATGCATCTATGGCTAGTAAAATAGTTTATAAACCATATAGAAGTTGGAATACATAAGGTTTAACACCAAAATAAATAAAGAATGAGTTAATTACAGTACCTTATGTGGTGGTTTTGTTTTCTTTCACTAACGGAGCTTATAAGATTTCCTGTTGAGTTTTGTGTTGTGAAGTTTTCAAGTTTTCGGTAAAGCTTTTATGGACTATGGAATAAAGGGTGGCAAGAGCCTAAGCTTGGGGATGCCCATGGCACCCCAAGATATACAAGGATAGCCAAAAGCCTAAGCTTGGGGATGCCCCGGGAAGGCATCCCCTCTTTCGTCTTCGTTCATTGGTAACTTTACTTGGAGCTATATTTTTATTCGCCACATGATATGTGTTTTGCTTGGAGCATCGTGTATTATATTAGTCTTTGCTTTTTAGTTTACCACAATCATCCTTGCTGTATGCACCTTTTGGAAGAAGCCTATTTGATTATAATTTGCTAGAATACTCTATGTGTTTCACTTATATCTTTTGAGCTTGATAGTTTTTGCTCTAGTGCTTCACTTATATCTTTTAGAGCACGGTGGTGACATATTTTTGTAGAAATTATTAGTCTCTCATGCTTCACTTATATTATTTTGAGAGTCTTTTAGAACAGCATGGTATTTGCTATGGTTTTAAAGTTGGTCCTAGAATGATGAGCATCCAAGTTGGGTATAATAAAAACTATCATAGGAAGTGAATTGGATGCTATGATCAATTTGATGCTTGATAATTGTTTTGAGATATGGAGGTAGTGATATTAAAGTCATGCTAGTTGGGTGATTATGAATTTAAATAATGCTTGTGTTGAAGTTTGTGATTCCCTTAGCATGCACGTATGGTGAACCGCTTTGTGATGAAGTTGGAGCACAATTTTATTTATTGAGTGTCTTCCTTATGAGTGGCGGTCGGGGACGAGCGATGGTCTTTTCCTACCAATCTATCCCCCTAGGAGCATGCGCGTAGTGCTTTGGTTTTCGTTGACTTCTAAATTTTCGCAATAAGTGCATGAGTTCTTTTGATTAATGTTGAGTCCATGGATTATACGCACCCTTCCACCATTGCTAGCCTTTCTTGTGCCGCACAACTTTCGCCGGTACCATACACCCACCATATACCTTCCTCAAAACAGCCACCATACCTACCTATTATGGCATTTCCATAGCCATTCCGAGATATATTGCCATGCAACTTTCCACCGTTCCATTCATATGACACACATTACTTTTGTCATATTGCTCTTTGCATGATCATGTAGTTGACATTGTATTTGTGGCAAGGCACCCTTCATAATTTTCATACATGTCACTCTTGATTCATTGCATATCCCGGTACCCCGCCGGAGGCATTCATATAGAGTCATATCTTGTTCTAGCTTTGAGTTGTAATTCTTGAGTTGTAAATCCATAAATGTGTGATGATCTTCATTATTAGAGCATTGTCCTAGTGAGGAAAGGATGATGAAGACTATGATTCCCCCACAAGTCGGGATGCGACTTCGAACTTTACAAAAAAAAGAGAGAAAAGAAAAAAATAGAAAGGCCAAAAAGAAAAAAAAGGCCAAAGAAAAAAAAGGAAAAATAAAAGAAAATAAAAAATAAAAAATAAAATGAGAGAAAAAGAGAGAAGGGACAATGCTACTATCTCTTTTTCCACACTTGTGCTTCATAGTAGCACCATGATTTTCAAGATAGAGAGTCTCATATGTTGTCACTTTCATATACTAGTGGGAATTTTTCATTATAGAACTTGGCTTGTATATTCCAATGATGGGCTTACTCAAAAATTCCCTAGGTCTTCGTGAGCAAGCGAGTTGGATGCACACCCACTTAGTTTCTTTTGTTGAGCTTTCGTATATATATAGCTCTAGTGCATCAGTTGCATGGCAATCCCTACTCACTCACATTGATATCTATTAATGGGCATCTCCATAGCCCGTTGATACTCCTAGTTGATGTGAGACTATCTTCTCCTTTTTTTGTCTTCTCCACAACCATCATTCTATTCCACATTTAGTGCTATGTCCATGGCTCACGCTCATGTATTGCGTGAAAGTTGAAAAGGTTTGAGATTATTAAATTATGAAACAATTGCTTGGCTTGTCATCGGGGTTGTGCATGATTAAATACTTTGTGTGATGAAGATAGAGCAACAACCAGACTATATGATTTTGTAGGGATAACTTTCTTTGGCCATGTTATTTTGAAAAGACGTGTTTACTTTGATTAGTATGCTTGAAGTATTACTATTTCTTATGTCAATATGAACTTTTATTTTGTATCATTTGGATCTGAACATTCATGCCACAATAAAGAAAATTACATTGAGAATTATGCTAGGTAGCATTCCACATCAAAAATTTCTTTTTTATCATTTACCTACTCGAGGACGAGCAGGAATTAAGCTTGGGGATGCTTGATTCGTCTCCAACGTATCTATAATTTTTGATTGTTCCATGCTATATTACACCTTTTGGATGTTTATGGGCTTTATTTTACACATTTGTATCATTTTTTGGACTAACCTACTAACCGGAGGCCCAGCCCATATTGTTGCTTTTTTGCCTATTTCAGTATTTCAAAGAAAATGAATAGCAAACGGAGTCCAAACGGAATGAAACCTTCGGGAGCCTGATTTTTGGAACGAACATGATCCAGAGGACTTGGAGTGCAAGTCAAGAAGCAGTCGAGGCTCCCACGAGATAGGAGGGTGCGCCCCCTGTAGGGCGCACCCACTGTAGGGCGCGCCCCCTGTCTCGTGGGCCCCTTGGGTGGCCACCGATGTACTTCCTCCTCCTATATATACCTACGTACCTCGAAAACATCCAGGAGGAGGACGAAACACAATTTCCACCACCGTAACCTTCTGTATCCGCGAGATCCCATCTTGGAGCCTTCACTGACATTCTGCCGGAGGGGGAATCGAACACGGAGGGCCTCTACATCAACATCCTTGCCCCTCCGATGAGTTTTGAGTAGTTTACCATAGACCTACGGGTCCATATTTATTAGCTAGATGGCTTCTTCTCTCTTTTTGGATCTCAATACAATGTTCTCCCCCTCTCTTGTGGAGATCTATTCGATGTAAACTCTTTTTGCGGTGTGTTTGTCGAGATCCGATGAATTGTGGGTTTATGATCAAGTTTATCTATGAATAATATTTGAATCTTCTCTGAATTCTTTTATGTATGATTGAGTTATCTTTACAAGTCTCTTTGAATTATCAGTTTGGTTTGGCCTACTAGATTGATCTTTCTTGCCATGGGAGAAGTGCTTAGCTTTGGGTTCAATCTTGCGGTGTCCTTACCCAGTGACAGAAAGGGTTGCAAGGCACGTATTGTATTGTTGCCATCGAGGATAACAAGATGGGGTTTATATCATATTGCTTGAGTTTATCCTTCTACATCATGTCATCTTGCTTAATGCGTTACTCTGTTCTTATGAACTTAATACTCTAGATGCAGGCAGGAGTCGGTCGAAGTGTGGAGTAATAGTAGTAGATGCAGGCAGGAGTCGGTCTACTTGTTGCGGACGTGATGCCTATATACATGATCATGCCTAGATAATCTCATAATTATTCGCTTTTCTATCAATTGCTCGACAGTAATTTGTTCACCCACCGTAATACTTATGCTATCTTGAGAGAAGCCTCTAGTGAAACCTATGGCCCCGGGGTCTATCTCTTATCATATTTGCTTTCAATCTACTTTTATTTGCATCTTTACTTTTTGCATCTATATTATAAAATACCAAAAATATATTTATCTTATCTTACTATCTTTATTAGATCTCACTTTCGCAAGTGGCCTTGAAGGGATTGACAACCCCTTTATTGCGTTGGTTGCAAGTTCTTTGTTTGTTTGTGTAGATGCGTGGGACTTTTGAGGAGCCTCCTACTGGATTGATACCTTGGTTCTAAAAAACTGAGGGAAATACTTACACTACTATTGCTGCATCACCCTCTCCTCTTCGAGGAAAACCAACGCAAGCTCAAGACGTAGCATGCGGCAACGCGCATGCCCGAACCGACGCGGGTTGCTGCAGTGCATGGTCAGGGGCGCGGCAGAGGAGGAGCCCTAAGGCGAAGCGGGAGTGGTAGCGCCGAGCGAGCGTAGGTGGCGAGCATTAGCACTAGCAGCGGTAGGCACGTCCGTGCACACGCGCAGCAATGAAGGGGCGCAATTAGGGCGACGACGGGGGCGACGCTCGCGACGAGCAGGCGGGCAACCAGGACGGAGCAGCGGCAGTAGGGTCGCGAGGGCAAGGGACGCAGGCAACAGAGTAGTAGCAGCTACATCAATGGTGACGATGAGGTTTGGGCGCGACGGGAAGCTAGGCTACGAACACGAATTCAATGGGGGAACAGAGAGGTTTTGGGCGCCTGCTCACATCATTGACGAGGAGTCGCTCGAGGAGGCGCGGGGTGTAGTGACGGCGTAGGAATCAGCGAAGATTTCCGGTGACCGAAGGTTGAAGAAGGCGACGGATCCGGCCATGCAGGGGCTCCTGGCTTCGATTTTATGGGGGAGACGAAGCAGACGACCATGACGGCTCCCTTAGATAGCAACTCAGCCGCCAAGGAGCTCGATGGCCACGGTGGCGAGGTGAGGCATGGTGGCGACGGTGTTGGATGTTGACGCAGATGAAGGGGCGAACAAGAGGGAGGGGGAAACTGAGTTAGGGTTGCGCCAGGGTTTTGGAAGAGCCTATATATGCAGGGGGAGTCGGTGGATGGACGGCACGTGGCCGACGCGTGCATGGCCACGGGATGGCTGACACACCCTCCCTCCTTCCTGTAGCGGGAGGTTGGGGACAACACAGATGGACTGGGCCAATGTTATTAGATGGGCCAAAGTGCTTAATGGCACTAGAGCCCATTAACACATAGTAGTTAGGCATGTTCCTTTTATTTTATTTTTATTTTACAGAATTTGTTTGCAATATTTTGAGATGCCAATTGGTCTTTGTAAAATGTGGAACTTGGCCACATAAATACATTACAATATTTGGCACTACCAGAAAAAGTTTGGGAGGAGTTTGAATTGATTTGGATTTTTCACAAATGGAAAAATGTAAAAAAAGGCTGATTTGGAACTGTTTTAATTCCCAAGGGAAATTAAATATCTCAAATGATGTTGAATCATTCATGACAATTAATTACTGAATATTTTCAACCCATCGAACATTTTTACTTGACAGTTTGAAGAAATAAGAATTATACTTGTTTTCAGAATTTTGAATTTGACCTCTGTTTGAAACAAGTGAGGTTTAGCAAGAGTAATAGTGGTGACATGGCATCATTAACAGAGGATTATTGTAGTTTAATTATCCGGGCGTCACAAAAAATTGCTCAAGTAATGGATCCACCTGGATCCCAAGGTATATCAAAGCCAATTTTAATTAACAATGACTTGTAATTTAGTAGTGAGCACAAAGTAACATATATCATGTAATGACGAAGTCTAATTCTCCTCCTATGCATCGAAATGTCATAAAAGAACAATTCATGCACACAAAGTAAAGGCCAATGCATAGTATAAACAGTTTCTTGCAATATTATCTTATTGGAACGTAGAGAGGCGGAGATGCAGTTCCTCTCTCATAATAATTACAAGTAGGAGAAGCAAGCACATGCATATTATATTTATCAAAATCATCATGTGCAATATTAGAAGGCAACCCATCAATATAATCCTTAATAAGAACAAACTTCTCCAATATAGTGTAGTTGGGAGAATTCAAAAAGATAATAGGACTATCATGCGTGGGTGCAATAGCAACAATTTCTTTCATAACATAAGGAACTATAGCAATTTCATCTCCATAAGCATCATTCATATTGGCATCATGGCCACAAGCATAGAAGTATCAAGTTCATCAAAAAGGGATATTTCAAATGAATCAAGAGGATCATAGCATTCATCCTTCGATAAGCACGGAGGGAAATTAAACAATGTATGGGATAAAGAGTTACTCTCATTAGAAGGTGGGCACGGGTGATCAATCCGCTCTTCCTCCTTTTGTTCTTCGCTCTCCTCGTCATCTTTTTCATCTAATGAGCTCACTGTATCCTCAATTTCTTCTTCCATAGACTCGTGCAAAATATTAGTCTCTTCTTGGACAACGGAGAATTTCTCAATAAACGCATCAATATCGGAATTATATTCATAATTCTCATAGAAATATTTAAGTATAGCAAAATTTTCAGGCCTATAAACATCATCATCAAAATCTTCATACTTTTCAAACACAGATTCAATTTCATAAGCACTCTTAAAAGAAACAAATTCTTCTATTTGTTCCACATCATACTAATCATAAATACCATTAGCATAAGAAGCCAAGGTCTGATTATTGATACGTCTCCAACGTATCTATAATTTTTGATTGTTCCATGCTATTATATTACCCGTTTTGGATGTTTATGGGCTTTACTTTACACTTTTATATCATTTTTGGGACTAACCTACTAACCGGAGGCCCAGCCCGAATTGCTGTTTTTTGCCTATTTCAGTGTTTCGAAGAAAAGGAATATCAAATGGAGTCCAAACAGAATGAAACCTTCGCAAGCGTGATTTTTGGAACAAACGTGATCCATAGGACTTGAGTGGAAGTCAAGAAATAAACGATGCGGCCAGGAGGGTGGAGGGAGTGCCCCCCTATTGGGCGTGCCCCCTGTCTCGTGGGCCCCTCGGGCGTCCACTGACCTACTTCTTCCTCCTATATATACCCACGTACCCTGAAAACATCAGAAGCAACCACGAAAAACTATTTCCACCGTTGTAACCTTCTGTATCCGCGAGATCCCATCTTGGTGCCTTTGCCGGCGCTCCGCCGGAGGGGGAATCGATCATGGAGGGCCTCTACATCATCTCCAAGGCCTCTCCCATGAGTTGTGAGTAGTTTACCACACACCTTCGGGTCCATAGTTATTAGCTAGATGGCTTCTTCTCTCTCTTTGAATCTCAATACCATGTTCTCCTTGATCTTCTTGGAGATCTATTTGACGTAACTCTTTTTGCAGTGTGTTTGTCGAGATCCGATGAATTGTGGGTTTATGATCAAGTTTATCTATGCGAAATATTTGAATCTCCTCTGAATTCTTTTATGTGTGATTAAGTTATCTTTGCAAGTCTCTTTGAATTATCAGTTTGGTTTGGCCTACTAGATTGATCTTTCTTGCAATTGGAGAAGTGCTTAGCTTTGGGTTCAATCTTGCGGTGTCCTTTCCCAGTGACAGCAGGGGTAGCAAGGCACGTATTGTATTGTTGCCATCGAGGATAAAAAGATGGGGTTTATCTCATATTGCATGAGTTTATCCCTCTACATCATGTCATCTTTCTTAATGTGTTACTCTGTTCTTTATGAACTTAATACTCTAGATGCATGCCGGATAGCGGTCGATGTGTGGAGTTATAGTAGTAGATGCAGGCAGGAGTTGGTCTACTTGTCACAGACGTGATGCCTATATACATGATCATGCCTAGATAATCTCATAATTATTCGCTTTTCTATCAATTGCTCGACAATAATTTGTTCACCCACCGTAATACTTATGCTATCTTGAGAGAAGCCACTAGTGAAACCTATGGCCCCGGGTCTATCTTTTATCATATAAGCTTTCAATCTACCTTTATTTGCATCTTTACATTTCCAATCTATATGATAAAATACCAAAAATATATTTATCTTATCATACTATCTCTATCAAATCTCACTTTCGCAAGTGGCCGTGAAGGGATTGACAACCCCTTTATTGCGTTGGCTGCGAGTTCTTGTTTGTTTGTGTAGGTGCGTGGGACTTTTGAGGAGCCTCCTACTGGATTGATACTTTGGTTCTCAATGAGGGAAATACTTACGCTACTATTGTTGCATCAACCTTTCCTCTTCAAGGAAAACCAACGCAAGCTCAAGACGTAGCAAGAAGGATTTCTGGCGCTGTTGCCGGGGAGGTCTTCACTCAAGTCAAGACATACCAGGTACCCATCACAAACTCATCTCCCTCGCATTTACATTATTTGCCATTTGCCTCTTGTTTTCCTCTCCCCCACTTCACCCTTGCCGTTTTATTCGCCCTCTCTTTCCCAATCTCCTCTCTCTTTCGCTTGCCTTTTGTGTGCTCGTCGCTATGACTAGTCCTCCTATTATCGTTAATACTCCCGATCATGAAGTTCTTAATTTTAAACAAAGGGAGGGAGAAAATTTAAAGGATGTTTGGCATAGAATTTGCAATGCTCAAAATAGATCTACTAGGAAGCAATCCAATTTCGTCCTTCACAATTTTTATGTAGGCATTACTCCTTGGAATAGATGTATTCTTGATGCCATTACCGGAGGGAATTTCTTGGGTAGACACACTTTTGATGCCTATAATGCTATGTTAGATTTGTTAGGTCCACCACCTCTCTTGGTTAATGGAACTATCTTAACTTTGGAACATGTCATGCAAAGGCTTGAAATTATTGAAGACAAAGTTGCTACTGTTGAGTTAATTGAAAATTTGGATAAAAAGATCCACAATCAAATCACCCAATTTGGATCTAAGTTTGGAGTTACTCTGAAAAGTTTTAAGGATAAAGAACCTATAGTTAATGAAAGAATAGATCAAAATTCTTCAAGAATCGGTAAACTTGAGGATATCATTACCAACTTAGGGGCTGCCCTTTAATCCGTGAAAAATACTTCCATTCCGCCTACTAAAATTGTCAAATTAATGTATGTTCCTAAAAATAAGGGTGAATCTTCTAAGGAAAATGCGGATCTCAAATCAATAAGTGTTCACCCCAATTGTCTCTCTATCGTAAAGAATTTCTTGATTTCTTTCCTAGGAGCTTAATCATTGCCAAAAAGAAAGAAACTCCTAAAAATTATAATTGCTTTATTGAAGAATTGGGATCCAAAGATGGCACTACTTAGATCTATCCTCGCTTTTATGCCTAGCTAGGGGCGTTAAACGATAGCGCTAGTTGGGAGGCAACCCAATTTTATTTGTGTTTTTTGTTTTTTCTTCTGTTTAGTAATAAATTTTGCATCTACCTTCTGTTTAGATGTGTTCTTATGTTTTAATTAGTGTTTGTGCCAAGTAGAACCTATAGGATAAAATATGGTGATAGTTAATTTGATTCTGCTGAAAAACAGAAACTTTGCACGCACAAAAATAATTTTAGTAATTCACAGAAACGTGATTTTGCGTTTATTCTTTTTGATATAGATCAATAGACAAATTTACCATGACTTCCTATTTTGGTAGGATTTATAGAGTTCCAGAAGTATTCCAGAGTTACATATTCCTACAGACTGTTCTGTTTTTGACAGATTCTGGTTTTCGTGTGTTGTTTGCTTATTTTGATGCATCTATGGCTAGTATGTAAGAGTATGAACCATAGAGAAGTTGGAATACAGTAGGTTTAACACCAATATAAATAAATAATGAGTTCATTACAGTACCTTATGTGGTGGTTTTTCTTTCTTGCACTAACGAAGCTTATGAGATTTCCTGTTGAGTTTTGTGTTGTGAAGTTTTCAAGTTTTGGGTAAAGATTTGATGGACTATGGAAGAAGGAGTGGCAAGAGCCTAAGATTGGGGATGACAAGGAACCACAAGATATTCAAGAATATCCAAAAGCCTAAGCTTGGGGATGCCCCGGGAAGTCATCCCCTCTTTCGTCCTCGTTTATCGGTAACATTACTTGGAGCTATATTTTTATTTGCCACATGATATGTGTTTTGCTTGGAGAATCTTGTATGATATTAGTCTTTGATTTTTAGTTTACCAAAATCATACTTGATGCACACACCTTTTGGGAGAAATCCACTTGATTGGAATTTATTAGAATACTCTATGTGCTTCACTTATCTTTTGAGCTAGATAGTTTTTGCTCTAGTGCTTCACTTATATCTTTTAGAGCACGGCGGTGGCTTAATTTTGAAGAAATTGTTAGTCTCTCATGCTTCACTTATATTATTTTGAGAGTATCTTAGAACATCATGGTATTTTCTATGGTTATAAAATTGACCCTAGAATGATGAGCATCCAAGTTGGGTATAATAAAAACTAACATAGGAAGTGAATTGGATGCTATGATCAATTTGATACTTGATAATTGTTTTGAGATATGGAGGTAGTGACATTAGAGTCATGCTAGTTGGGTGATTATTAATTTAAAGAATGCTTGTGTTCAAGTTAGCAAGTCCCATAGCATGCACGTATGGTGAAAGTTGTGTAACAAATTTGAAACATGAGGTGTTCTTAGATTGTGCATCCTTATGAGTGGCGGTCGGGGACGAGCGATGGTCTTTTCCTACCAATCTATCCCCCTAGGAGCATGCACATAGTGCTTGGGTTTTGATGACTTGTAGATTTTTGCAATAAGTATATGAGTTCTTTTTGACTAATGTTGAGTCCATGGATTATACACACTCTCACCCTTCCATCATTGTTAGCCTCTTCGGTACCGTGCATTGCCCTTTCTCACCTTGAGAGTTGGTGCAAACTTCGCCGGTGCATCCAAACCCCGTGATACGATATGCTCTATCACACATAAAACTCCTTATATCTTCCTCAAAACAGCCACCATACCTACCTATTATGGCATTTCCATAGCCATTCCGAGATATATTGCCATGCAACTTTCCACCGTTCCGTTCATCATCATGACACGCATCATCATTGTCATATTGCCTTGCATGATCATGTAGTTGACATCGTATTTGTGGCAAATCCACCATGCATAATTTTTCATACATGCCACTCTTGAATCATTGCCCATACCGGTACACCGCCGGAGGCATTCATATAGAGTCATATCTTGTTCTAGTTTTGGGTTCTAATTCATGAGTTGTAAATAAATAGAAGTGTGATGATCATCATTATTAGAGCATTGTCCCCAAATAAAAAAAGGGAATGGCCAAATAAACAAAGGAAAGGCCCAAAAAAATAAAATAAAAAATAAAAAAGGGGACAGTGTTACTATCTTTTTCCACACTTGTGCTTCAAAGTAGCACCATGTTCTTCATGTAGAGAGTCTCATATGTTGTCACTTTCATATACTAGTGGGAATTTTTCATTATAGAACTTGGCTTGTATATTCCTACGATGGGCTTCCTCAAAATGCCCTAGGTCTTCGTGAGCAAGCAAGTTGGATGCACACCCACTAGTTTCTTCTATTGAGCTTTCATATATTTATAGCTCTAGTGCATCCATTGCATGGCAATCCCTACTCCTCATGTTGACATAAATTGATGGGCATCTCCATAGCCCGTTAATTATCCTCGTCAATGTGATACTTTCTCCTTTTTTGTCTTCTCCACACAATCCCCATCATCATATTCTATTCCACCCATAGTGCTATATCCATGGCTCACGCTCATGTATTGCGTGAAAGTTGAAAAAGTTTGAGATTATTTAAGTATGAAACAATTGCTTGGCTTGTCATCGGGGGTGTGCAAGATGGGAGCATTTTTGTGTGACGAAAATGAAGCATGACCTAACTATATGATTTTGTAGGGATGAACTTTCTTTAGCCATGTTATTTTGAGAAGACATGATTGCTTTGATTAGTATGCTTGAAGTATTACTATTTCTTATGTCAATATGAACTTTTATTTTGAATCATTTGGATCTGAACATTCATGCCACAATAAAGAAAAATACATTGAGAATTATGCTAGGTAGCATTCCACATCAAAAATTCTATTTTTATCATTTACCTACTCGAGGACGAGCAGGAATTAAGCTTGGGGATGCTTGTTACGTCTCCAACGTATCTATAATTTTTTATTGTTCCATGCTATTATATCACCCGTTTTGGATGTTTATGGGCTTTACTTTACACTTTTATATCATTTTGGGACTAACCTACTAACCGGAGGCCCAGCCCGAATTGCTGTTTTTTTTTTGCCTATTTCAGTGTTTTGAAGAAAAGGAATATCAAACGGAGTCCAAACGGAATGAAACCTTCGGGAGCGTGATTTTTGGAACAAATGTGATCCAAAGGACTTGGAGTGGAAGTCAAGAAATAAACGAGGCGGACACAAGGGTGGAGGGCACCCCCCCCCTACTAGGGGCACCCCCTATCTCGTGGGCTCCTCGGGCGTCCACCGACCTACTTCTTCCTCCTATATATACCCACGTACCCCGAAAACATCAGAAGCGACCACAAAAAACTATTTCCACCACCGTAACCTTCTGTATCCGTGAGATTCCATCTTGGAGCCTTCGTCGGCGCTCCGCAAGAGGGGGAATCAATCACGGAGGGCCTCTACATCATCTCCAAGGCCTCTCCGATGAGTTGTGAGTAGTTTACCATAGACCTTCGGGTCCATAGTTATTAGCTAGATGGCTTCTTCTCTCTTGAATCTCAATACCATGTTCTCCTTGATCTTCTTGGAGATCTATTTGATGTAACTCTTTTTGTGGTGTGTTTGTCGAGATCCGATGAATCGTGGGTTTATGATCAAGTTTATCTATGAGAAATATTTGTATCTCCTCTGGATTCTTTTATGTGTGATTAAGTTATCTTTGCAAGTCTCTTCGAATTATTAGTTTGTTTTGGCCTACTAAATTGATCTTTCTTGCAACGGGAGAAGTGCTTAGCTTTGGGTTTAATCTTGTGGTGTCCTTTCCTAGTGACAGCAGGGGCAGCGAGGCACGTATTGTATTGTTTCCATCGAGGATAGAAAGATGGGGTTTATATCATATTGCATGAGTTTATCCCTCTACATCATGTCATCTTTCTTAATGCGTTACTCTGTTCTTTATGAACTTAATACTCTAGATGCATGTTGGATAGCGGTCGATGTGTGGAGTAATAGTAGTAGATGCAGGCAGGAGTCGGTCTACTTGTCACGGACGTGATGCCTATATACATGATCATGCCTAGATAATCTCATAATTATTCGCTTTTTTATCAATTGCTCGACAGTAATTTGTTCACCCACCGTAATACTTATGCTATCTTGAGAGAAGCCACTAGTGAAACCTATGGCCCCCGGGTCTATCTTTTATCATATAAGCTTTCAATCTACTTTTATTTGCATCTTTACTTTTCCAATCTATATTATAAAATACCAAAAATATATTTATCTTATCATACTATCTCTATCAGATCTCACTTTCACAAGTGGCCGTGAAGGTATTGATAACACCTTTATTGCGTTGGTGGCGAGTTCATGTTTGTTTGTGTAGGTGCGTGGGACTTTTGAGGAGCCTCTACTGGATTGATACCTTGGTTCTCAAAAACTAGGGAAATACTTACACTACTATTGTTGCATCACCCTTTCCTCTTCAAGGAAAACCAACGCAAGCTCAAGATGTAGCAATTATCATTAAATTTACATGAAAAGGGAAGGTGTGGAGCCTTCATCCGAGAGCAACAAGTATAATCATATCTCAAGCATAGTTCCCGAGCATACTAATGCAACATGTGAATTTGATCCCATAATAGTTTCCCTTTTGAGTCAAGCGATAATCCCTAAAGTATTCACGTTGATCCAACGTGTCTCCCATTATATAGTTAAATGGTGTTTTCTCAGGATTATTAAAGTAGTGCATAATATCTTTCACATAATGAGCATTGAGGGTTTTAGGAGGTTCCCCATCTCCATGAGTAGCAAGTACACCTATTTTTTTTGGTATTTCGTGTTCCATATCCATAAGTAAAGATAGAGAACAACTTAGAACAGCAAATAAAATCTACTTAGTGATAAAGCAAACAAGCACACACGAGAATATTCACCCCATGCTATTCCTCCCCCGCAACGGCGCCAGAAAAAGGTCTTGATAACCCACAAGTATAGGGGATCAATTGTAGCTTTTCTCGATAAATAAGAGTGTCAAGCCCAACGAGGAGCTAAAGGTAGAACAAATATTCCCTCAAGTTCTATCGACCACCGATACAACTCTACGCACGCTTAACGTTCGCTTTACCTAGAACAAGTATGAAACTAGAAGTACTTTGTAGGTGTGATAGGACATGTTTGCAAGACAATAAAGAGCACGCAAATAAAATCTAGGGGCTGTTTAGATAAAGACACAACTAAGTTAGTTTTAGTAGAGAGCTTTTTGTCATGAGAAAGTTATTTGTCCATAGGCAATCGATAACTAGACCGGTAATCATTATTGCAATTTTATATGAGGGAGAGGCATAAGCTAATATACTTTCTCTTCTTGGCATATGCACTTATGATTGGAACTCTAGCAAACATCCGTAACTACTAAAGATCATTAAGGTAAAATCCCAACCATAGCATTAAAGTATCAAGTCCTCTTTATTCCCAGACACAAACAACCTGCTTACTCGGGTATGTGCTTCTGTCACTCACGCCACCCACCATAAGCAAATCATGAACATATTGCAAACCCTACAGTGAGGATCCCTCATGCTAGCACGACACGGAGAGCACCATAGGACAACACCAATAATAAAACATACAGCTCAAACCAATCATGATCATCAATCAACCCATAGGACAAAAAAAATCTACTCAAACATCATATGATAGCCATACATCATTGGGAAATAATTTATAGCGTTGAGCACCATGTTTAAGTAGAGATTACAGCAGGGAGAAGAGGTGTTACACCACTGCATCCAGGGGGAGAGAGTTGGTGATGACGGTGGAAAAGTTATTGGTGTAGATCGTCATCACGATGATGGCCCCGGTGGCGTTCCGGCGCCACCACGACAGAGCCCCCTCCTTATTCTACTTCCTTGACCTTCCCCCTAGATGGGATAAGGGTTTCCCCTCTAGTCCATGGCCTCCATGGCGGTGGAGGGGTGGGAGCCCCTCCGAGATTCGATCTCTCTCTCTGTTTCTGCGCACCCCGATTCTGGCCTTTCACCATTTCTTAAATTCCTGGAGATCCGTAACTCCGATTGGGCTGAAATTTTAACACGATTTTTATCCCGATATTAGCTTCTTGCGGCAAAATAAGGGCACCAACTGCCTTATGGGGTGACCACAAGGGCCTAGGGCGTGCCCCTACCTTGTGGCCCCCTCGGGCATCGTCTCGCTAGGGCTGCAAGAAAAGCTCGAGGCTCCTCAGCCGCTCAAGATTGTCTCACTTTTTGACTCAACTCGAGATCGACTCAAAAAGAAACAAGCAGAGTTTGAACACTTTATGTAGCTCGACCGAGAAACGAGCCGATCCTGAGCCAATGTTGGCTCACTGGATTTTAGCTCGACAGAATATCATTGTGTTAAATGATCATGTCATATATTAAATGGAAATATAATAATTTATTACCATATATGTTGTCCATAAATTTTCTCTATTTTATTTACAGTTTGTCTAATTCATACTAAGGATGTCACATCTAAACTCCCACAAATAACACAGCAATAAGGAACAAAAAAAGTTGGAACAAAAAATAGACCACAAATATAGTGGACCTCAGGTTAGATGTGACATAATTATGTCACATCTAGATGTGTCCTAAACAGACCCTTTTATTTACCAACGAACATGGAAATTTAACTAAGTGCAGAGAGGATTTAGGCATAATTACGGAACATGGTCGACTATGTTTTAAATATCCTATATTTTTGGCAAAGGTTCCCAGCATATTCACCTTAATTTTTTTGTTTTTCATCCATAGATTTATAATTTTTACCATCTCATTTAGCTCGAAACTAGCTCGAGATCGACTCGAGATCATTACAAGCTGAGCATGAGTCATGTTCTGGAGCTCATTCATGAGCTTCACTCAGTTTGAGCTCGCTCGAATTTTCATGTGAGTTGAGCTGAGCCAACTCCCACTCGCTCGAGCTCGACTCGTTTGCAGCCCTACGTCTTGCGTTGATTCTTTTTCCCAAAAATCACAAATATTCCAAAAAAATCTCCATAAGTTTTATCGCGTTTGGACTCTGTTTGATATGGATTTTATGCGAATATAAAAACATGCAACAAACAGGAACTGGCACTAGGCACTGGATCAATATGTTAGTCCCAAAAATAGTATTAAAAGTTGCCAAAAGTATGTAAAAGTTGTAGAATATTGGCATGGAACAATCAAAAATTATAGATACGACGAAGACGTATCAATGATCAACATAGAGATGTTCACCATTGATGACTACCCCATCTCACGTGATGATCGGACATGGGTTAGTTGATTTGGATCATGTATCACTTAGATAAACTTGAGGGATGTTTATTAAGTGGGAGTTCATTAGTAATTTGATTAATTGAACTTAATTTATCATGAACTTAGTCTTGATAGTTTTGCACATCTATGTTGTAGACCAATAGCTCACGATATAGCTCCTATATGTTTTTGATATGTTCCTAGAGAAAACTAAGTTGAAACATGATAGTAGAAATGATGTGGACCGGGTCCATGATCTGAGGATTATCCTCATTGTTGCACATAAGAATTATGTACTTGATGCACCGCTAGGTGACAAACCTATTGCAGGAGAAGATGCAGACTTTACAAACATTTTGCAAGCTCAATATGATGACTACTTGATAGTTTAGTGTGCCATGCTTTACGACTTAGAATCGAGACTTCAACAACATTTTGAACGCCCCGGAGCATATGAGATGTTTCAAGAGCTGAAAATTGGTATTTTAGATTCATGCCCGTGCCAAGAGGTATGATACCTCTTAAAAGTACTTTGCCTACAAGATGGTGGAGAATAGCTCAGCCAATGAGCATGTACTCAGAATGTCTGGGTACTATAATCGCTTGAATCAAGTGGGAGTTAATCTTCCAGATAAGATAGTGATTGACAGAGTTCTCTAGTCACTATCACCAAGCTACCAGAACTTCGTGATGAACTATAATATGCAAGCGATGACAAAAATGATTCACAAGCTCTTCACGATGCTGAAATCGGCGAAGGTAGAAATCAAGAAAGAGCATCAAGTGTTGATGGTTAACAAGACCACTAGTTTCAAGAAAAAGGGCGAGGGAAAGGAAGGAAACTTCAAGAAGAATGGAAAACAAGTTGTCACTCCCATGAAGAAGCCCAAAGCTGGACCCAAGCCTGAAACTGAGTGCTTCTACTACGAAGGAAATAGTCACCAGAAGTGGAACTGCCCCAAATACTTGGAGGATAAGAAGGATGGCAAAGTGAACAAAGGTATGTTTGATATACATGTTATTGATGTGTATTTTACTAGTGTTCGTAGTAACCCCTAGGTATTTGATGACCCACAAGTATACAGGATAGTTGTAGCCTCTTTCGATAAGTAAGAGTGTAGAACCCAACGAGGAGCTAAAGGTAGAACAAATACTCTCTCAAGTCCTATCTGCCACTGATACGACTCTACGCACGCTTGACGTTTGCTTTACCTAGAACAAGTATGAAACTAGAAGTATTTTGTAGGTGTTGTTGGATAGCTTTGCAAGATAATAAAAAGCACGTAAATAAAAAGTAGGGGCTGTTTAGATAAAGAAGTAATAAAGTAAATATAATGAGTGTGGAAAAGTGGTGGTAGGAGTTGTCAAATTGTCCCTAAGCAATTGACTACTTTACTAGACTGATAGCAAGTTATGGGGGGGAGGCCACTGCTAGCATGTCATCCCTGACTTGGAATTGTATGCACTTATGATTGTAACTATTAGCAAGCATCCACAACTACTAACGTTCATTAAGGTAAAACACAACCATAGCATTAAGATATATTGGTCCCCCTTCAATCCAGTATGCATCAATTTCTATGCTAGGTTGAAGCTTCTGTCACTCTTGCCCTCCAATACATAGTCCTATCAACATACAACTAACCCTATGGTGTGATCCACACGCGCGCTCATATGATGGGCACCAAAGGACAGCAACATAACCACGAGCAAATTAAATCAATCATAGCAATTCATCAACCACCAATAGGACAACGAAAATCTACTCAGACATCATAGGATGGCAACACATCATTGGATAATAATATGAAACATAAAGCACCATGTTCAAGTAGAGGGTACAACGGGTTGCGGGATGACGTCTACTACACAACCTTCTTCTTGTAGACGTTGTTGGGCCTGCAAGTGCACAGGTTTGTAGGACAGTAGCAAATTTCCCTCAAGTGGATGACCTAAGGTTTATCAATCCGTAGGAGGCGTAGGATGAAGATGGTCTCTCTCAAACAACCCTGCAACCAAATAACAAAGAGTCTCTTGTGTCCCCAACACACCCTATACAATGGTAAATTGTATAGGTGCACTAGTTCGGCGAAGAGATGGTGATACAAGTGCAAAATAGATAGTAGATATAGGTTTTTGTAATCTGAAATAATAAAAACAGCAAGGTAACTAAAGATAAAAGTGAGCGTAAACGGTATTGCAATGATAGGAAACAAGGCCTAGGGTTCATACTTTCACTAGTGCAAGTTCTCTCAACAATAATAACATAGATAGATAATATAACAAGCCCTCAACATGCAACAAAGAGTCACTCCAAAGCCACTAATAACGGAGAACAAACGTAGAGATTATGGTAGGGTACGAAACCACCTCAAAGTTATTCTTTCGGATCAATCTATAAAAGAGTTCGTACTAGAATAACACCTTAAGATACAAATCAACCAAAACCCTAATGTCACCTAGATACTCCATTGTCACCTCAAGTATCCGTGGGCATGATTATATGATATGCATCACACAATCTTAGATTCATCCAACCAACACAAAGTACTTCAAAGAGTGCCCCAAAGTTTCTATCGGAGAGTCAAGAACGTGTGCCAACCCCTATGCATAGGTTCCCAATGTCACGAAACCCGCAAGTTGATCACCAAAACATACATCAAGTGGCACATGATATCCATTGTCACCACAGATAATCAGGGCAAGACATACATCAAGTGTTCTCATAAAGACTCAATCTGATAAGATAACTTCAAAGGGGAAACTCAATTCATCACAAGAGAGTAGAGGGGGAGAAACATCATAAGATCCAACTACAATAGCAAAGCTCGGGATACATCAAGATCATGCCATAGATGGAACACGAGAGAGAACACGAGAGAGAGAGAGAGAGATCAAACACATAGCTACTGGTACATACCCTCAGCCCCGAGGGTGAACTACTCCCTCCTCGTCATGGATAGCGTCGGGATGATGAAGATGGCCACCGGTGATGGGATCCCCCTCTGGCAGGGTGCCGGAATGGGCTCCCGAGAGGTTTTTGGTGGCTACAGAGGCTTGCGGCGGTGGAACTCCCGATCTATCTTCTGTTTTGGAAGTTTTAGGGTACGTAGGTATATATGGGTGCAAGGGGTACGTCGGTGGAGCTTTGGAGGGGCCACGAGGCAGGGGGCACGCCCTAGGGGGGTGGGCGCGCCCCCCACCCTCGTGAGCACCTCCCGTATCTTCTGACATGGGTCCAAGTCCATCAAGTGGATTTCCTTCCAAAAATAACTTCTCCAGTTGATTTCGTTCCATTTTGACTCCGTCTGATATTCCTTTCCTCGAAACACTGAAATAGGCATAAAACAGCAAATCTGGGCTGGGTCTCCGGTTAATCGGTTAGTCCCAAAAATAATATAAAAGTGGATAATAAAGCCCAATGTTGCCTAAAACAGTAGATAAAGTAGCATGGAGCAATAAAAAATTATAGATACGTTGGAGACGTATCAAGCATCCCCAAGCTTAATTACTACTCGTCCTCAAGTAGGTAAATGATAAAAAGGAATTTTTGATGCGGAGTGATACTTTGGCATAATTTCAATGTAAATCTTCTTAACTGTGATATGAATATTCAGAACCGAAAGATTCAAGACAAAAGTTCATATTGACATAAAAATAATAATACTTCAAGCATACTAAATAAGCAATTATGTCTTCTCAAAATAACATGGCCAAAGAAAGTTATCCCTACAAAATCATATAGTCTGGCTATGCTCCATCTTCCCCACACAAAATATTGAAATCATGCACAACCCCAATGACAAGCCAAGCAATTGTTTCATACTTATGACATTCTCAAAACGTTTTCAATCTTCACGCAATACATGAGCGTGAGCCATGGATATGGCACTATATGTGGAATAGAATGGTGGTTGTGGAGAAGACAAAAAGAGGGAAGATATTCTCACATCAACTAGGCATATCAACGGGCTATGGAGATGCCCATCAATACATATCAATGTGAGTGAGTAGGGATTGCCACGCAACGGATGCACTAGAGCTATAAGTATATGAAATCTCATCAAAAGAAACTAAGTTGGTGTGCATCCAACTCGCTTGCTCACGAAGACCTAGGGCATTTTGAGGAAGCCCATCATTGGAATATACAAGCCAAGTTCTATAATGAAAAATTCCCACTAGTATATGAAAGTGACAAAATGAGAGACTCTCTATCATGAAGATCTTGGTGCTACTTTGAAGCACAAGTGTGGTAAAATGATAGTAGCATTGTCCCTTCTCTCTTTTTCTATAATTTTTTTTATTTTTTTTTATTTGGGCCTTTCTCTTTTTTTATGGCCTCTTTTTTTTTGTCCGGAGTCTCATCCCGACTTGTGGGGGAATCATAGTCTCCATCATCCTTTCTTCACTTGGGATAATGCTCTAATAATGATGATCATCACACTTTTATTTTTCTTACAACTCAACAATTACAACTCGATACTTAGAACAAAGTATGACTCTATATGAATGCCTCCGGTGGTGTACCGGGATATGCAATGAATCAAGAGTGACATGTATGAAAGAATTATGAACGGTGGCTTTGCCAAAAATACGATGTTAACTACATGATCATGCTAGCAAGATGACAATGATGGAGCGTGTCATAATAAACGGAACGGTGGAAAGTTGCATGGCAATATATCTCGGAATGGTTATGGAAATGCCATGATAGGTAGGTATGGTGGCTGTTTTGAGGAAGATATATGGTGGGTGTATGGTACCGGAAAAAAGTGCGCGGTATTAGAGAGGCTAGCAATGGTGGAAGGATGGGAAAAAGTGCGTATAATCCATGGACTCAACCTTAGTCATAAAGAACTCATATACTTATTGCAAAAATTTAAAAGTTATCAAAGCAAAGTATTACGCGCATGCTCCTATGGGGATAGATTGGTAGGAAAAGACCATCGCTCGTCCCCGACCGCCACTCATAAGGAAGACAATCAATAAATAAATCATGCTCCGAGTTCATCACATAACGGTTCACCATACATGCATGCTACAGGAATCACAAACTTCAACACAAGTATTCTTTAAATTCACAACTACTCAACTAGCATGACTCTAATATCACCATCTTCATATCTCAAAACAACTATCAAGCATCAAATTTTTCTTAGTATTCAACGCACTCAAAAGAAAGTTTCACATATCTTGAATACCAAGTATATTAACATTAAGCAAATTACCATGCTATTAACGACTCTCAAAATAATCTAAGTGAAGAATGAGATATCAATAGTTTATTTAAAGCAAATCCACCACCGTGCTCCAAAAGATCTAAGTGAAGCACTAGAGCAAATGATAAACTACTCTAAAAGATATAAGTGAAGGTCAATGAGTAGCTAAATAATTATGCAACTATGTGAAGACTCTCCCATTTAATAATTTCAGATCTTGATACTTTATTCAAACAGAAAGCAAAGCTAAAGAAAACTACATTTCAAGGATAGCACAACTCAAGTGAAGAAGCAAAAACTTAGTCTCAACCGATACTAACCGATAGTTGTTAAAGAAGAAAGGTGGGATGCCTACCGGGGCATCCCCAAGCTTAGATGCTTGAGAATTCTTGAAATATTATCTTGGGGTGCCTTGGGCATCCCCAAGATTGAGCTTTTATGTCTCCTTGATTCCTCTCATATCATGGTTTCTCTTTTTATCAAAACCTTCATTCACAACAAACTCAACAAGAACTCGTGAGATAGGTTAGTATAAACCAATGCAAAACCTTATCATTTTCTACTGTAACAAATCACTAAAATAATTATTCAACATTGCATACTAAATGCCTCTGCATATTTAATACTCCTATCCTCGAATAGAATCATTAATTAAGCAAACATATGCAAACAATGCAACCATAACAGCAATCTGCCAAGACAGTACAGTCTGTAAAGAATGCAAGAGTATCAATACTTCCCTAACTCAAAAAATTATGAAATAAAATTCCCACTGTAGTAAATTTATCAGAGATCATTATGCAGAAATATTCAACATTATACCACTCTCTGACTTTTCTAGGGAATTTTTGCAACAGCGGTAAACTTTCTGTTTTTCAAACAGCAACATGTATACTAGCAAAATGAGCATGGCAAAGGCTATCCTTGACTTCTTTATTGAAACTAAAGATGCAAAACATTAATATAATTAACATCAAGCAAATACTAAAAAAATAAAATGACGCTCCAAGCAAAACACATATCATGTGGTGAATAAAAATATAGCTCCAAGTGAAGTTACCGATGAACGAAGACGAAAGAGGGGATGTCTTCCGGGGCATCCCCAAGCTTAGGATTTTGGCTATTATTGAATATTATCTTGGGGTGCCTTGGGCATCCCCAAGCTTAGGCTCTTTCCACTCCTTATTCCATAGTCCATCGAATCCTTACCCAAAACTTGAAAACTCCACAACTCAAAACTCAACAGAAAACTTGTAAGCTCCGTTAGTATAAGAAAATAAAACCACCACTTAGGTACTGTAATGAACTCATTCTAAATTCATAGTGGTGTAATATATACTGTACTTCAACTTATCTATGGATCATACACTCTGATACTACTCATAGATTCATCAAAATAAGCAAACAACACATAGAAAACAGAATCTGTCAAAAACAGAACAGTCTGTAGTAATCTATATCAAACGTATACTTCGGGAATTCCAACAATCCTACCAAATTAGGAAGTCCTAAGAAATTCGTGTACCAATCCAGATCAAAAAGAATCAGATCAGGATCACGTTTATGTGAATTAACAAAACTAATTTACTGGGTGCAAAAGTTTCTGATTTTCAGCAGGATCAACACAACTATCACCGTAAGCTATCCTAAAGGTCTTACTTGGCACTTTATTGAAACAAAAGCTATAAAACATGATTACTACAGTAGCATAATCATGTGAACACACAAAAAACATTAAGGATAAATATTGGGTTGTCTCCCAACAAGGGCTTTTCTTCAATGTCTTTCTAGCTAGGCATGATGATGACAATGATGCTCACATAAAAGATAAGAATTGAAACATAACGGGAGCATCATGAAGCATATGACTAGCACTTTTAAGTCTAAACCACTTCCTATGGATAGGGATTTTGTGAGCAAACAACCTATGGGAACAATAATCAATAAGCATAGGAAGGTAAAACAAGCATAGCTTCAAAATTTTCAGCACATAGAGAGGAAACTTGACATTATTGCAATTCCTACAAGCATATATTCCTCCCTCATAATAATTTTCAGTATCATCATGAATGAATTCAACAATATAACCAGAACCTAAAGCATTCTTTTCAAGATCTACTAGCATAGAAAATTTACTACTCTCCACATAAGCAAAATTCTTCTCATGAATAGTAGTGGGAGCAAACTCAACAAAACAACTATCATGTGATTCAAAATTATGATCAAGATGACAAGTTTCATGGTTATATTTATTCTTTATAGCATACGTGTCATCACAATAATCATCATAGATAGGAGTCATGCTTTCATCATATTAAATTTGCTCATCAAAGCTTGGGGGACTAAACATATCATCTTCATCAAACATAGATTCCCAAAGCTTGTGGCTTTGCATATCATTAGCATCATGGATATTCAAGGAATTCATACTAATAACATTGCAATCATGCTCATCATTCACATATTGTATTCCAAGCATTCTATGTAATTCTTCTTCTAGTACTTGAGCACAATTTTCCTTCCCATCATTTTCACGAAAGATATTAAAAAGATGAAGCGTATGAGACAAACTCAATTCCATTTTTTTGGTAGTTTTCTTTTATAGACTAAACTAGTGATAAAACAAGAAACAAAAAGATTCAATTGCAAGATATAAAGATATACCTTCAAGCACTCACCTCCCCGGCAACGGCGCTAGAAAAGAGCTTGATGTCTACTACACAACCTTCTTCTTGTAGACGTTGTTGGGCCTGCAAGTGCACAGGTTTGTAGGACAGTAGAAAATTTCCCTCAAGTGGATGACCTAAGGTTTATCAATCCGTAGGAGGTGTAGGATGAAGATGGTCTCTCTCAAACAACCCTGCAACCAAATAACAAAGAGTCTCTTGTGTCCCCAACACACCCTATACAATGGTAAATTGTATAGGTGCACTAGTTCGGTGAAGAGATGGTGATACAAGTGCAAAATAGATAGTAGATATAGGTTTTTGTAATCTGAAATAATAAAAACAGCAAGGTAACTAAAGATAAAAGTGAGCGTAAACGGTATTGCAATGATAGGAAACAAGGCCTAGGGTTCATACTTTCACTAGTGCAAGTTCTCTCAACAATAATAACATAGATAGATAATATAACAAGCCCTCAACATGCAACAAAGAGTCACTCCAAATCCACTAATAGCGGAGAACAAACGTAGAGATTATGGTAGGGTACGAAACCACCTCAAAGTTATTCTTTCGGATCAATCTATAAAAGAGTTCGTACTAGAATAACAACTTAAGATACAAATCAACCAAAACCCTAATGTCACCTAGATACTCCATTGTCACCTCAAGTATCCGTGGGCATGATTATATGATATGCATCACACAATCTCAGATTCACCCAACCAACACAAAGTACTTCAAAGAGTGCCCCAAAGTTTCTATCGGAGAGTCAAGAACGTGTGCCAACCCCTATGCATAGGTTCCCAATGTCACGAAACCCGCAAGTTGATCACCAAAACATACATCAAGTGGCACATGATATCTCATTGTCACCACAGATAATCACGGCAAGACATACATCAAGTGTTCTCATAAAGACTCAATCTGATAAGATAACTTCAAAGGGGAAACTCAATTCATCACAAGAGAGTAGAGGGGGAGAAACATCATAAGATCCAACTACAATAGCAAAGCTCGGGATATATCAAGATCGTGTCATAGATGGAACACGAGAGAGAACACGAGAGAGAGAGAGAGAGAGAGAGAGAGAGAGAGATCAAACACATAGCTACTGGTACATACCCTGAGCCCCGAGGGTGAACTACTCCCTCCTCGTCATGGATAGCGCTGGGATGATGAAGATGGCCACCGGTGATGGGATCCCCCTCCGGCAGGGTGCCAGAACGGGCTCCCGAGAGGTTTTTGGTGGCTACAGAGGCTTGCGGCGGCAGAACTCCCGATCTATCTTCTGTTTTGGAAGTTTTAGGGTACGTAGGTATATATGGGTGCAAGGGGTACGTCGGTGGAGCTTTGGGGGCCCCACGAGGCAGGGGGGCATGCCCTAGGGGGGTGGGCGCGCCCCCCACCCTCGTGAGCACCTCCCGTATCTTCTGACGTGGGGTCCAAGTCCATCAGGTGGGTTTCCTTCCAAAAATAACTTCTCCAGTTGATTTCGTTCCATTTTGACTCCGTCTGATATTCCTTTTCCTCGAAACACTGCAATAGGCATAAAACAGCAAATCTGGGTTGGGCCTCCGGTTAATAGGTTAGTCCCCAAAATAATATAAAAGTGGATAATAAAGCCCAATATTGCCTAAAACAATAGATAAAGTAGCACGGAGCAATCAAAAATTATAGATACATTGGAGACGTATCACGGGAGAGTGGACCGCTGAATATAGATGGGGTAAGGTGATGGAGATGTTGGTGAAGATGATGGAGGTGTTGGTGAAGATGGCGGTGATGATGATGGCCCCCGGCGGCATTCCGGCGCCACCGGAAGCAAGGGGGAGAGAGCCCCCCTTCTTCTTATTCTTCCTTGACCTTCTCCCTAGATGGGAGAAGGGTTTCCCCTCTGGACCTTGGCTCCCATGGCGTGGGAGGGGCGAGAGCCCCTCTGAGATTGGATCTATCTCTCTGTCTCTCTCTGTTTTTGCGTTCTCGGATTCTGCCCTAGCACCATTCCTTTTACATCCGGAGATCCGTAACTCCGATTGGATTGAAACCTTCGCCCAGATCTTTTTCCAAAAATTAGCTTTCTTGCGGCCAAAGAAGGGCATCAACTGCCTTATGAGTGGCCCAGGAGGGTGGGGGGCGCGCCCACCTGGAGTGGGCGTGGGCCCCTATCTCGTGGCCACCTCGGGCACCATCTCGCGTTGATTTTACTTCCCAAAAATCACAAATATTCCAAAATAATTCTCCATCCATTTTTATCCCATTTGGACTCCGTTTGATATGGGGTTTCTGTGAAACATAAAACATGCAACAGACAGGAACTGGCACTGGGCACTAGATCAATATGTTAGTCCCAAAAATAGTATAAAAAGTTGCCAAAAGTATATAAAAGTTGAATAATATTGGCATGGAACAATCAAAAATTATAGATACGACGAAGACATATCAGCATCCCCAAGCTTAATTCCTAGTCGTCCTTGAGTAGGTAAATGATAAAAAAGATAATTTTTGATGTGGAATGCTACCTAGCATAATCATGATCATATGCCTAATCATGGCATGAATATTAAGACACGAGTGATTCAAAACAATAGTCTATCATTAGACATAAAAATAATAATACTTCGAGTGTACCAATAAAGCAATCATGTCTTTTCAAAACAACATGGCCAAAGAAAGTTATCCCTACAAAATCATATAGTCTGGTTGTTGCTCTATCTTCATCACACAAAGTATTTAATCATGCACAACCCCGATGACAAGCCAAGCAATTGTTTCATACTTTAGTAATCTCAAACTTTTTCAACTTTCACGCAATACATGAGCGTGAGCCATGGACATAGCACTATAGGTGGAGAAAAAAAAGGAGAAAGTCTCACATCGACTAGGCGTATCAACGGGCTATGGAGATACCCATCAATAGATATCAATGTGAGTGAGTAGGGATTGCCATACAACGGATGCACTAGAGCTATAAGTGTATGAAAGCTCAAACTGAAAACTAAGTGGGTGTGCATCCAACTTGCTTGCTCATGAAGACCTCGGGCATTTGAGGAAGCCCATCATCGGAATATATAAGCCAAGTTCTATAATGAAAATTCCCACTAGTATATGAAAGTGAAAGCATAGGAGACTCTCTCAATGAAGAACATGGTGCTATTCTGAAGCACAAGTGTGGTAAAAGGATAGTAACATTGCCCCTTCTCTCTTTTTCTCTCATTTTTTTGAATAGGCTTCTTTGGCCTCTCCCTTTTTTTAGGCTTCGTTGGCCTCTCTCTTTTTTTATTATGTCCGGAGTCTCATCCCGACTTGTGGGGGAATCATAGTCTCCATCATCCTTTCCTCACTGGGGCAATGCTCTAATAATGATGATCATCACACTTTTATTTACTTACAACTCAATATTACAACTCGATATCTAGAACAAAGATATGACTCTATATGAATGCCTCCGGCGGTGTACCGGGATGTGCAATGATCTAGCATAGCAATGACATCAAAAAACGGACAAGCCATGAAAACATCATGCTAGCTATCTTACGATCATGCAAAGCAATATGACAATGAAAATCTCAAGTCATGTATATGATGATGATGAAAGTTGCATGGCAATATATCTCGGAATGGCTATGGAAATGCCATGATAGGTAGGTATGGTGGCTGTTTTGAGGAAGATATAAGGAGGTTTATGTGTGACAGAGCGTATCGTATCACGGGGTTTGGATGCACCGGCGAAGTTTGCACCGACTCTCGAGGTGAGAAAGGGCAATACACGGTACCAAAGAGGCTAGCAATGACAGAAGGGTGAGAGTGCGTATAATCCATGGACTCAACATTAGTCATAAAGAATTCATATACTTATTGCAAAAATCTACAAGCCATTGAAAACAAAGTACTACGCACATGCTCCTAGGGGGATAGATTGGTAGGAAAATATCATCGCTCGTCCCCGACCGCCACTCATAAGGAAGACAATCGATAAATAAAATTGTGCTCCAACTTTATCACAAAGCGGTTCACCATACATGCATGCTTCAGGAATCACAAACCTCAACACAAGCATTTCTACTAGTCCACAGTCGCCCACTAGCATGACTCTAATATCACAACCTTTATATCGCAAAACTATTGCAAGGAATCAAACATATCATATTCAGCGATCTACAAGTTTATGTAGGATTTTATGACTAACCATGTGAATGACCAATTCATGTCATCTCTCTAAATAGATATAAGTGAAGCAAGAGAGTTTAATCCTTTCTACAAAAGATATGCCCATACTCTAACAATTATAAGTGAATCAAAAGAGCATTCTACAAATGGCGGTTTTCTATGTGAAGAGAAACAGGCAATCCAAACTTCAAATGATATAAGTGAAGCACATGAAGCATTCTATAAAGCCATACTCAAAAGATTTAAGTGAAGTGCAATGAGCATTCTATAAATCAACCAAGGACTATCTCATACCAGCATGGTGCATAAAACAAAAGTGGAAACTAAACGCAAAAGACGCTCCAAGACTTGCACATATCGCATGAACGAAACGAATCCGAAAACATACCGATACTTGTTGAAGAAAGAGGGGATGCCTTCCGGGGCATCCCCAAGCTTAGATGCTTGAGTCTCCTTGAATATTTACTTGGGGTGCCTCGGGCATCCCCAGGCTTGAGCTCTCGCCTCTCTTCCTTTTCCTCATATCGAGACCTCCTCGATTAGACACTTCATCCACACAAAACTTCAACAGAAAACTCGGTAAGATCTGTTAGTATAATAAAGCAAATCACTATTCTAAGTACTATTGCAAACCAATTAATATATTTTTTTCATTGTGTCTACTGTAATATAGCTTTTCCATGGCTTAATCCATTGATATAAATTTATAGTTTCATCAAAACAAGTAGACTATGCATCAAAAACAGAATCTGTCAAAAACAGAACAGTCTGTAGCAATCTGAACATTCAACATACTTCTGGTACCCCAAAAATTCTACCAAAATTAGGAAAAATAAACAATTTGTACATAAAGACATTTCAAAATGAATCAGAACTATTTGACATTCTAGTTAAAAATTTAAAATCACGCACTACAGCCAAAGTTTCTGTCCTGCACCGTACAAACCAACAAGCATTGTAAACATCCTAAAGGCAAACATTAGCACATTATTTTTATAATACAATGGAATTGTACAAGGGGATAATTATTTTTGATGAAAATTTTCTGTAATTAAGATTCACAAAGTTTCCGTGAGCATGAACAAAGTTCAAGGAGCTCTCCCACTTCAACAATGCTTGTCTTTCTCACTTTCACTTTCCTTTTTGAAAAGTTTTAGGTTCCCTTCTTTATTTTTATTGTTTTTAGACTATATAAAAGAACTCAACAGAAATAAATGACTCTCTAAAACTTCCGGATTGTCTCCCTAGCAGCGCTTTCTTTGAAGCCATTAAGCTAGGCATATAGTGCTCAAGTACTGAATCCACCCGGATCCCAAGGTATATCAAAGCCAATTTTAATTAACAATGATTTGTAATTTAGTAGTGAGCACAAAGTAACATATATCATGCAACAACGAAGTCTAACTCTCTTCCTATCCATCGGCATGTCATGAAAGAACAATTCATGCACACAAAGTAAAGGCCAATGCATAGTATAAGCAGTTTCTTGCAATTCTATCATATTGGAAACATAGAGAGGTGGAGATATAGTTCCTCTCTCATAATAATTGCAAGTAGTAGCAGCAAGCACATGCGTATTATATCTATCAAAATCATCATGTGTAGCGGTAAAAGGCAACCCATCAATATAATCCTTAATTAGCACAAACTTTTCCAACATAGTGTAGTCTGGAGAATTCAAAAAGATAATAGGACTATCATGCGTGGGTGCAATAGCAACAATTTCATGTTTAACATAAGGAACTATAGCAAGTTCATCTCCATAAGCATAATTCATAATGGCATCTTGGCCACAAGCATAGCAAGCATCATCAAAAGGGGATATTTCAAGAGAATCAACGGGATCATAACAATCATCATAGCAATCATTATAGTAATCATCGTAGCAATCATCCTTCGGTAAGCACGAAGGGGAATTAAACAATGTATGAGTTGAAGAGTTACTCTCATTAGAAGGTGGGCACGGGTAGCTAATCCGCTCATCCTCCTTTTGTTCTTCGCTCTCCTCGTCGTCTTTTTCATCCAATGAGCTCATAGTCTCATCAATTTCTTCTTCCATAGCTTCTTGCAAAATATTAGTCTCTTCTTGAACAGCGGAAACTTTCTCAATATATGGTTTCACATAGGCATTAGAAGCATAATTATCATAACAATATTCAAGTATGGCAAAAATTTCAGATTTATAGAGAGTAGCATCATACTTTTCAATCAAAGAAGCAATTTCATAAGCACCCTTAAAAGCAACAAATTCTTCAATTTGTTGAACATCATAGTAATTATAAACACCCTTAACATACAAAGATACGATTCCATTATCACTAGACAATCATTGATAGGGAAGGTGTTTCTTAGGGTTTTTAGAACAACAAGTAAAATCATATAGTTCACATAAAGTCCAAGCATAGCATTGCAAACAATGAATTTGATCCAGTAAAAGTTTCCCTTTTTCAGATATACGGTGTCGCACATAGCATGCTGATCTAAAGATTTGCCCTCAACTAAGCTAGTTGGGGTTTCAGCACGAGCACATAGGGATCGAAGATGATCCAAGTAAAAAGCTTCAGTAGTGTAATAGATTTTGAGTGGTTCTTCAACCATTGGTTCAGTAGGTACAACTATTTTTTTTTGATATTTTGTGTTTCCTACCCATAACTAAAGATAGAGAACAACTTAGAACAGCAAATAAAAATTACTTGGTGATAAAGCAAACAAGCACACACGAGAATATTCACCCCACGCTATGACTCCCCGGCAACGGCGCCAGAAAAGAGCTTGATGTCTACTACACAACCTTCTTCTTGTAGACGTTGCTGGGCCTCCAAGTGTAGAGGTTTGTAGGACAGTAGCAAATTTCCCTCAAGTGGATGAGCTAAGGTTTATCAATCCGTGGGAGGCGTACGATGAAGATGGTCTCTCTCAAGCAACCCTGCAACCAAATAACAAAGAGTATCTTGTGTTCCCAACACACCCAATACAATGGTAAATTGTATAAGTGCACTAGTTCGGCGAAGAGGTGGTGATACAAGTGCAATATGGATGGTAGATATAGGTTTTTGTAATCTGAAATTATAAAAACAGCAAGGTAACTAATGATAAAAGTAAGCGCAAACGGTATTGCAATGGTAGGAAACAAGGCATAGGGTTCATACTTTCACTAGTGCAAGTTCTCTCAACAATAATAACATAGATAGATCATATAACAATCCCTCAACATGCAACAAAGAGTCACTCCAAAGCCACTAATAGCGGAGAAAAAACGAAGAGATTATGGTAGGGTACGAAACCACCTCAAAGTTATCCTTTCTGCTCTATCTATTCAAGAGTCTGTAGTAAAATAACATGAAGCTAGTCTTTCCGTTCAATCTATCATAGAGTTCATACTAGAATAACACCTTAAGACACAAATCAACCAAAACCCTAATGTCACCTAGATATTCCATTGTCACCTCAAGTATCCGTGGGCATGATTATACGATATGCATCACACAATCTCAGATGCATCTATTCAACCAACACAAAGTACTTCAAAGAGTGTCCCAAAGTTTCTACCGGAGAGTCAAGACAAAAACGTGTGCCAACCCCTATGCAAAGGTTCATGGGCGAAACCCGCAAGTTGATCACCAAAACATACATCAAGTGGATCACGTGATATCGCATTGTCACCAGAGATAAGCACGGCAAGACATACATCAAGTGTTCTCAAATCATTAAAGACTCAATCCGACAAGATAACTTCAAAGGGAAAACTCAATCCATTACAAGAGAGTGGAGGGGGGAAAACATCATAAGATCCAACTATAATAGCAAAGCTCGCGATACATCAAGATTGTGCCATAGAGAGAACATGAGAGAGAGAGATCAAACACATAGCTACTGGTACATACCCTCAACCCCGAGGGTAAACTACTCCCTCCTCGTCATGGAGAGCGTCGGGATGATGAAGATGGCCACTGGTGAGGGATCCCCCCTCCGGCAGGGTGCTGAAACGGGCTCCCGAGAGGTTTTTGGTGGCTACAGAGGCTTGCGGCGGCGGAACTCCCGATCTATTGTGTCCTTCGATGTTTTTAGGGTATATGAGAATATATAGGCGAAAGAAGTCGGTCGGGGGAGCCTCGAGGGGCCCATGAGGGTGGAGGGTGCGCCCAGGGGGGTGGGCGCGCCCCCCTATCTCGTGGCTTCCTCGAAGCTTCCCTGGCTTGTACTATAAGCTCCCTGGATTGCTTATGTTCCAAAGTTAACTTTTTTGAAGGTTTCATTCCGTTTGGACTCCGTTTGATATTCCTTTTTCTTTGAAACACTGAAATAGGCAAGAAAACAGCAATATGGGCTGGGCCTCCAGTTAATAGGTTAGTCCCAAAAATGATATAAAAGTGTATAATAAAGCCCATAAACATTCAAAACAAATAATATAATAGCATGAATGCTTCATAAATTATAGATACGTTGGAGACGTATCAGCATCCCCAAGCTTAATTCCTGCTCGTCCTCGAGTAGGTAAATGATAAAAGAAAGAATTTATGAAGTGTGAATGCTAGCAGGTGCACAAGTTTGATCAATGATAATTTCAATCACCTTTTCTAGCATGATTATATGTCATAACAATAGTTCATCTCATAAAACTTCTCAGGATCAAGTAACAAGTTATTCACATGTTAAAGCATAGACCATAAACTTTCTTGAAAACTAGCAAACTTCATTCTCAGTCATCAGACAATTGTAATTCATCTTATTTTCAGGAAGGGTCTATGTTAGAGCTTTGATTTAGCAAACTCCACATACTCAACTATCATATAGTCTTCTACAATTGCTAACACTCACACAATACTTATGGTTATGGAGTTTTAATCGGACACTGAGAAAGATAGGGGCTTATAATTTCGCCTCCCAACGTATTCACCTTTGGGTGATGACAACAATAATAGTTCATGCTAACATACATCCAATTGGATATATATATATATATATATATATATATATATACATCTGGGCTATTCTGTTACGCGTAACAGAATATTATTCTGTTACCCTTTTTGAACTGACGGTTTCAGGTGGTTGTACTGATGTTTTCGAAGCAGTTGAACTCATGCTTTCAGTTGTGTTTAAAAAATCGTCTTTTTTAGTTAAAAAACTTTTTGTAATTTTTTTGTCGGAATGGGGCGTGTAATATATCGTTGGAAAGCTCTTGACAACCATATCTCAAGTATATTGGACGTTTTTGCAAAATCATTATGGTTTAAGAGCAGTTTTGAAAAAACCGTTTTTTTCAAAACCGAAAACGTGAATCGTATTTTGGACTCAATTTTCAAACGGTTTGTCGGAATTGAGCAAATAAGATGGCGTTGGAAATATAGTGAAAATCCGCATCTTTCATATATGTATTGTTTTTTCTAATTCTATATGATTTAAAAGTAATTTAAAAACTGTGCAATTCTGGGAGAAACGTATTTTCGTGATTTTTTGCAAACGGTTTGTCGGATTGATGCAAATGATACGGCGTTGGAAAGCTATGGAAAATGCGCAACTTTTTTGTGTAGAAATGTTTTTCTAATTCCTTACGATTTAAAAATGAATTCAAATACGGTCAAATTTGATTTTGAACATGATTTTTTAAAAAAGTTTGTCAGAATATGGCAAATAATATACCGTTGCATAGCTATCGAAAATGCGAAACTTAGTCATGTTGAACATTTTCTCTACTTCGCAGCCATTTAAGAGTAATTTTGAATACGACATGACGGATCCTGTTGTTTTCTCGTCTAAAAAACAGAGTAGTCGTACTGATATATGTGTATGTTTGTACTGAGCTATTTTTTATGAAGTAATTTTGAATGGTTACAAAAAAGGGTACTTGTAGTGATGCTTGCACGGGTTTGTACTAAGCGTGTTTTCACTAACTAGACTTTGCTATGTTTTTTGGGTAATATTTTTCTCGTAAGTTTTCAACGGTTTACTGTATCGTCCCCTCTGTACTTATATGATTTGTATCATCGAACTGAATGATATTTTATTCAAAAATAAAATGTTTTGTTTTGTTTCTTTTTGTTTTTAACTCAACATTTTTTTGACAACGATGTTTTGAACTTCTCTCATTTTACGACTTGTACTGAGGTACTTACTAAGCAAGATTTTCATGGGGTTTCTTTTTTTGCTTGAACTTTTACAATTTGAATTTCTGCCATTTCTTTTATTCCGAACGGACCACCGTTTTTAACTCGTACTGAGGTACTTAGTACGCCCGAACTGGGGTGGCTATCGCGTGTCTTGGCGAGGAAGAAGACGAAGCTCGGGAGTGAGGCTACATTCGGTCGGCGACTGGTCCGGTTGGTAGGATGCTGCGCAAGGCGGGGGGTGACACGCGCAGGGCGGTGGGGCTCAGAGTGGCGGCGCACGGCGGAGGGGCTCGAGGTGGCGGTGCGGGGCGGGGATGGTGGTGCACGGCGGCGGAGGAAGGCTGGGACGGCGGGCGGCAGCCGCCGGAGGCGGGGACGGGCCGGCGAGCTTGTCGGAGGGGAGGCGCGTGAAGAGGATCCGGCACCCGTCGATGGGGAGGTGCGCGGGGAGGGGCCAGCGCCCGTCGGAGGGAAGGCGAGCAGGGAGGGCCGGTGAGCCCATCGGCGGGGAGGCGTACGGACGGCCGGCCGGCGGCAGCGCGTGGGTCGGAGGAGCGACCCGTCACGGGGCCGCAGGCTCCCTCGCTCCGGCTGCCGCCGTCGCTCGCTCGCCCACGACGGCTGCCTCCGGCGGTAGGAAGCAGGTCGGATTGGGGCTGGGTCGGTCATGAACGCGTCGCGCCTTATAGGGGGCGAGGGTAACAGAATAATATTCTGTTACCGGTAACAGAATAGTCCAGCCCTATATATATATATATATATATATATATATATATATATCAGGATCTTTCCAACACGAGGTGCTTGCCAAAGAATAAAATGAAAAAAGGGAAAGGTGAAGATCACCTTGACTCTTGCATAAAGTAAAAGATAGGCCCTTCGCAGAGGGAAGCAGAGGTTGTCATGCGCTTTTATTGTTGGATGCACAAAATCTTAATGCAAAAGAACGTCACTTTATATTGCCACTTGTATATGGACCTTTATTATGCAATCCGTCGCTTTTATTGCTTCCATAACAAGATCGTATAAAGCTTATTTTCTTCACACTAATAGATCATACATATTTAGAGAGCAATTTTTATTGCATGCACCGATGACAACTTACTTGAAGGATCTTACTCAATCCATAGGTAGGTATGGTGGACTCTCATGGCAAAAACTGGGTTTAAGGATATTTGGAAGCACAAGTAGTTTCTCTACTTGGTGCAAGGAATTTTGGCTAGATGTGGGGGGGAAGGCAAGCTCAACATGTTTCAATGATCCATGACAATATACTTTAACTGAGATGTGAGAAAACATAACCCATTACTTTGTCTTCCTTGTCCAACATCAAATCTTTAGCATGTCATACTTAATGAGTGCTCACAATTATAAAAGATGTCTAGGATAGTATATTTATATGTGAAATCTCTCTTCCTTCAATATTCTTTCATGAATTTTTCAAATGACCAATACAATGCTTGCTAGCCTTCAATAAATTTACAACCTCTACTTCTTAGATGTGAAGTCATTACTCCCCATGGGATAAGCAAATGAAACATATATAATTTCAGATTTATGACATTCAACTCATTCAACCATTTACACATAGGATATAAGTGAAGCACACGAGTAAATGACAAACTACTCCAAAAAAATATAAGTGAAGATTAATGAGTAGCTAAATAATTATGTTACTATGTGAAGACGCTCTCTCATTTAAGAATTTCAGATCTTAAGTACTTTATTCAAGCAGCAAGCAAAACAAAATAAAATGACATTGCAAGGATAGCACAACTCAAGTGAAGAAGCAAAAACTTAGGCTCAACCGATACTAACCGATAATTGTTGAAGAAGAAAGGTGGGATGCCTAACAGGGCATCCCCAAGCTGAGATGCTTGAGACTTCTTGAAATATTATCTTGGGGTGCCTTGGGCATCCCCAAGCTTGAACTTTTGTGTCTCCTTAATTCCTCTCATATCCTGGTTTCTCTTTTTATCAAAAGCTTCATCCACACCAAACTCAACAAGAACTCGTGAGATAGGTTAGTATAAACCAATACAAAACCTTATCATTTTCTACTGTAACAAATCACTAAAATTATTATTCAACATTGCATATTAAATGCCTCTACATATTTAATACTCCTATCCTCAAATAGAATCATTAAACAAGCAAACATATGCAAACAATGCAAACATAATAGCAATCTGCCAAAATAGTATAGTCTGTAAAGAATGCAAGATTCATCATACTTACCTAACTCCAACAATTATGAGAAAAATACTACGCTGTAGAAGATTTATCAGAGCTCAATATGCAAAGAGTTTCAACATTATACCATTCTCTTACTTTTCTAGGGAATTTTTGCAACAGCGGTAAACTTTCTGTTTTCAAACAGCAACATGTATACTAGCAAAATAAGCATGGTAAAGGCTATCCTTGACATTTTTATTGAAACTATAGATGCAAAACATTATTATAAATAACAGCAAGCAAATACTAACAAGAGAAAATGAAGCTCCAAGCAAAACACATATCATGTGGTGAATAAAAATATAGCTCCAAGTAAAGTTATCGATAGACGAAGACGAAGCTTAGGCTCTTGGTTATCCTTGAATATTACCTTGGGGTGCCATGGGCATCCCCAAGCTTAGACTCTTGCCACTCCTTATTCCATAGTCCATCGAATCTTTACCCAAAACTTGAAAAATTCACAACACAAAAATCAACAGAAAACTCGTAAGCTCCGTTAGTATAAGAAAATAAAACCACCACTTAGGTACTGTAATGAACTCATTCTAAATTCATATTGGTGTAATATATACTGTACTTCAACTTATCTATGGATCATACACTCCGATACTACTCATAGATTCATCAAAATAAGCAAACAACACATAGAAAACAGAATCTGTCAAAAACAGAACAGTCTGTAGTAATCTATATCAAACGTATACTTCGGGAATTCCAACAATCCTACCAAATTAGGAAGTCCTAAGAAATTCGTGTACCAATCCAGATCAAAAAGAATCAGATCAGGATCACGTTTATGTGAATTAACAAAACTAATTTACTGGGTGCAAAAGTTTCTGATTTTCAGCAGGATCAACACAACTATCACCGTAAGATATCCTAAAGGTCTTACTTGGCACTTTATTGAAACAAAATCTATAGAACATGATTACTACAGTAGCATAATCATGTGAACACACAAAAACAGTAAGGATAAATATTTGGTTGTCTCCCAACAAGCACTTTTATTTAATGACTTTTTAGCTAGGCATGATGATGACAATGATGCTCACATAAAAGATAAGAATTAAAACATAATGGGAGCATCATGAAGCATATGACTAGCACATTTAAGTCTAACCCTCTTCCTATGCATAGGGATTTTGTGAGCAAACAACATATGGGAACAATGATCAACTAGCATAGGAAGGTACAACAAGCATAGCTTCAAAATTTTAAGCACATAGAGAGGAAACTTGATATTATTGCAATTCCTACAAGCATATGTTCCTCCCTCATAATAATTTTCAGTAGCATCATGAATGAATTCAACCATATAACTAGCACCTAAAGCATTCTTTGCATGATCTACAAGCGTAGAAAATTTACTATTCTCCACATAAGCAAAATTCTTCTCATTCGGAATAGTAGAAGTATCATAAGAGACTTGAATACTATAAATTGCTTCCACATTAAAAGAGTAATGTTCAGAAAAAGGGTAATCACAATCATGACAAGTTTTATAAATATAATCATCACTACTTTTTATAGCATAAGTTTCATCACAATAATCATCATAAGTAGCAACTTTGTTCTCATCATAATCGATTGAAACCTCTTCCAAGATAGTGGAATCATCACTAAATAAAGTTGACACTCTTCCAAATCCACTTTCATATTCATCATGATAAAATTCAACATCCTCCAAAATAGTGGGATCACTACTTCCTAAAGTTGACACTCTTCCAAACCCACTTTCATCAATATAATCATCATAGGTAAGAGGCATGCTATCATCATAACAACTTTGCATATCAAAACTTGGGAGGCTAAAAATATCATCTTCATTAAACATAGCATCCCCAAGCTTGGGACAAACATTAACTTCAGCAAATATATTCTCAAATATGTCATCCTCATCAAACATAGCTTCCCCAAGCTTGGGCCTTTTCATATCATAAGCATAATCACTCTCATCATTAATAGTATGGATAGCACCAATAGTATAACAATTATCATCATGACAATGAGCAGTAGGAGCAACATCATTTGGGAGGGATACCTTTTTACCTTTGTTGCTCCTTCTTTTCTTTTTCTTCTTCTCATTATGTGTAGGTTCAACCTTCTTCTTTGAGCTCTTTATTAATGAGATTGGTTGAATAGAAAGCTCCTCCTCGTTACCTGATTCATCATAAGAAATAATAGGAGGAGATTGGGAAGTCTCTTCCCTTTCATTAGTATTATATTCATCTTCTATTTGTTTTCTTTTCTTTAGGTAATTGGCAATATAAGGATTTTCAATGCAATTCACCGCACAATACAAATAAAATGACGATGCTCATTGCAAAGTTCACAAGTACGGTAAAGATGTCTTAAATTTTCAGAACTAACATTAAGCCCTTCTTGCAACCCTTTAGTTTCTAAATACTTATGCCTCTTGCAATATCTATTTTCCCTAATTGGTGTGTACTTGCAAACCCAATCTACTCCACAAAAATCGACATGCTTATAAGAGATATTTCCATCATAACTAGTGCAATCATCATTAGTACTATGGATATTCAAAGAGTTCATACTAACAACATTGCAATCATGCTCATCATTCAAAGATTTAGTATCAAGCATTTTATAGACTTCTTCTTCTAGCACTTGAGCACAATTTTCCTTTTCATCATACTCACGAAAGATATTAAAAAGATGAAGCGTATGAGACAAACTCAATTCCATTTTTTTTGAAATTTTCTTTTATAAACTAAATTAGTGATAAAACAAGAAACTAAAAGATTGATTGCAAGATCTAAAGATATACCTTCAAGCACTCACCTCCCCGGCAACGGCGCCAGAAAAGAGCTCTTGATGACCCGCAAGTATGCGGGATAGTTGTAGCCTCTTTTGATAAGTAAGAGTGTCGAACCCAACGAGGAGCTAAAGGTAGAACAAATACTCTCTCAAGTCCTATCTGCCACTTATACGACTCTACGCATGCTTGACGTTCGCTTTACCTAGAACAAGTATGAAACTAGAAGTACTTTGTAGGTGTTGTTGGATAGCTTTGCAAGATAATAAAAAGCATGTAAATAAAAAGTAGGGGTTGTTTAGATAAAGAAGCAATAAAGTAAATATAATGAGTGTGGAAAAGTGGTGGTAGGAGTTGTGAAATTGTCCCTAAGCAATTGACTACTTTACTAGACCGATAGCAAGTTTTATGTGGGAGAGGCCACTCCTAGCATGTCAACCCTGACTTGGAATTCTATGCACTTATGATTGGAACTATCAGCAAGCATCCGCAACTACTAACGTTCATTAAGGTAAAACCCAACCATAGCATTAAGATATATTGGCCCACTACAAAAAAAAGACACATCCGTGACATTTTGGGCCGAACGAATTTTTTTTTGTCATACATATGACACTTCTATGACGATAATTGTGACAAAACCCAGTATCATCATAGATGTGGTGGGCTCCTACTTCTATGACAAAAAATCATGACAGAAAATGGGCTTTTCGTCCTGGGCGGGACGGAGACGCAGCTGCATGACATTCTTTGGGCCGTCCATGACACAAAAAACCGTGGTAGAAGCGAGGGGGAGGAAAATTTCGGGGAGTTCCCGGTTATGGTGGGAGGTCGGGGGCCGAGCGATGCGCGTTTCTCTCGTACACGTACGCGCGTGTGTGCGAGGCATTGGCTCTAACTGAACCCGAGCGAGGCATTGGGCTCCTGAACCCGAGCGATTGCACTGCAGGCTACGCGTTACTGAACCCGAGCGATCGATCGATGGCTGTTAACTGAACCCGATCGAGCTATTCCTTCGCTACTGTTGCTAACTGAAGCCGATCGATTGGATGAACAGTGAGCGTTGCGGGGGCGGTTTGGATGAAGAGTGAGCCGTGGCGTTGCCTCTGGATGAACAGGACCCCGTGGTGTGGAGGGCTGGATGAACAGTAGACGATGGAGGGGTGCCCTTGGAGGGGTGGTTGAACAGGACCCTGTGGTGTGGAGGGCTGGATGAATAGTAGACGGTGGAGGGGTGGTTGAACAGTAGCCGGTGGAGTAGCGCGCGGTGGAGGATGGATGAACAGGAGCCCGTGGAGGCTGGAGGAGGTCGACGGTAGCCCATGGAGGCTGGAGGAGGTCGACGGTGAAGATGAACAGTATCCCATGGAGTCCTGTTTTGCGGTACGCCACACCCCTCCCGATGAACAGGACCCCCATTTCGACTGTAGGAGGTCCGTTTCGTCCGTTTTGCGGTACGCCACACCCCTCCGATCAACAGGACCCCCGTTTCGACCGTAGGAGGTCCGTTTCCTCCGTTTTGCGGTACGCCAGGCCCCTCCCGATCAACAGGATCCCGTTTCAAACATGGCCGGTCGAACACAAGGTCGTTTCCTCCATTGTGCGGTACGCCAGGCCTCGTTTCCATCGCTTGTTCCGTCCAAGCCTTCCCGATGAACACGACCACGCATTCCGTTCCGACCTAGCCGGTTGGCTCCCCATGAACACGACAACTACGTTGTTTCTCCGTTCTGACCCAGCCATGTACATATGCATGAGTAGGCGTTCGAGACCCTGCCCGTATGTACGTACGTGGCCGTATTTTCTTTCTTGCGCCCTTGCCACTATACGTACGTGTACATGCTACGTGCGCGCCTCTACTACGACACGTGCGCGCCTCTACTACGACACGTGCGTGCCTCTACATCGACCAGTATGTACGTACACGTTCGCTACCAGAATGACAACGGTACGTACGCTTCGACCAGGTGGGTCCCGACTGTCACGCACTTCCTTGCCTGCAAAGATGTAGCTGGTGGGTCCCAACAGTCAGGGGGGCGAATCGTTTTTTTTTTTGCCCGGACGCACTTCCTTGCGTGCGAAGATGTAGCTGGTGGGTCCCAGCAGTCAGGGGGGCGAATCGTTTTTTTTGCCCGGACGCACTTCCTTGCGTGCGAAGATGTAGCTGGTGGGTCCCAGCAGTCAGGGGGGCGAATCATTTTTTTTTTTGCCCGGACGCACTTCCTTGCGTGCGAAGGTGTAGCTGGTGGGTCCCAGCAGTCAGGGGGAAACGTTTTTTTCGCGAAATATGGTGGCCCGTCCGGTGGGTCCCCGCTGTCAGGTGGAGGAATAATTATTTTGCGCGTAATAAGGAGGCACTTCCTTGCTGCGGCCGTGGACCCAGCTGTCAGCCTCTCCACGTACAGTCCACGTCCGATGGAAGCCGTTCCTTGACCACGTTGACCACTCCGCGCCGAGAGCACCAGGGCGGTGGACGACGGCGAGGCCTAGGAAGGGGACGACGCGGAGCCGGGGAAGACGCGGCAGTGGATGCCCACGCGTAGAGGAGTACGAGGGTTCACTGGTTCGCTGCGGTGTGAGGCTGCCGTCGCCGCAGAATAACAGGGGGTGTGGGTGAGTAGAGGGATGGCCTGGCCAGCGGTGGGAGTAGTAGGGGGCGGTGAGGCCTCCGCCGCATCGCAGCCGGCCACGGGAGGCAGGAGCACGAGGCACGACCGGCGCTGGTTTGGGCGGCTGGAGCAAGAAGACCAGAGGTTGAAGAAGCACTACGGCCGTTGGATGGACATCGTACGGTCACTGGAGCTAGAATCGTGCATATTGACTAAGTTGACAAAGCCCTCCGTCCCCGTCAACTTAGTAGGCCCACAAGTCAGCCTGCCACTATACTGGGTCCCAGCTAACAGGGGGAGTATTCATTTTTTTGTGCGTAATAAGGAGGCACTTCCTTGCGTGCGAAGATATAGCTGGTGGGTCCGAGCTGTCAGAGCCGGCCGCGGGGAGGAGGGAGCAGGCAGTCCCGCCGGCGCTTGTTTGAGCGGCTGGAGCAGGAAGAGCAGAGATTGAAGAAGCACGACGGCCGTTGGATGGCCATCCAACAGTCACTGCTTGTGCGTCAACCTTTTTTTAGGAAAGCCTCAAATCTGTGGAAAACAGCATACAACCCATCTGCCATTATTTCTAATAATTTACAGCCCATTTGCTAATTCTTAAGGTTTTTTTGGAGCCCATATTCTTTTTGTTAGCATTACAGCCCATATTGTGGCCACGGTTAAAAAATTATACGAAATTTTGCATATTTCGGTGCGGTCCGAACTGTTTTTAATCCCGAAATTTCGACTCACATTCAAACTGATTTTAAAAATAAATGTATATCAATATAAAATCCAACAAATTCTCCACGCATAAAAATTAATGTAATTTAAAATCTCGAAATGAAAAAAAGATATTTGAAACTAATTGCCGGTTTGATGTGTTTTAAAAATGTACAACCCATTTCTCATTACTGATGGGCCATTTTCTCGGCCAGCCGAATGAAAGCTCTCCTCGTCTTGAAAGATTTGCAGCCCAACAGGCCTGACAAAGCGACTTACTTGGCAAATCACAAAAAAACTGGGCTGTGGCCGTGGACCCAGCTGTCAGCCTCTCCACGTACAGTACTCTTCCGATGGAATGTCGTTGACCACATTGACCACGCCGCGCCGAGAGCACCAAGGCGGTGGACGACGGCGAGGCCTAGGAAGGGGACGACGCGGAGCCGGGGAAGACGCGGCAGTGGATGCCCACGCGGAGAGGAGTACGAGGGTTCACTGGTTCGGCTGCGGTGTGAGGCTGCCGTCGCCGCAGGGCCTGGCTAGCGGTGGGAGTAGTAGGGGGCGATGAGGCCTCAACGGCAGCACAGTCGGCCACTGGAGGCAGGAGCAGGCGGTCTCCCCGGCGCTGGTTTGGGCGGCTGGTGCAAGAAGAGCAGCGATTGAAGAAGCAGCAGGATCGTTCGATTCAAATCCAACGGTTACTGCTGCTAGAATCGTTTGTTGACTAAGTTGACAAGCCCTGCGTACGCGTCAACGTAGTAGGCCCACAGGTCAGCCTCCCAACCGGTGCGCCCCAGATGTCAGTGGGAGGAATCATTTTTTTCGCGTAATAAGGAGGCTGTTGATTGCGTGCGGCCAGGCCAGCGGAGGGAGTAGGGTGGGCCGGGGAAGCCTGCGCGGCATCACAGGGGGCCACAAGAGGAGGGAGCAGGCAGTCCCGCCGGCGCTAGTTTAGGCGGCTGGAGCAGGAAGATCAGAGATTGAAGAAGCACGTCGGCCGTTGGATGGACATCCAACAGTCACTGCTGCTAGAATCGTGTGTTCACTGACAAAGCCTTGCGTAAACAAGTCAGCCTCGAAATCTGTGGCGTGTACAGCCCATTTGCTATTATTTTTATAATTTTTACTCATTTTCTAATTCATATGGAATTTATTGCAGCCCGTTTTCCATTTTTAGAATTGCTGGCCATTTTCTGGTCAGTACCAGGGTCAAAAAATTAACTAAATATGTGGGAAATTTTGAAAATTCGCAAATTTTTGCTGGGGAACGAAATATTCTTAATCCAAAAATTAATAGCCATACTAAAACAAATTTAAAAATAAATTAGTACTATGTCATGTTAAATCCAATGAAATACGTATAAGATATCAGTGAAGAACAAAAACAAAAAAAACTAATATCCCATTTGCTATAATTTTTTTGGAATTTTCAACCCCTTTTGATATTACTTTTAACAGACATTGACCATACTCTTTGGCCAGGACGGAATGCATCCCTCCTCGTCTTGAAAGATTTGCAGCCCAGTAATTCGGAGAAAACAAATAGGCCTAGCTTGGGTATTCTTCAAAAAGAAATACTGGGCTACCTATTTTCCCAAAGAACTGGTGCATGAGCATTTAGCTTTATTTATTTATTTACTTATTTATGTTTAGGGGACCATGAGCATGTACCTGGGCCGGATTCATGTGAGAGCCTCCCTTCCAGTTAATTATGGGCTTCTCTATTGGGCCTTCATCAGTGGGCTGCATGTTATCAACAAGTGGAAAATGTGTTCCGTACGAAAAATAGTATGAGCTACGTACGGTACGGGGCACTAAAGGATCGAACCGTGCAACGACTTCCAAAACATTGTGTTTGTCGTTCTAACAACACATTTATTCAACCAACAGACGAAATATACTACTGATTGTACATTGAAAACAGCAGCAGCAGCAACCAGGGCTGGGGGTGCAACAGAAGCAGTAAGCAGGCCAGAAGAGTGAAGACGCAGCTCTCTCTTCCAAACCAAACATCAGCCATCATTACAAAAGGGCTACCAAAAAAGAACAAGTGTATGCATCAAACTAAATAAAGATCCTACTACACCAAGTGTACGCATCTAACTAACTGGCTCAGTTAGACGTTACTATTTATTAAGCTGTGGAGATTGGCTGACGGCTTGAACCAGATGGGTGCCTGACGGGGGAAACTCCAGCCAGCAGGTCGAAGTCTGATACTTGCGACCCTCTCTCCTACTTTGGGCTGCAGAGCGTGGCGGCACATATCAGGGTATGGTGCATGCAGAGACGCATGGTACGCTGTGTACACACAGTTTTGCCTGATGAACGAAACCGCGCTGCCATCATGATCCTTGCCGTCGGTTATCTCCTGGTTAATCGGATAATTCAGTCCGACAAACAGAGAGCGTGTACCAAGGCTACTTACCAGCCTCCAGTCAAAAATTCCTGAAGGCCCAGAGAAGCTGGGATCCTGCTCAAAGACCTTGCAGTGACTGTGATTGTATTCCGCGAAACAACACGTCCGGTACGTGCGAACGATCATCAATCTTTCGCCGTCGTCTGATCGAGCCAGGAACCACCTGCAACTGCCATGCCGCTTTTCTTTGAAAGGTTCTGGGATTAGGAAGGGTAGGGACACCAGGCGGCCTACAACATCATATCAAGTTGGAGTCAAATAAAAAAGGGCTCTTGATTTAGTCAATCTTAAGAACAACATGTTATGAGCATGAATATTTTTTCAGTAAATGTTGACAGTAATATAAGCAAGCCATCATGATATCATAGGAAAGTAACATACTGCTGTAACAGCCGTTTGTAGCGATGACTGGAGTAGGCCAGCAATACGTCCAGCCATAGAAGGAGTCGACAGCGTAAATGAAGCCCTTGTGTTCAATGGCATCAGAGAACCATGGAGGATGTATGATCCTGCGATGGACGTGCAGATTTATCCACTTACCGCAGTGACCTGTCAGATAGGCGAGACCGCGGTTGAAGAACGCAATTAGCCTGAAGTCTTTATAATTCGCAGATCTTGTGGGCACTTGGCAGATTACAACCTTGAGCAAATCAAACTTGGTATCATGTTGGCTACTGTAAGATTCCGAGTATTCTGGGCCGCGGTGCCAAAGCAGTGCAGTGTTAATCGAAGGAAGGGGGATCAATCGCCGGGTGTAGACCTCCACGAGCATCCAGCTGCCGCGACCGTCGACGAGCACCATCCAAGACGTGTTCATGCCGACCCAGTACATACCGTTAATGTAGCTGAGGCTGACGGGGATCGGATCGCAGTGAAGGGGGTTGATGCTCGCCACCCTACGATCGTTATGCTGCGTGACACGCCGTTTCTGAAGATCAGGCGGCATCAGCAAGCAAGGAGCTGGCTTAAAAAGCTCCGGCCTGAGGGCTTTGAGTAAACGGTACAGCCCCGACGAGCACGCGGCGAGCGGCATGGTACTGAGATTGTCCACACGCGAAACAATGAGCTTGATTACCTCTGTGGGGAGCGAATTCCAGCCACTCTTTCGGCGGACGCTGCTCGGTTCTGCCATTGTTAGTGCTTGGGTTTCGGACGAGGGGGGGAGGCGCCTTAGCGGGGATGGAAGCTTGGACGAGATTATGTGCGGACAAAGATGGAGAAGCGAATATGTGCTGCGGGAAGTGGACAGGTGATGATGACTACAGCACGCCGCTTGACTTACGAGACACATACCAGCAGCGTAGGGTCATATCGATGCCAGACAACTTGCTTGAGTGATCACAGTACTGGTACTCCCTACAGTACCTACTACAGTACTATGCCCTAACTTGCTTGAGTAGAGTAGTAGAGTAGGACTCTGCTCTACTACTAGCACCGGAGGAGTAGTATATTCTAATCTAAAATAGTTACAAACTTCAATGCCCGAGCGTGGAACGACTACGAACCGTGCTCAAAGACCGTGTCTACGTGGTGTTTGGACTTATATGCAAAAAAATAGCAAGATGCCCGTGCATTGCACGGCACACCATCATCACCAACTCGGTTTTTTCTCTACTCCTACTCCTATAAAAGACTCAGTTGGTGATGATGGAGGCGAGGAGGCGTGTTCAGCCGGGCGTGCAGCGGACGGCGCAGCACTATTCGATTTGTTATAAAAAACAAAGAAGAGTAGTAGAGATAGAGACATAGGGAGGAGCACGAGGTTGTGGGAGATAAGGATGAACGAGGCAAGGCCTTATCTGTAAATGTGGAGAGAGGTGCGGGTATCTTTTGTAAAATTGTCATAGTTGGCTTTCTATCCGTCAGATATAGATCGGACGGTCTATATTACAAGATGGCAGGCATACCATCATCACCAACTCGGTTTTCTATAAGAGTAGATATATATAGATATAGATAGATAGAGACTAGGGAGTACTAGTAAGGACACCATCTACTGCTTCGTGTGCTACTCCTGCGCTCCATTCGGCGGCCGCAACGTCCCCTACAGCCACTCCCTCCTGCGCTCCATTCGGCGGGCGCTGTTGAAATCTGGGGAGCGCACTCTCGCGACTGCTGGCAGCCACGACTTAACCGACGACGACTTCTTCCCCGACCTCGGCAACCTCTTCCTCAACGACATGGGCGACAACCTCAACGCCAACGGTGCTGCTCCCGTTGCACCGTATGTGTTTCTGTCCTTCCGGTTCGAAATCGTGGTAGAATTCATGTTTCTACTCTGTATCCTACTACTATGCTAGTCCACATGATTAGTTTCATCTCTGTTATAGCCGTCATGATTTATTTTGTGCTTATTCGGATTAAATCTCGTAGTAACTTGCTCATATATTCAACTGGCGCAACGTCCCCTACAGCCACTCCCGTTTCATGGACGGCCTGGTCGATGCCTCCAAGGAGCCCTTCGTCCACTGCTATGACTGCCCGATGCCGTTTTGTGGCTCGCCGGCGGACATGGTGCATCACCTCACGGATGCATGCAGCGGCCACTGCTGGCCCTTGGCGGAGAACATCAAGTACGAGACGTGCTACCCGTTCACCATGCCGGAGTCGCTGGAGGATCACCGCCGCCTGCTAGTCTCGGAGGAGGACGGCAGCGTCTTCCTCTTGATCGTGGGCACCGGCGAGGCCCGCGTAGGCCGCCGCCCCGTCTCTGTAATGTGCGTCAGGGGCGACGCCGCTGACGCTGACACTGACACGAGGCAGATGTACGGGTGCGTGGTCAGTGTTACTACCCCTCCGGGTCACGTGGGCGGCGACACCGGCCTCATCGAACGGACTTGGACTCTGGGGAGCTGGGACTATCCCGCCAATGTGGACTTGGAAAACCCATGGCATCCTTTACCCGCCGACGCGGTGCACGGGGACTCCAAGGAGGTTCACCTAGACATACGCATTATCAAGTGCACTTAGAAAACATGTAGTGTGTGTGTGGGCGCTTATGGCCCGTGTCTTTGCTGCTTTTGATTCTGTAAGCTTGTCGTTAAACTTGAGTGGCTTTCGCCGCAGTCCTTCCTTTGAACTGCTCCTCTCAGTGAGCTGATGTAAGACACTTTGGGTTTCATTTGATAATGGAACCGGGAGGAGCCTCCCTGTTCTTCTAAAAAAATACGCATTATCAAGTTAAATGTTGATCATTAGTCTTCGCTCAATGTAATCCGCTGTCTAAGCATGTGGAGACTTCCATGCAGGATCTTGCTCTATTGGAGTATCGCGCATGAATAAAAGTGTATCCGTTTATGGTTTAGTCTAGAATCTTCCATGTATGAATTTTTACTACAGTACTGGTGAAAGACTTACGATGAACCATTTCTTACATCTCCTCTACCCCCTTGCAAGTCATCCTGATTTAATCCCTCCGTCTAGGTGTATAAGGGCATGGTTAATATTACTTAATAGTATAGCCAACTGTTGACTATAAGAAAGTGCCATGTCATCTGTAGCCAACATGTATAACAATCGATACTCAAAAACTAATTCTTAAAGATCATTTCTTGCAAAGCACAATAAGTGTTATTTCTTCACAAGTTTTGGATGCAGGTTGAACAGTTGAACGCTTTTGTTTGCAAAAGATACCTTTTTATCTATTTCACCCGGATGTTTGTGAGCTCTAGAGATGAGATAATATCCGAAGAAACCTATCGATACCCGTTACACATGAGATGACCCCCACATCCTTTGTCAAAATAAACAACTCCCCGATCAATGCATTTCACTCTTCGGTGCAACGCACGGGCACCTTACTACTATAGATTAGTACGACCAAAAATTGAACTAACATTATATATAGTACGATAAATACTGATGCATGTCACCTAAAATTATATCATTCAAAACTATGTTCAAATACGAATCCAACGATATAGTTTTTGTTGACATGCACTAACATTTTGTCAGTTAAATCTTCAGTCAAATTCAATGGGGGACTAATAAACCACGACCGATGTAGTACAAGTGTAGAGGGCGGCGCTGCACGGGAGTCTCACCTCTCACCCCGCTCGTGGCGCGGCAGTAAAGCCGTCATATCACAAAACCCAACCACTCCCAGTAATAAGTGGCCTGGTAAAATAAACGGACAAGCAACCATCACATCCCTCCGTCTTTTTTGCATTTCATCTCTCTGCATTTACTTTCTCCGGTTCATCTCGCACACTCGATCCCTAGCTACTACTCCTAGGGCCAGTTCTTTTGGCGGCTTCCCCAGCTTTTCCCACAAGACTAGTCACAGTGGAGAGTAACAATAAGGCGCCTCACTCATTTATTTGGGCTTCTAAACTACTACTCCGTCCTGGTTTATTCCTCACCATTGTAATTTGTGCTAAATTTTGACCAAAGATTTAACTGATAAAATGTTACTCACCTCCGTCTAGGTGTGTAAGTCATCTTACGAAAACCAAATAATCCCAAAACACTTAGGCGCGGTGCATTAACTTCTACCTCGTTTCTTGTTTCTTGACATATCAACCAATAAGAGATAAAGAGTGTGCATGCTTTTAATGACTTGAGATATCAAACACGACATGCAGTGGTTAGTTCATTGCATGCAATACTATTAATTAGCAAATAAACATTAACGTTTCTCGTTTTCTCCTCCTCCTTGGTCACGGTGCACAGCCTAAGATGACTTACTCACCTAGACGGATGGAGTAGTGCATGTGACATGCACTAACATTTCATTAGTTAAATTTATGATCAAAATTTGACACAGATTACAATGGGGACCAATAAACCAGGACGGAGGTAGTAGTTATGGGATTAATAATCTAGAAGCCTAAAAGAACTGGCCCCTAGTACTTCTACTAGTAGTAGTACTCAAGTTGGAATTCCAATTGCACGGCACAACTTGTTAGGCAAAAAAATTCGATACAGGGTGTAGGAAGCGGTTTGGGAATTTGCATGCCTTTCCAACCAGTGAGATACTCCGTACAAAGTACGACAGAGAAATAACCACAGAGAAGGAAGCTAAAAGTAAACAATCAAACGAGCATTTTTGCATTTGTTTTGCATTGAATCGTTTCACAAGCTTGACTAGTGTTGTTTTTCTACTTTTACAAAAACCGCATCGTAATGTTAAAACGTGCATTTGCACATACATAAGTAATAGTAGTACTCCCTCCGTCTAGGTGTATAAGTCTTCCCTCCTTCTTGGTCACGGTGCACAACCAAAGATGACTTATTGACCTGGACGGAGGGAGTAGCACAGTCTGCAAGCATATATCGAGAGAGACGTGTAGTGCGATAGTACATAGTAAAGTTTGTGCTATATGCACGTACTTGCAAAATGCGTACGAATACACAAGGTTTTCAAACTTTCACTTTTACATACTTAATTAAGGACGCTAAAAATTCCTGAATGTTCGGGATTTATCATTTGCGTCTCGAAACTAATGAGATCGCCTTACGAAATAAAAATTATACTTCTCCTAAAAGCCACGGCGCTCGCAGGAGCGCTTGCGGCGCGCTACAAGTGCCCTGGTGCACGGCCGTTTCCCAGCGTGCCGACACAATGCCTCTTCCTCGGCCTCACAACTCGCAAGGTGCTGATTGGTGGCTTGTCGGCGGGCGAGCGCGATCTCACCGGTGTGGTGATCCGGCGCCAAAAGGTACTCCGCCTCGCTGGAAGCGTGCACCCGGTCCATGTACCGCCAAGCGTAGATGAGGCGCTTGGGCCCGACTGCCCTCAGGGCGTCAGCACGGGCGTCCTCCGCCACCCTCACGGTCCTCGCACGAGCCTTCTGCCAAAGAGCCAATTGCCTGACTCTCTCGGACGCGACATACGCCTCCCAGGCAGCTTGTTCTGCGGTGTGCTTCTCTTCCTCGGCCTTCTTCTCCGCCTCTATTTTGGCGTGCTCTGCTGGAGGCAAAGCCTCCCACAAGGCGACATCCATTTCTTTCCAAAGCTCCTCAAGGCTGGGGGGCTCGGCGGGCTGCGCGGCGTTCTCCTCGTAGCAAGGAGCCGACGCGTCCTCTGACGCGCGTGCTGGCGAGATTGGGAACACCGACGCGTCCACCTCGACGCGTCGCGGCGAGGAGCGGAACACCGACGCATCCTCCTCGACTAGTGGCGACGACGAACAGAACGACGATGTGTCGCATCACGGCAAGGAGCGGAACACCGACGCGTCCTCCTCGACTAGTGGCGGCGAGGAACGGAACGGCGACGCGTCGCGTAGCGGCGAGGAGCGGAACACCGACGTGTCCTCCTCGACTAGTGGCGGCGAGGAACGGAACAGCGTCGCGTGATCGTTTGCGCGGTGCAGCGAGGGGCTCCTAGGGCTTGGGAGGGGCGATGCCATGGTGGTCGATGTGAGAGGGAGGGGGAGGAGATAGCGATGAACGTGAACGTGAGGGGGAGGAGATAGCGATGTCTGGGGAGGCGCAGTATTTATAGCGAGGAATGGCACACCTACGTAAGATATGGACTGAGCTGCACTGACTTAACTGCAGGTCCAGTTGCGTCACTGACATGTGAGCTGAACCCCTATTGGGCCCATATGTCAGTGACCCAATGCACCTGCAGTTAAGTAACAGCTACGTGGGCATATTTGTTGGAGTAAATTACGGGGGAGCGAAGGGGTGGAAATATTGCTGGTCACAATGGATTGGACGAGCGTGGGGGGAGGAGAGTCATGCATGCAGATTTTTTCACACGGGGTGGAGTGGTGGGACCGCCGGAGGGAGAAGGAGAGTTTGGCAGGCATATTGTTTCCACACATGGAGAGGAAAAGATTTGGAGACGAACGGGCTTCCTGCAGGTATGGGGAACGGTGCATAATAAGTCATCTTGCATGCCGGGCTAGGTATAGTCTCAAGTCATTAAAAACATACACGCCCCACACATGTTCATATTTCAAGGTGCACTAAATTATTGCATGCGATGATTAAGGCTGGCCATAATGGTGGTATCTTAGCTGGTATCATGCACACGGGAATACTACTAGCACACATGCTGATGTGGCAAAGAATTAAAGAAGAGAGGGGGGTTAGAGTAACTAGTGTTCATGCATGCATTGGTAAACACATTTTTTTGTGAAGAATGACAGCACTAGTTGAGTACTTTTGCAGACTTCAAAAACTATTCCACCGCCTCTACTATCTTGCTAAGAGTAGGTGAAATTTTTGAATCGAGCCCATTAAACTAAAAGGGAGGTAGTGGTACTCTAATAGCTAACCTTGTTGTGATGACAAGATAGGACATGGCATGCACCTGGATGGAGGAACTAGTCTGCATTGTGCATTTAAGTTTTGTCTGAAGTCAATGTACCTCTACTTTCACCAGACTTATAGAAAAATGTATCAACATTCACAATGTCAAATCAATATTTTTACACTCATTATAAAATGTAGTTCTTATACTCATTATAATCAGTATTGTAGATATTGATATTATTATGCCTATCAAAGCATGGAGGAAGCGGAGCTTAGGGCTTGCATTGCCGGTCTCTACATAGGTATTTCTCTTCATAATCCTGTAATTTTAGAGACTGATTGCGCTTTTGTGGTAGCGTCTCTTGCATTGGGGGACTATGACAGGTCTGCTATGCGTGACCTGAAGATGAAAGTGTTGAGCATATCAAAGTTGATCAACAATCTTCAATTGTCAAAGATTAGCCGTTCGGCCAATAAGGTGGCACACTTAATCGCTAAGTATAGCTTTAACAATAGATTAGATGGTATTCTTGTAAATAACGTACCACCCTGTGTGGTGAATATTGTATCGAATGAGTGTACTGGTGTGGTTAGTTAATTAATATAAGGTGGTGTTCAAAAAAAAGTATAAATTTGGTCAAACATTTTGCAAACGGTTGACGGGAGTAAAAAGGACCAGAGGGAGTATCATGCAGCGGAGTAGGCAAAAAAAATGCTCATTTATAGCTAGTCGAAGTCTCAAAAGGCGCGACCGCGCGAGGGAGGCAAAGGTCGTGGGAGGCGCGCGGTTGACGGAATTAAGTGAAGTTACATCCACGCGCCGGCATGGTGTGCGAACGGGCAGAAGCTATACCGTCAAGCCTACGATATGGGTCTAGTAGACTCGACATCTAGTGGGTCCCGCATAGTTCTCGAGAATTCTTTAGGGGCTTGCAGCCGTTTATCCACCGGGCAAGCCAGCAACCCCACGCCGTTCGCACGCCCTACTCGTTCCCATCTTCTACCTTACAACAGTTCGCTCCCAGTCATCCCATCCTTTCACATTAGTTCGCTCCCAGTTTTTACGGGGTACAACAGTTCAACTTCTCCTAACCCTCCTCCAAAATCCATGGCCTCCCAAATCTCCATGGTCGCCGCTGAGTACCAGGTTAGAGCCATCACCGGCGATCAGTTCATCATCATCTACACATGTGGATCCGCGACGGTGAAAGCATGGCTTGCTCGCTTCCTACGCATGTTCAACAGTTCAAGAGTGGGTCGCTGGGCTAGATGTTGAGTACACCACAGTCCTGGGACGAGAGAAGGATCTAAAGGACGAAGAGAGGAAGAAGCCTGTCGTGATCCAGGTTTGTGTACATAAAGTTTGCTTGGTCTACCACATATGCCATGCCGACGTTGAGTGCCAGGATTTTAAGAACTTCCTCAAGGACAAAAGAGTGAAATTCGTTACTGTAGGCTTTAAGAACGACAGGGATGTCCTGCGTCGGATAGGTCTCATTGTAGGCCAGCCCTTCGATCTCCAGAAGGCAAGCCTGGTGTCCTCCTCTCAACCTTCAATGCTGACCCTGGCAGCAGCCATGATTGATCCTTCGTACGCTAAACTGAAGAAACCTCATCACGAGTTTCATCATGCATGGGAGTCGAAGACATTAGATGAAGATCACATCCTGTACGTAGCAATGGATGCCTACCTTTGTTTAAATATCTACAAGGGTTGGATGAAGAAGCAGAGCCCAGTGTCCGGTTCAAGCAAAGAAGCGTCGGCGAAGAGGAAGAGGAAGAGGGACGAGGACGAAGTCGAGGACGTGGACTCGGACTCCGAGTAGGTGGCAGTGTCGTCGCTCATGCTGGTTCTACTGCAGTGTCAAGCGGACTAGTTGCTTAGTTTATTTTCAAGGGTGTGTTGTGTTGAGGCCCCAACAGAACTATGTTTAGTATGTTCTTTCTCGTTATTTGAACTCTTTAGTACGTACAGTAGTACTAGTACTATGTCCTACTACTGTTCTTCTTGTAGTTGGTACTACTGCTCGTATCTTCGTGTTCCTACTGTACTTAATACGTTTGTACTAGTAGTATAATTTGGGTCAGTCGATTTGTGAAAGAAGTTCGACAGAGCGAAGGAAGAAGACGGCAGAAGAGGTGGAAGAAGCCCTTCTAGCCATCCATGTTGCATCAAACGGCTCACATGAGTCGACTGACCCAAATTGCTCCTTCAGATTGCAGGATCCACATGGCATTCAAGGTCTCGAAGGTAGATTCCGCGTCCGCACCCGGTTTGCGGGCTTGATGCGTGCGCGACCGGCTTCCGCCGCGACAGCCACCATGCACACCTCCTCCGCGCAGGCGGAGATGACAATGACACGCAAGTTCCTCCTCGCCGGCGTGCTGGAGCACGCGCTCGTCCTCCTCTTCGTACGCTGCATGCATAGATGCGGCTCCACCAGCTGCTCGCGTGCTTGGCAGCGCGGCGGCATTGCGAGGAGGGAATGCAGACGACGTGAGCGGGCGAGCCTTCGGCTTCATGGCACAGGGATGGCGGCGACACGGCGGTGATGGGCGAGAAATTGTTAGCCGGAGAAGGCGGGCACCAGCATGCGCAATGGCGGCGACGGCATATTGATGAGTGCGCGTGTGGGAGCTTACTTTAGTTTTATATAAGGTTGGTCAAACTTAAAAGAAAACCGTACTAGTACACGTAAACATTAGACTTAGGCAGCGCTTTTATTAGTTAGTACCACAACCACGATACGGAATCCTGTGCAAGCGCGTGAACCGCGGTCGATCGAATGGTGCGTCACCGTGTCGCGCTCGAAGGACATCCACTGAATCTTTTTGTGTGTGTGAAAACAATCCTCAAATATTACTCAACTTTTTTATCTTGGGAAAGTTCTTGATGCTGCAATATTTCCATATATTTGAATTTAGCTCCAGTTCGTGTTTATTTGGATTTGGACGTTTTAGGTGCGCCCTAGTTTTTTTAATATTGATTTTGTGTGTGTGACTGAGAGAGAACATGTGTATGTGTCCATATGTGTGTTGTGGCGGAAGGGCAATGTGGCGACGGTGTGCGTGTGATACAGACATAGAGAGGTGTGAATGTGCAAATGATCATGCATGAGTGAGACATAGACAGATGTCGATATGTTGTGTATACATGAGAGAACGGTCTTCTAGTTTACTTGTGTGTGTGTGTGAGAGAGAGAGAGACAGAGAGAGACACAGAGAGAGAGGAGCATCCGTAACACAACAACCATCTCTCTCGATTCGTCCGTCCCTCGCACGGTCGCATGCAACACATGCATCAACGCGCACATTTTGACACCCTCACCCGGCCCCTGCCCACCTCAAGGCCCGCATAATCTCTTTGTGAATACCCATTTCTCTTCTTAGATTTGTTTTCTCTCAATATCTCACACACGCATGCACACACACACACACACGCACACACACACACACACACACACACACACGTAGCACAACACACACACATACTCCCCCGAGCACACAATTCATCCCCATCCAAGGTTATACGGCAACCACTCTCGCTTGTGCTTCTTTGCACCCCAACATGCACAACACCTCAATCTTCAAAGAGGGCATCGAGCAGATCGAAGATGGCGACCACACCGCGCTAGAGAATGTGGGGTCATTTGGAAGCAGGGTGATGTGACGACGGATGACTGACTCCTCCCCCCACCCTCTCTCTCTCTCTCTTGCACAAAATTACCAATCCCTCTCTCCCCCGCACAAAATTGTCAATCCCTCAACCCATGAGATCCTTCCCCCCTCATCCATGTTTTTCCAGCTCTCTCATCAAACATGTTGTCTCTTCTCCTTCCACGTATACAGAATCCGGATGCACACGCATCTCACGTATATTACATGTCTCCATCTTTCTCACAGACCTAATTTCTTCCTCTCTCTTTCTCTCTCTCTATCTCTCTCTGTCTCGTTAGGTTTGTCTCCTACTCTCTTGTCCACATACATACAATCTTTCCCGCCCTATTTGCTCCATCTCCAAAAGCTCTCTCTGCACGTTTCATTCACACATTGGGATATGTCAAAATGTTGCTTCTATAATTGCTGATGTAGAGTTATGGTTGTTTTTGTTGCATCCTACAAAGTAATAACTATGAAATGCATTTAGATTCTCATTTGACTGGGATTATGTGAGTTTGAGCATGTTGTGAAGTACTATAGACCTTGTATACATCTTTGGATTCGACAATGATTATAACTATTGAATTGTATAGACCATTACATTCGAAGTCAATAGCCTAATATATTTATTTCACAATTTCAACAAATGATTAGTTCACTACAAACTAAGAAAACAAATGTGTACTCCCTCCGTTTTTATTTAAGTCCGCGTATTAGCATTGGTCAAAGTCAAGTTTTGTAAACTCTCAGAAAGCTTATAACAAAAAATATTAACATATACAATAACAAATAAATACCACTAGATTCATTATTGAATGTACTTTCACATCATACATATTTGTTATGGTAAATGTTTATATTTTTCTATAAACTTGGTAGGAAGTTTGACTTTGGTCAAACCTAATATGCGGAGTTTACTACTACTACTCACTAGTTGCTTAGCCGAATCACTCAACACGCCACACGGGGAGTCCAATGTCACAAAATTTTGAGGTCGGCGGGAAAATCTCCCGCAACCCTGATTCGAGCAGTGGGAAGCTACCATCATAGCCTTCGGAACAGGCCTACGGATGACGCTTGGTAGGGGGCTGTTTTCGTAACTTCAGGTTCACCCTACCCAGCCAACCCCACCCCGGCACCAGAGTAGTACACCTGAATACTCCCCATTTTCTATCCCCACCGCAAAATAGACTTCTCCACAGCATCGCAGTCTTCGTGCTCCTCCCCTTTACATCGGTGCACTCGTTCACCGTAGCGCATCTGCCTCATCGACGCCCTCGTACGCCACACTGGAGCCGGTCCATCGTCGTCGTCGTACATGGAGCCTCTTCCCCGGCATCGTCTTCCATGGTCTCGGATCTGCTTCTCGGAAGCCGACGCCAAGCACAGAAGTACCACCGTCGTGGACAATGAACTGACTCCCGTTGCCGACTATGACTCACAGAGGCCACCGCGACCATCGTTCTCCTCCTCGATTTGTAATGTGTGTATTGAATCACTTAGCAGTACATGTGCAGTTCCAATTTTGTTCATACCTACCCTTCAAATTTCCTGGGTGCTATTGTTCCCGTAAAAGTAATTGGTTATAGCCTCCATTGTCCAACAGAATATCAGCTTGTAATTGTGCGTCGCTCCTGTATCGCGATGTGCTTGGGTAGGTTTTTCATCTGCAACCAGTAGTGTGGCAAATGATGGAAAGGTTTTTAGAACTAGCAAGATGCCCATGCGTTGCACGCATCAAGATGCATTTGTATGAGTAGTTTATCTTGTGGGAGAAAAGGATGAATGAGGGAAGGCCTTATTTGCAAATCTGGAGAGGGGTATGGGTATCTTTTTGCAAAATTCCCATTTGTTTCCTTCCTATCTGTCAGATATAAATCAGACGGCTTATATTGCAAGAAAAAAAGTATAGAGAAAAAAAAGTAGACAGTAAAGGAAGTAGAGATAAATATTAAATATTAAATATAAAATAAATATAAAAGTAGAGAAGAGAGTAGAGATAGCAAAGACGTCGAGAAAGGATCGCGCGCGCGTGGGAAAAAGCGGCCGGGCGTGCGCTAGTTTTGGCGCGTGGCGTCCGGCGCACTTTATAAAATCCAACGCCCTCCCACCGCTCTGTGCCTTGCCACCGCTCTCTCCCCGCTCATTTTCGCCTCGCCGCCGCCGCGCCACCATGCCGCCGCGTCACTGGGAAACTCTCCGGCGGCTTCTCCGCCGAGATCCGGTTCCGCGGGATGCGCCTTGGCCTTGATTTTCTGGTGGCCTCATAGAACATTGAACTTCCCCAACATGCCGACATGGGAATGGGTGCAGGAGCTCGCGCCTCTGCCGTGGCTTAGCACCAATGAAGTTCGTCGTGACAAACGGAGGCGGGAGCACCGTCTTGGCATCACCGAGATGGACGAGGAAGCCATGGCGCTGTGGCGCCAACACTTCCCGCAGGACATCATCAACGAGCGCGAGTTCTACGTGCAAAGGAGGGCAGAGAGGGATAAGAGGAGGGTGGAGCGAGCCGCCTATTGCGAGGACAAGCGTAGGCGAAAAGCGGACGCTCAATTCAACATGAGGCTAGGAGCAGCGTCGCCCTGGGAATCCGACAACGATCGGTATCTTCACGCCTACAGTCAGACGTCGGAGGAGGACATCACCGAGGAGGAGTCGGACGACGAGGAGTAGTTGAATTATCTTTTTTATCTATCTATGCTGAGAACTATCCTCTACTCTATCTACTTCTCGATCTCAGCACTGTAAACGCTTTTTTAAAGCGCCGCGTGTTACGATTCTATTGGAGATGCTCTAACATGGCAGACAAGTGCTTTAATGTTGCCCACAAGATGCGGAAGTATTACTAGTAGTATATTTTTCTTGCCATGTTGAGATTTTAAAACCATGAGTGCGAACATGTAGAGGAGCAATGAAGACCAAACACGGGATATTCGGGACATCTTCAAGGAGCGTGGCATGTTAAAGAGGAGCTGCACCGAACCTGTAAAACGAGCTTTGGTAAGTAACACCCTTTCAATTACTTTCGTGTAGCCTCGTGTTCTTCGATGTGTATATGTTGTAGTTTCTGTTTCTCTTAAGCATGGTGTTCTTCGATGTGTAATAAGAAGAGTCTTAATCGTCCTAATGCTTCATTTTTAGCTTGATGTAGGAAGTGGGTGTTCTCACCTTGTAGTCTGTTTATATATATATATATATATATATATATATATTTCCTTTTGAATTCACTTCTCCGAGTTCTATTTATCTGGCTTCTACTAAATGGATCTAGGTTGCTCTGAGTATTGATCTAAAAAAGAAGTAACTTCATGTCAGGATGCAGTTCCTGCGAGGAGGGAAGTATGGTCAACCTCGAGATCATGTTTCCAAAATGAGGCTAGATTACACACAAGGTTCCAATTCCCTAATGATGCTGGATTAGACATAAGGTGCAAATTCCCAGATGATGCTGGATTACACACAAGCCAGGTGGAGTCGTCAGCTGTTCGTGTCCTCGTGGCATTAGTAAAGGCTGAAAGAAAGCGTGTAGGAGCCCTTGAGAATGTAGCTGAGTTCCTGAAGAAGCGAAAAGAGCAATCAGATGCTCTCTTCACCCAAGCCAAAGAAGAGATGGAAGAAGCCAGAAATAAGCTAGCAGAGGCAGAGCAGGCTAGGCGTCTCCTGCTATCTAAAACTGTTGTCCATACAAAATTTCCTTCCTAATAGCTAGGTTCAAATGTTTATCCAATCAGCATGCCTATTGTGATGTCCGTGCATCTACTGATGTGGCACAAAATGTTTTTTTCGGGTCATGTAATAACAGCAATTAATTTCCAAACAATAACAGACGAAGCATTGGACATGGTATAGTTCACGCGCAAGCCCGACATTCCAAGTTCAACTTCCACATCAAACTCATGTTCACAGATATCTGCACATTTCATACATAATGTCCACAACCATGATTCATTTCAAAGCGAAAAAAATGTTAGGAGAGTTATAAATAAAGAAAAACCTCTACTAGTTCCTGCTACTAGTGTGAGCACAACAAGTCAAGACCATGCGTAAATTAATTATATTTTAGTCATTTTTTGTGTTCTAAAATACCTGCCAGCTCGCGGAAGGACGTGTTACCGGCACACATGCGGATTCAATGAAGGCAGGCGGGGCATCCGTCTTAATCTGGTTGCACGCGGCAAGGAGGCGTGCTCAGTCGGACCTGCAGCGAGTGCGGCCCTCTTGGCCGGTGCGCCGGTTCAATGCCTGCGCTATGAGAGGTCGCGTCTGTGTCAGAGCAATCACTCCCTCCAGTCATTTTTTGTTTGGGTATAACAAAATCTCGTTCTCCATTCACATTTTACAAGTAAAATTCGTGGACAAACTTTGACCCAAAGTACGATGGTGACTAGTAAACCAGAATGGAGGTAGTAGTTTGTTTAATCAAAGAAGGTTTTCCCCTTCTGATTTTCATTACTAAAAACCAGCATCTAAATCTAAACCATAGTATTTGCCCTAGAACTACCAGGTTCAACATCTCGCAACATAAACCCATACAACCTCCATCACAAAAAAAACATACAACCATACGCCAAGGAGGTACGTAGTACTATGAATTCCATTTTTGCTCCATACCAATCGTTCTAAAAACTACTTACTACTTATAACGTGACATTGAAAATCGGAACTCTTAACCCCGCTAAAAAACAATATTTTAAATGTGGCTACTCGATCTGTGGCAACTTGCGAGCCACCGCGCTCCAAGTCGTTCACCTGTGGTCCCGGCCATCAACTCCTACGGATCAAATTATCATGCGAGCTGACTATTCCTACAAAGGTGCTCCACCACGTACCCGGTACCTGCGAATGCAGCAATCGTGCACCCTGGGGTTTTAGGGTTTATTTGTTAACGTCGCCTTTACGTAACACTCATGTGTGCGAGACAGCAAGAGGCCGACTGCGTGCGTGCGCCTCTTCTCTTCGTATATGTACTCCACCGTTTGTCTGGTGTCCAAAAAATTATAATAACTACTAGCAATGTGCCAATGCGTTGCCACATGATCAAAGTAGATTATTACAAATTCATCGATTTGATAGAAAAAAAAGTCTAGTTTTGAAATACGTATATCACTAAAAATATGTTATGTTTCACTCAAAATATATTCCTTTGGCGTTTTTGATGAGATAAGGGAGGAATGTTGTTGGTTTCAAGATTCGAGAAGTGGTATATGTCTAATTTCTACTCTTACTAGCAAGATGCCCGTGCGTTGCACGGAACATCAAGATATTGTGGGAGAAAAGGATGAACGAGGGAAGGCCTTATCTGCAAATGTGGTGAAGAGTGCGGGTAAATTGCCATATTTTCCTTCCTATCCGTCAGATATAAATCGGACGACCTACATTGCAGGATGGCAGGCCCACCATCATCACCAACTCTATTTTTTATCCCAACTCTTATAAAAAGCATTGTCGATGATGATCGTGTGCCTGCCATCCTGCAATATAGTCCGTCCGATCTATATCTGACGGATAGGAAGGAAACTGTGGCAATTTAGCAAAAAGATACCCACACCCCTCTCCACATTTGCAAATAAGGCCTTCCCTTGTTCATCCTTTTCCCCCACAAGATAAACTACTCATACAAATGCATCTTGATGTTCTGTGCAATGCATGGGCATCTTGCTAGTTGTTGCAAAAAGCCCATGTGCGTGTGAGAGAGAGGGAGAGTGGAGGAGGACAGAGTGCATGTGTGACAAAGACACAAGGAGTGTGTGTGCGATAGGTATCAGCTTAAAATGAGGCGATAGTGCGTGTGTGCATGATCGAGAGGGCGTGTCTCAAGAAGGGAAGCAAAATCTACATAGATACAAGGAGCAGGAGAGAGACATGTATGCGATGGTGGAAGCACGAGTGTGCGGGTATATAAACCTATCTAGAGGCTAGCTAGTCAATAAATGTTTGTGAGAGAAGTATGAGTCGGGGTGCGAAAGCGAGAGTTTTGTGTGAGAGAGAGAGAGACGGTAGTCGGGAAGGGGAGTGGAAGCAGGAGTTGTGTGTGTGTGTCTGTGAGAGAGAGAGAGAGAGGATACGGTAGTCGGGGTTGTCTGATCGGTAAACAAATGAATAATGTCAGTCTGGGATGGAGACGAAAAGGAGACCGCAACAAATGTTGTGTCTACAGGAGAGAGAGAGAGAGAGTAATTTTAGTGGTATGAGTCATATGTAGAGACATATAGGGTGTGTGAGAGAATCCCATAGAGAGAAAGACAAAGTGAAAGACGAGTGGAGACTGTGTGTGTGGCGGTGAAAAAGAAGCTTAGGTACCGAGTACCAGAGAACAGTAGATACGTGAGAGATAATGAAAACCGTGTAATGTATAATGATAGGGAGAGTGTGACACTTCTCAAGGGAGACGTCGAGAGACCATGTTTGCGAGGATAGGAGAAACATGAAGTGAGCGTGCGGGTGAGCTGGAGAAAAGAGAGTGATAGCTACCTGAAGGAGCATGCATACAAGAGAGATGGGCGTGAAAGGAGTGAACAAAAAAGGGATTCAAATATTTGAATTCGAGATGATGATACATGTAATCCATACTCGAACCAAAATTGATCTGTCAAACATGCATACTCATATGAATTCACGCACATCTATGTTATTTAATATGTAGATATTACTGATCCATACATTTTAGTAGAACATAATTTGGTTAATTTTTTTCGAATTCAACCTTAAGATTTCGAGATCGTTGTATTCGTAAATCTTATTATACATATAAAGGAGCAGAATTCTTTGTTGTGCTTTTGAAAGTATATATAAAAAAATGATGTATATAGAATGTAATTCCAATTGAAAATGGATCCCGCCCGAAAAAAATAGAATACAAATGGGATTCGAATTGAGTTGGCACGGTAAACATGCACTCTGCAAAATTTGAACGAAGCGGGGAAAGTCGCAGTAACCGCCCGAAACCAAAATCTGCGAGATGGAAATCACTACTGCCTATCCGTGCCACGCAAAGCCTGTCTGCTGGATTTCTATAGGTTTCAATAGGGGTAGGTTTGTAATTTCACCCAAACGTGACGTAACCGCCTCTCACCCGGATTCATACACGGTGGGCGCCAAAACACAGTGTGTCCTCAGCCGAAATAGACTCCCTCCCCGATTCATATTCATACACGGTGGGCGCCAAAAACAAACTCTCGTCGGCAAATATTCGGTGTATGCGAGATTACCGTCCTATCCCCAACCGACTAATGTTGCTGTGATGTAGTAGAAATTTGAAACGGGGGCTAAGTTTGTAAATTTCCTCGCATTTGAGACAAGCGCGCCCTGAATACATGGTTCCCCCCTTCCTCTCTACCTTCCTTTTCCCCATTCGTACTTCGTGGACGCCAAAACACCCTCTCCACCCCACCCTCCTCCATCCGCCGCCGTCCGCCACCCCATCCACCGCCGTCCTCCTCCACCATGCCGGAGCTGATACCCCGACGCTGCTGTCCATTACAAGAGATCGACCTCTCTCATCCATGCCTTCGGACCGGGATCCTTGCATCTCGTCCTCTCGCTTCATCCCCGCCATCGTCCACCTTGCCGCTAACAGCCATCGCTCCCACAGCACTGTCAAATTCTCAGCAGATGCGTACATGGTGCCGCACCAGAGGCTGTACTCTTTTGTATCTGCTCAACTTATTTATCGCAGCAAGAAAATAGATCGCCACTGCTTTACTCTAATTTCTTGTCTTGGTTGCGAAGTTGCCTTTGTCCGGTTTGCGCCTTCAAATCCGCCATGGCACACTCAACACTATACTCCCAATGCTTATGGTTTTCCCCTTTTATATTCCACACTACTTAAATCACAGTAGACTAAATTTCAAAATTGGGTCAGTCGATTTTTCAAAGCTCGCCGGAGTTCGCCGGTGCGATCCAAGGGGCTCGGGTGGTTGTGGGGCCTCGCCGAACGAAGAAAACTCGACGCAGGTGGGGGTTGGGGCGCGGGTGGGGGGTGGGGGTGGCGGAGGAACACAGGCGGTGGGGGCCGGTGGTCCGGTCGCCGGCCCGTGCGGTGTTCTGTATGGGAAGAATCAGAGACGAGGAAGAAGAAGGGTTAGGAGACGTAGGATCTTCATCCAACCGCCTGAAATGGTCGAGAGACAGCTGGGAGTTGCATTCTTAATGCGCTCTGGTTCATCATGTGTGGGCACTGCGCAACCAACATTTTATTATCCAAAACCTGCTTGCTCTTCTTTACCATGTTCCCCTTCCGTTCTTCTTTAATATGTACTCTCTCCGTTACTAAATACAAGTCTTTGTATATATTCCACCATGGACTACATATGGAGCAAAATGAGTGAATCTACACTCTAAAATGTATCTGGATACATCTGTATGTGATCCATAGTGGAAATCTCTACCAAGACTTATATTTTGGAACAGAGGGAGTATGCTAGTAGTACAGTATGTTCCTTGTACTGAAGATGAGCAGGGACATTTGCAGTGTAGAGATCTATACGGTCGGTTGTGATGGACACTTTGAGCCTCTTTGATTCGTAGGATCTTGTAAACATAGGAATAGGATTTGTAGTGGCCTGCCCACTTGAATCCTATAAGAATAGCAAGGAAATGCGCGGAGCTGTGTCACCTTTGAGAGTTACACTGATATTAACAGTACCGCACCTTCACTTGAAGAGAGCTGGTATTCGAAGCCTTTCTAGCCATACCGGCAATACTAGCACATATATTCCAGCAAGTTCCACTTTGCTGATTTTACTCTAATGCTTAAGTTTTTCCCGTTATATCTACACTATGATATGTGTAGCTGCTTTGTATCGCACTAGGAGCAGTCCACTCTTGAAGCTAAACACTGCAATGACTTACAAAATTGGCACCAAGGCATTGAGTGCCATTCTGGATGCAATGAAACTCATACGCTCCCCACCTGTTGATTCTTGTTCAGAATATGATCCTAATGACTATTCTAACCTTGAGGAGTCAAAGGCAGATGGCTTGTCCTGTTCACCCATCAAGGTGCCTGTTCTAATTTGGCAATGTTTTATTGATTGCGGGTATCTTGCATATGTTGTCTTGCATTTTTTTCTACTTTGTTGCACCGCCATCTGCTTAGTTTACTCATCATATATGTCGAGATGCCATGCCCATCCATTATCAATACATATTCCATCTGTCATCATACCATGTTTTTCCACTCAAATGTTGTTCTTGTGCATCAGACATCAAAAAGGAAGAGGGTGATTGCCGAACCTGAAGGAGCACCAGCAAAGTCCTTGAAAAATGTGGTGGTGCCGGAGAAATCAGACAGCACCCCACTTATATTGGTTGTATAACCAGTGACACAAAACGTAGGACCGACTCCAGCAGACTGTACCCATACTTCACTAGCCACACCACTAGCCCCACCACACAGGACCTGCACTCCAGCAAAAGGTATACCGATTTCATTTGCCATAGCACCAGCTGTACCACAGAAAAATCCCACTCCAGCAAAAAGTACAGCAAGTCCACCGGCCGAAGACCTATCCCAACTGCAGAGATGGCCAATTCCTGCAGATTGGAACCCCATTCCATTTATTTCCAGTTTAAAAGACATTGCTTTCAATGTTGTTAGGGACTATGTGCATATATTCCCATCATGGGAAGATTATAGTGAAGACAAACACCATTTTCACATCTTCCTGTCCAACTTACGTGTAAGTGCTATTATTCGTGGTTATTATTTTCCTGTTTTTTGCTGATTGAACACATCAATGATTTACATTACATTGTGGTAACTAGGCGAGGGTCAATCTGGATAGTCATGACGAGCAAAGCTTGCTTGTGATTTTCAAGGAAGCATTGCAGCAGTATCGGTGTTACCTGAGGAAGTCACACTTTGATGGCAAGTCTATAAACGAATTTCCGGTGAAGTCTCCTGTGCTAAATTTAGAAGACATTGAATGGAAAAACCTTGTTATGCACTGGTCTCGTTCCCAAGATGAGGTAATGTCTATGAATCACATGACAATTTGAACTTCTACTTTTCTGCATATGCCTTATGGATCTTTTTTGCATGAAATCTGCTCGAAGAAGAATTCCGGTTTGAAAAGAACGACAAGATATCGCAAATATGCTGCCCACTGCTTTGCTCTTGTTAGTACCTGTTGTCCTGTATCACTGTACTTGCATACATACCTGGTTCATTATGTGACAGCAGTATGCATGATAGCTTGCTTATCAATTGTTCGCTCCAAATTATCTGATCTATATGAATGGTTACATTAGTGTAGAATATATCCAATACCAATGTTTTTTAGCTCTGCATTGTTCTTGTAAGTACATGATGTCCTTTATCAGTGTACTTATAACGACAGGTAGTTGTTCATGTACCATCACTCTGCAGCTTATTTTCCTTTGCCCTTCATTTTCTACACATCAGATCTATATTTACTCTTACCATAAGGATGGTACTAAAGAAGTTTAGCTGTGCATTGCTCTTGGTTGTACCTTTTGCCTGTATCGTTGCACTTACATTTATAGCTACTTAGTTATGTAGCATCACTCTTCATCTTATCTTAAATATTCTCCATTTTTTGTATATTATCACATCTATATTTACTCTTAACAAAATGCAGAATAAAGGCAATGCTTTTGAAGAAGATTCTGTGGTACACTTCTTGAATTGCCCCCCCCCCCCCATCAGCATGGACAAGGCCTTTATAGAGCCTGTCTTCACCAATAATGTAAGTTTGTCCATCTCAAGCCTTCAAACTTTGTTGTATATATTTGGTTAGGCATGACTGCAACAGCTATTTATTTTTGGTGTTTGCATCAAATTGCTTATTTAAAGTTTATTATGTAGTTCATAAACAAAAGTTTGTCCTTTCTCAATTTAAGTTTTCAGTTGTACAACCAAGTTCCTTATTCATACCATGTAAATTAAACTATACATAGCAAGTGATCTTCTTTTGCACTGCATGTATGCTTCTGTTCTTCATCCGTAATCCAGTGGTGTGGTGATCCTACCCACTATAGCACAATGTCATATTCTGCAATGTCTTAACTTTGAACAATGTCATGTCATTCTACTATTATTTAAACCATCTCTTTATTTGCCAATCTGAAATGGTATAAATTGACAACACACTAACCATCGATACTTATGAGTTCTTGATCTGTAATCCAGTGTTGTCATGAAGCTGCCAACTCCTTCACAATGTCATTTCCTGCCATGTCTTGACCTGAACAATACCATATTGTGTTAATGCAATTTTAAACTGTGTCACTTTATTCGTCAGTAAGAAATGTGATGAATTGTCAGCACTGATACTTTTACGTGCAAAACCTGTCATTTGTCTGCTTGTTTATCTTTCAGAGTGAGGAAGATATAAGAGTTGAACAAGCGCATCTTGCTCAAGTGCTTGCGCTGCAGCTCCCTAGCAGGGCTAACCTTTCTCGAACTCTATTAAAGTGTTGTTGGTTTTGTATATTATCTTGTCGGCGTGTTTATTTGCACTGGTGGCAATCTTTGATGCCTAGTGTATGTAATCTGCTGTCTGCTTGTGCTTTATTATCATAGTGGCGAACTTTGATGCCTAGTGGATGTAATATGCCGTAATTTCTTTATTGTATAGTCTAGGTTTTTTCTTATTCACGATGCTGCAGTTATTTTACTGTATATATATATATATCCTGTCTTCGCAGTAAACCGGCCTAACCGTAAAATTATGGTACATAATCGGGCCATCATGCAATCACGATGTAGGTTGGGCCTGAAACGTGCCGAAGAGCTCACGGGCCGGCAGCAGCCCGAAATGAACCCCGGCCCATGATTGTGCGAATCAAATCACGGGCTTTTAATAGGCCAAAATTGTCTCGGTCCTTGTTTGGCCCAATCAGATATCGGCTGCGAGCAGGCCGGATGCAAATCGGGACGTAGTTAGGCCCAACTATATGACGGGCTTTTAACAGGCCAAAATTAATATAGGGCCGAAAGGTTAAACGGGCCCTTAACAGGCCAAAACTAATATCAGGCCGAATTACTAAGTGGGCCTTTAGTAAGTGGGCCCCAAAGCATAGTGTCCAGTTGACGGGCCGAATTTGATATGGGTCATAATTGAGCCCAAAGCCTCTTAAAGGGGCGGACCTGATCTGGGCCATAATTTGGCCCGAAACGTGGTAGGCTTATAACGGGTTGGATCTCATATGGGCCACTTTTAGGCCCAGAACGTGGCAGGCCATTAATGGCCCGGATCAAATATGGGCCGGCATTTGGCCCAAAACATGGCAGCCAGTTAATGGGCCGGCCTACTAGGGTCCTCAAAATCTTGTGGGCCTACAGCTGGGCCGGCCCATTAATGTCGGCGAAATCTCGTGGGCCTTTAGCTGGGTCGGCCCATTATGATCCGCAAGAATCTTGTGGGCCTTTACCTGGGCCGGCCCATTATGGCACACAAAATTCTTGTGGGCCTTTAGCTGGGCCGGCCCATTATGGCCCGCAAAATCTTGTGGGCCTTTACCTGGGCGGGCCCATTATGGCCCGCAAAATCTCGTGGGCCTTTAGCTGGGCCGGCCCATTATGGTCCGCAAAATCTTGTGGGCCTTTAGCTGGGCCGGCCCATTATGGTCCGCAAAAACTTGTGGGCCTTTAGTTGGGTCAGCCCAATTAAACTTGATGGGCCGGTCCACGTGTCAACATATCATACGCGCGTCTCGCCCATTGGATGAGTGACACATGTGCCAACGTGGACCTGACACGTGTCTCCTCCAGCCAATGATGATTTTACATGTGGAAAATCCCCATTGGTCGGGGCTGTTAACGGGTTATCGGATCCAAAACCCGAATCGATAGCTTAATAGCGTTCCGTTACGGTAGATGCCACGTGTCGGTCACCCTTGATGAAAGAACTTCTGTGACGCGCAATTTATCGTCATGGAAGTGGACACTTCCGTGATGATAATTTTGGTAATGTCATGGAACACTTCTACGATAGCACAGGTATGACTATCTTGATTCTATCATAAATTTGTCATGGATGTACATCCATGACAAAAAACGCGACCTACTGTGACAAACACATATCATCACGGAAGTGTATTTTTTTGTATTGGTCCCCCTTCAATCCCGTATGCATCAATTTCTATGCTAGGTTGAAGCTTCTGTCACTCTTGCTCTCCAATACATAGTCCTATCAACATACAACTAACCCTATGGTGTGATCCATGCGCGCGCTCATATGATGGGCACCAAAGGACAGCAACATAACCACAAGCAAATTAAATCAATCATAGCAATTCATCAACCACCAATAGGACAACAAAAATCTACCCAGACATCATAGGATGGCAACACATCATTGGATAATAATATGAAGCATAAAGCACCATGTTCAAGTAGAGGGTACAGCGGGTTGCGGGAGAGTGGACCGCTAAAGATAGATGGGGGAAGGTGATGGAGATGTTGGTGAAGATGATGGAGGTGTTGGTGAAGATGGCGGTGATGATGATGGCCCCCGACGGTGTTCTGCCGCCACCGGAAGCAAGGGGGAGAGAGCCCCCCTTCTTCTTCTTCCTTGACCTTCTCCCTAGATGGGAGAAGGGTTTCCCCTCTGGACCTTGGCTCCCACGGGTGGGAGGGACGAGAGCCCCTCCGAGATTGGATCTATCTCTCTGTTCCTGCGTTCTGGGATTCTGCCCTGGCACCGTTTCTTTTATATCCGGAGATCCGTAACTCCGATTGGATTGAAACCTTCGCCCAGATCTTTTTCCAAAAATTAGCTTTCTTGCGGCCAAAGAAGGGTATCAACCGCCTTACAAGTGGCCCGGGAGGGTGGGGGGGGCGCCCACCTGGAGAGGGTGTGGGCCCCTATATCTTGGCCACCTCGGGCACCGTCTCGCGTTGATTTTACTTTCCAAAAAACACAAATATTCCAAAATAATTCTCCGTCCGTTTTTATCCCGTTTGGACTCCGTTTGATATGGGGTTTCTGCGAAACATAAAACATGCAACAGACAGGAACTGGCACTGGGCACTAGATCAATATGTTAGTCCCAAAAAATAGTATAAAAAGTTGCCAAAAGTATATAAAAGTTGAATAATATTGGTGAGGGAGTCCTGGATTAGGGGCTGTCCGGATGGCCGGACTAAGACCTTTGGCTGGACTCCCGGACTATGAAGATACAAGATTGAAGACTCCGTCCCGTGTTCGGATGGGACTTTCCTTGGCGTGGAAGGCAAGCTTGACGATACGATATGAAGATCTCCTCCCATTGTAACCAACTCTGTGTAACCCTAGCCCTCTCCGGTGTCTATATAAACCAGAGAGTTTTAGTCCATAGGACGAACAACAATCATACCATAGGCTAGCTTCTAGGGTTTAGCCACTCCGATCTCGTGGTAGATCTACTCTTGTACTACCCATATCATCAATATTAATCAAGCAGGAGTAGGGTTTTACCTCCATCGAGAGGGCCCGAACCTGGGTAAAAACATCGTGTCCCTTGTCTCCTGTTACCATCCGCCTAGACGCACAGTTCGGGACCCCCTACCCGAGATCCGCCGGTTTTGACACCGACATTGGTGCTTTCATTGAGAGTTCCTCTGTGTCGTCGCCTTTAGGCCCAATGGCTTCTTCGCTCGTCAATCGCGATGCAGTCCGGGATGAGACTTTTCTCCCCGGACAGATCTTCGTATTCGGCGGCTTCGCACTGCGGGCCAACTCGTTTGGCCATCTGGAGCAGATCGAAAGCTACTCCCCTGGCCATCAGGTCAGGTTTGGAAGCTTAAACTACATGGCCGACATCCGCGGGGACTTGATCTTCGATGGACTCGAGCCACAACCGGGCGCGCCGCACTGTCACGATGGGCATGATTTAGCTCTGCCGCTGGACAACGCCTAGAGCATCGCTCAGGTGTCCGCTCCGACCATTAGTTCGGAGCCCACTGCGCTAGTCGGGGATGGACGGTTGGACGCTGCCTCGGAAGCCGCAATCTCTACGGCGATAGAGCCGGATACTAGCCTAGTCCTTCGCAAGGCCCATGACTCCAAGGTGCCGGACTCCGCTCCGGACTCCGTAAATCCCGCACCCCTTTCGATCAAGCCCGATTGGGCTCCGGTCATGGAGTTCACCGCCGCGGACGTCTTTCAGCACTCGCCTTTTGGCGATATCCTGAATTCATTAAAGACTCTCTCTTTGTCAGAAGAGCCCTGGCCGAACTACGGCCAACATGGTTGGGATACGAACGATGAAGAAATTCGAGGCCCACCCACCACCCCACTTCGTAGCCACTGTCGACGATTTAACCGACATGCTCGACTTTGACTCCGAAGACATCGACGGCATGGACGCCGATGAAGGAGACGATCAAGAACTAGCACCTATAGGGAACTGGAAAGCCACCTCGTCATATGACATATACATGGTGGACACCCCTAAAGCGGGGGATGGCGAGGAAAAAACGGAGGATGATCCCTCCAAGAAGCAACCCAAGCGCCGACGTCAGCGGCGCCGCTCTAAGTCCCGCCAAAGCAAAAACGGCGATTCCGGTACCGGAGATAACAACACGCCGGACAGTGCCGAAGACAACCCCCTCCAGCAGGATTCAGTGCAGGAGGACGAAGGAGCCAGCCCTCATGAGAGAGCGGCCGACAGAGAGGTTGAGGATGACAATTATATGCCTCCCTCCGAAGACGAGGCAAGCCTCGACGACGACGAATTCATCGTGCCAGAGGATCCCGTCGAACAAGAGAGTTTCAAATGCAGGCTTGTGGCCATGGCCAGCAGCCTCAAGAAGAAACAGCAGCAGCTTAGAGCTGACCAAGACTTGTTAGCTAACAGATGGACCGAAGTCCTGGCGGCCGAAGAGTATAAACTAGAACGCCCCTCCAAGAGCTACCCAAAGCGCAGGCTGCTACCCCAACTTGAGGAGGAAGCAACTAAACCAACATCACCAGCGTACGATGCGCCCGATCGGCCACCTCGTGGCCGCGATAGAGAGGCCTTCAGGCCCTCGACCCAAGCCGCACCCCGGCACCGCTCAAAACATATCAGAGTACGGGGAGACGCAACAGACCTAGGAGACATCTTGGAGAACAAGGCAAGGCAAACAAGATTGATCTACGGATTGCATGGGCGCCCCGCTTCACGTGACGCTAACTGTCACGCCGGACATAATAAGTATGGCCCGGCCGAACACAACAAACCAAGCTCATCCGAGCTGCGTCGTGATATAGCCCAGTACAGGGGCGCCGCACACCCACTATGCTTCACAGACGAAGTAATGGATCATCAAATCCCCGAGGGCTTCAAACCCGTAAACATCGAATCATACGATGGCACAACAGATCCTGCGGTATGAATCGAGGATTATCTCCTTCATATCCACATGGCCCGTGGTGATGATCTACACGCCATCAAATACCTCCCGCTCAAGCTTAAAGGACCAGCTCGACATTGGCTTAACAGCCTGCCAACAGAGTCAATTAGTTGTTGGGAGGACCTGGAATCTACATTCCTTGACAACTTCCAGGGCACTTATGTGCGACCACCAGACGCCGATGACCTAAGCCACATAATCCAGCAGCCAGAGGAATCGGCCAGACAATTCTGGACATGGTTCCTAACCAAAAAAAACAAATAGTCGACTGTCCGGACGCCGAGGCCCTTGCAGCCTTTAGGCACAACATCCGAGATGAATGGCTTGCCCGGCACCTAGGACAGGAAAAGCCCAAATCCATGGCAGCCCTCACGACACTCATGACCCGCTTTTGTGCGGGAGAATAAAGCTGGCTAGCTCATAGCAATAATATAACCAAGAGCCATGGCAATTCGGATACCAAGGACAACAACGACAGATCACGTCGCAACAAGCATAAGCGCCGCATTAACGGCGACAATACTAAAGATACGGCAGTCAATGTCGGATTCAGAGGCTCTAAACCCGGTCAGCGGAAGAAGCCATTCAAAAGAAACCCTCCGGGCCCATCCATCTTAGACCCGATACTCGATCGCTCGTGCCAGATACACGGCACCCCCGAACAACCAGCCAATCACACCAACAGGGATTGTTGGGTGTTCAAGCAGGCAAGCAAGCTAAGTGCCGAAACCAGAGACAAGGGGCTACATAGCGATGACGAGGAGGGGCCCCAGCCGCCGAACAATAGAGGACAGAAGGGATTCCCCCCGCAAGTTCGGACGGTGAACATGATAGCGTGCTCTCAAGGACGTCTATGCGTTGGAGCCAGTCGCCCCAAAGTTCAACCCATGGTCCTCTTGCCCGATCACCTTCGATCGAAGGGACCACCCCCACCAGCATCCATCATGGCGGATTCGCCACATTGGTCCTAGACCCAATTATCGACGGATTTCACCTTACCAGAGTACTAATGGACGGCGGCAACAGCCTGAACCTGCTTTACCAGGACACAGTGTGAAAAAATGGGCATTGGTCCTCCAAGGATTAAACCCACAAAGACAACCTTCAAAGGCGTCATACCAGGTGTAGTGGCCAGCTGTACAGGCTCGGTTACACTCGAAGTGGTCTTTGGATCCCCGGATAACTTCCGGAGCGAAGAGTTAATCTTCGACATAGTCCCATTTCGCAGCGGCTATCACGCCCTGCTTGGACGAACCGCATTTGCAAAATTCAATGTGGTGCCGCACTATGCATATCTCAAGCTCAAGATGCCAGGACCTCGCGGAGTCATCACTGTAAACGGAAACACCGAACGCTCTCTCTGAACGGAGGAGCACACGGCGGCCCTGGCGGCGGAAGTACAGAGTAGCCTCTCAAGGCAGTTCTCCAATCCAGGTGTCAAACGTCCGGACAACGTCAAGCGAGCCCGAAGTAACCTACAACAAATCCGGCTGGCATGTTCCGAGCAAGCATAGCAGTGCGGCCCCAACCCCAGCCCCCGCCAAATGGCGATACTGGTACCATGCATACATAATTACGCCTTAGAGATACCATGGGCATAAGGGGAGGGCACAACTACGGCACGCCCAGAACGCGGCTCAACCGCACTAAGGGGCTCCCTATTTCGCCGTTTTCCTTTTTACACACTTTCAGGACCCAACTATTCGGGAGGCCTGTCCGGCAATACACTCGCCGAACACACGATGCAACAGCCAGGGAGAGAGCAAGCCACGTCAAACGTCCAGGTGGTCTCTATAACGAGCTTAATACCTGTTTTACTTACAATCCCACAGCTTGCCCCTGGAGGGGAGCATGTCAAATACTCCCATCTCTTGCTTATCACACTTCTTGTATCGTTCTGCTTTCGCAGCAGCCCTTTTTTAATAAACAATATATAGCTCTTATCTATTATTGTACTTATCTATTTTTTATATACAAATATGTTCAGTCATGACATTCTGCAACCGTACACTTTGGTACGGACAATACACCAGGGGCTTAAAACACCCCATAACATGGTGTGAGAAGACCGAACATTCTCATGAGTGCGGCACCCCGAACTTATAGCACTATATGCATCGGCTCCGAATCGTGTCTTTGGTCAATAGTTGGGTTTGCCCGGCTCCCATGTTTTGGTACCTTACATTCCGCAATGTTGGCTAAGGTAGCGCTGAGAGAACTACTGCGATTGTGCCCCAGTTGAGCTGGGTTAACACCTCAATAGAGAAAGCTAAAACTGACTGTCATGATAGCGCGAGAGACCGGTCGCTGTTCGCGAGGTTTTACGAGTCCTTAAAGCCTTATGCCGCTTAGAGCGAGGAACCGGACTTATCCGGCCTAGGCGTGGATAGCGCCCCGAACTCGGTCTTCCAAATACTAGGGGCTTCGCCGAAATTTAAAATTATAGAATTCTATGGCTAAGTGAGAGTGATAAAGCATCATAAGTCCGACGGCCTGGTTCGTTGTGTTGAGCGCCTCCCTAGATGGACCCAAGAATGGGAACAAGAGCGCTCAGGTTTATCCCGAACACCCCAGCACTCGTGGCATGGGGGTCGAAGCCGACGACTTGCATCTCTCAGATTTGATAAACGGCCGCACAGCAGGTAATATTTTAAATTAACAAGCGTTGCTTAACGCATATGAACAAAGTTTCAGCGTACAGGATAACAAATGCGAGTCTACTCAAAAATTACATCTTTGGAGCACTTATCCGTTATACGGCGGGCACCCTTCAGTACGCCATTATAATACATCTCGGGCGTGCGATACTCCTTGCCCGGTGGTGGCGCTTCCGTCAAAAGCTTCTCCGAGTCTAGCTTGCCCTAGTGCACTTTAGCACGGGCAAGGGCCCGACGGGCACCTTCGATACAAACGGAGCACTTGACGACCTCAAACCATGGACACGCGTCCACCAGCCGCCGCACCAGACCGAAGTAGCTCCCAGGCATGGCTTCTCCAGGCCACAGCCGAGCTATGAGGCCCTTCATGGCCTGTTCGGCCACCTTGTGGAGCTTGACCAGCTGCTTCAGCTGATCGCTCAGGGGCACCGGATGTTCGGCCTCAGCATACTGAGACCAGAACACCTTTTTTGTTGAGCTCCCCTCTTCGGCTCGGTAATGTGCGGCGACATCAGACACACTACGGGGCAGATCGGCGAACGCTCCTGGAGAGCTCCGGATTCGGGTAAGTAGCAGATAATTAACTTTTATATTCTTGCTTTGCATAAAGAATGCCTTACTCACCGCTATCTTCCTCATCGCCTCGATCTCCTGGAGGGCCTTCTGGGCTTCGGCCTTAGCGTTTTTGGCACTCTCAAGAGCCAGGGCGAGCTCGGACTCTCGAGTCTTCGAGTCACGCTCCAAGCTCTCGTGTTTTTCCACGAGATCCTGGAGCTCTTGCCGCACCTCCGCCACCCGCGCCTCCTACTTCTCTCGCTTGGCGCGCTCCAGGGCTGCAGTGTTTTCGGCCTTGGAGACCACCTCCTTCAGGGTCGCCACCTCGGCTGTGGCCCCTGCAACATTTAAGTTGGTCCTGTCATTATTTGCAACCAAGTATTTCTATATACATTTATATGCAGTATTACATACCCTCCTTGTCCTCGAGCTGCTTCTTGGCACGGCCGAGCTCGTTCTCGGACCGCTCGAGATTCTCCTTCAAGGCATTGACCTCCACAGTCAGTGCGGCAGAGGTCAGTAGCGCAGCCTGCATTCCCATATTGACATGTTTTTATTAGACTCTTGCGTATATCTTTTTAGATCCTCAGCTCGGCTTTTCTTTCCGAACACCGAACTGAGCATCAGGGGCTACTGTCTATGCGGTAACATTTTTATATGTTTTTGAACACATACCTCAAAGCCTGTTAACAGGCTTGTACAGGCTTTTGTCAGCCCGCTCTTGGCGGACTGAACCTTCTGAATCACCACACTCATAACAGTGCGGTGCTCCTCGTCGATGGAGGCGCCGTTGAGCGCCTCCAGCAAATTGTCTGGTGCCTCCGGATGGACAGAGGTCACTGGCGTCGTAGGCTTGCCTTTCTTATGAAGGCGTCGCCTGTCGGGCTCCGGAACCATCGACGGTTCTGGAGCAGTGTCCGGCCCAGGGCCGGACTTAGATCCCTCCGGAGCTTTACCCCCTTTGGGCCTAGAGTCCGGGAGGTCACCTTGTGGCGCCTCCAGGACCACCTCCTCCTGGTTTTGCCCCTTTTGGGACTCCACCTCAGCGGCGTCTATAAGGAGAGGGGAGGAGGCCGTCAGAAGTGAAGCGCTATTCACATCCGACGAGTCCAGGGATCCGCTCGACGAATCGATGAGCTGAGCCCGGGGCGGACTGCATCATTAAATTCAGCATGAGAAGGAACCATATATCAGAGGAGCGCCATAAGTTATTCGGATATCCGGATACTTACGATTTTGCTAGGGGCTTGACCCTGGGTGGCCATTCCTCCCCACCGTCCTCGGCGTCCGAGGCGTAGTCCGACAGAGGGGTCTTCCCCTTCTTGGACCCTCCGGCCTCCCCAGTTGGGGCGGCCTTCCTTTTCTTTCCTCCCCTCGCGGGAGGGGGAGAGGCTTCTTCTTCTTCTTCCTCTTCCTCCTCCTCATCCTCCGAGGCGGAGGGTGCCTTGGGGCCGTCGGGCATTGAATCCGACACCACCGAGCGCCGGGAACTCTTTCGGGTCCCCATGGCCTTCTCCTTGGCCTTCTTCTCCGGCACCACGTGAGGTGCCGGAACTAGTAGCTTCGCCAAGTGTGCGTCTGCTGGGCCTTCGGGTAAAGGGGCCGGACAGTCAAACTGTCCGGATGTCCTCTTCCAGTCCTGTCAAAGGGACGGGAGTTTAGATCCCACATAGAGTCACACTATGGAATTCGAGTGTCCCGTAAGGGACTAAATGTAAGCTTACTTCGGAGGCTTGACGTTGGGCGCAGAATCCTCGATCCTCGGTGATGGGAGGGGAGACCTAGGAACTCTTGAAAAGCACCTTCCAGGCGTCCTCGTGCTTCATTTCAAAGAGCCGGGACAGAGTCTGGTGCTGGGCCGGGTCGAACTCCCACAAATTGAAGTCCCGTCTTTGACACGGGAGGATTCGGCGGAAGAGCATGACCTGGACTACGTTGACAAGCTTGACCTTCTTGGTCACCAGGTCTCGGACACAGGTTTGGAGTCCGGTCACCTCTTCCGGATTACCCCATGACAGGCCCGTCTCTTTCCAAGATGTGAGCCGGGTGGGGATGCCGGATCAAAATTCGGGGGCCGCTGCCCACTTAGGGTCACGCGGCTCGGTGATGTAGAACCACCCCCGATTGCCACCATTTGATGGTTTCCACGAAGGCACCCTCGAGCCAAGTGACATTGGACATCTTGCCCACCATAGCACCTCCGCACTCTGCTTGTCGGCCTTTCACAACCTTCGGCTTGACGCTGAAGATCCTCAGCCATAGGCCAAAGTGAGGCTGGATGCGGAAGAAGGCCTTGCACACGACGATAAACACCTAGATGTTGAGGATAAAGTTCGGGGCCAGATCATGGAAGTCCAGGCCGTAGTAGAACATGAGCCCTCGGACGAACGGGTGAAGAGGAAAACCCAGTCCGCGGAGGAAATGGGGAAGAAAAACAACCCTCTCATGGGGCCTGGGGGTGGGGATGAGTTGCCCCACATCTGGAAGCCGGTGCGCGATGTCGTCAGACAAGTATCCGGCCTTCCTCAGCTTTTTGATTTGCCCCTCCGTGACGGAGGAGGCCATCCATCTACCTCCCACTCTAGACATGGTTGGAGAAGGTTGAGGTGGGAAGTGCGGGCTTGGGCGCAGGAGCTTGAGCGCGCAGGGACGAATAAGCAAAGGAGGAAGACGGCGTGAATGGAAAGGGCGGATTCTTATCCCCTTATATGGGCGGCCAAAACTACGAGCCCCCACCAGCCCAATAAAACTCGCTTATCTCCGAAACGCCGCGGTTAATGGCGCGGTTGGGTTACCCACGCCCGTATTGATGAGAATCCCGGAATAAGGGGACACAATCTCTGCTTTGACAAGACGTGCCAAGGAAACCACCTCGCTAAATGCGCTGAGGTGGAACATTAAAATGAATAAAAGCCTGGCCGTGGCGTGATGTCGCGCTGCGGAATACGTCAGCAGATTAGATTGGTGCAAATGTTATTCTCTCTATGGTAGCATGTGGAACTTATTTTGCAGAGCCGGACACTACCCTAGTGTTCAACATCTTCTATGGAATATTCGGAGGAGGAACCCGCCTTGCAATGTCGAAGACAACTTGCGCGCCGGACTCGTCGTCATTGAAGCCTGGTTCAGGGGCTACTGAGGGAGTCCTGGATTAGGGGGTGTCCGGATGGCCGGACTAAGACCTTTGGCCGGACTCCCGGACTATGAAGATACAAGATTGAAGACTCCGTCCCGTGTCCGGATGGGACTTTCCTTGGTGTGGAAGGCAAGCTTGGCGATACGATATGAAGATCTCCTCCCATTGTAACCGACTCTGTGTAACCCTAGCCCTCTCCGGTGTCTATATAAACCAGAGAGTTTTAGTCCATAGGACGAACAACAATCATACCATAGGCTAGCTTCTAGGGTTTAGCCACTCCGATCTCGTGGTAGATCTACTCTTGTACTACCCATATCATCAATATTAATCAAGCAGGAGTAGGGGTTTACCTCCATCGAGAGGGCCCAAACCTGGGTAAAAACATCGTGTCCCTTGTCTCCTGTTACCATCCGCCTAGACGCACAGTTCGGGACCCCCTACCCGAGATCCGCCAGTTTTGACACTGACAATTGGCATGGAACAATAAAAAATTATAGATACGACGAAGACGTATCAGTATTTGATACCGGTTCAGTTGCTAAGATTAGGAACTCGAAACAGGAGTTGCAGAGACTAGTTAAAAGCGAGGTGACAATGTGTGTTGGAAATGATTCCAAGCTTTATATGATCACCATTGCACACTCCCTCTACCTTCGGGATTAGTGTTGAATCTCAATGTGAATGGTCATACACACAATGTGAATGGTTTATTGAATCTCAATCATAGTGATACACATATTCATAATATTGATGCCAAAAGATGCAAAGTTGATGGTGATAGTGCAACATACTTGTGGCACTACCGTTTAGGTCATATTGGTGTAAAGCGCATGAAGAAACTCCATGTAGATGGACTTTTGGAATCACTTGATTATGAATCATTTGATACTTGCAAACCATGCCTCATGGGCAAGATGACTAAAACTCCATTCTCTGGAGTAATACATACCGATGTATGCGGTTTGATAAGTGTTGAAGCACGCAGCGGGTATCATTATTTTCTAACATTCACAGATGATTGTAGTAGATATGGGTATATCTACTTAATGAAACACAAGTATGAAACATTTGAAAAGTTCAAAGAATATCAGAGTGAAGTGGAGAGTCATCGTAACAAGAAAATAAAGTTTCTACAATCTGATCGTGGAGGCGAATATTTTAGTTACGAGTTTGGCCTTCATTTAAAACAATGTGGAATTGTTTCACAACTCACGCCACCTGGAACACCACAATGTAATGGTGTGTCCGAATGTCGTAACCGTACTTTATTAGATATGGTGGGGTCTATGATGTCTCTTACCGATTTACCACTATCATTTCGGGGTTATGCATTAGAGACACATGCATTCATGTTAAATAGGGCATTGTCTAAATCTGTTGAGATGACACCGTGTGGACTATGGTTTGGCAAGAAACGTAATCTGTCGTTTCTTAAAATTTTGGGGTTGCGACACTTATGTCAAAAAGGCTTCAGCCTAATAAGCTCGAACCCAAAATCGGAGAAGTGCGTCTTCATAGGATACCTTAAGGAAACAATTGGGTACACCTTGTACCACAGGTCCGAAGGCAAGATCTTTGTTGCCAAGAATGGGACATTTCTAGAGAAGGAGTTTCTTTCGAAAGAAGTGAGTGGGAGGAAAGTAGAACTTGATGAGGTAATCGTACCTTCTCTCAATTTGGAAAGTAGCACATCAGAGAAATCCGTTCCCATGATGCCTACACCAACTAGAGAGGAAGCTAGTGATGATGTTCATGAAACTTCAGATCAAGTTACTACTAGACCTCATAGGTCGAACAGAGCACGTTCCGCACCAGAGGTATGGTGATCCTATCCTGGAAGTCATGTTACTAGACCATGGTGGACCTACGAACTATGAAGAAGCTATGATGAGCCCAGATTCCAATGGATGGCTTGAGGCCATGAAATCTGAGATAGGATCTATGTATGAGAACAAAGTGGGGACTTTGGTGGACTCGCCCGATGATCGGGAAACCATTGAGAATAAATGAATCTTCAAGAAGGAGACTGACACTGATGGTAATGTTACTATCTACAAAAGCTCAACTTGTCGCGAAAGGGTTTCGACAAGTTCAAGGTGTTGACTATGATGAGACTTTATCACCCGTAGTGATGCTTAAGTCCGTCTGAATCATGTTAGCAATTGATATGTTTCATGATTATGCAATCTGGAAAATGGACGTCAAAACTGCATTCCTTAATAGATTCCTTAAAGAAAGATGTATATGATGCAACCAGAAGGTTTTGTCGATCCTAAAGGTGCTAACAAAGTGTGCAAGCTCCAGCGATCCATCCATGGACTGGCTCAAGCATCTTGGAGTTGGAATATACGCTTTGATGAGGTGATCAGATCATATGGTTTTATACAAACTTATGGTGAAGCCCGTATTTACAAGAAAGTGAGTGGGAGCTCTGTAGAATTTCTGATATTATATGTGGATGACATATTGTTGATTGGAAATGATATAGAATTTCTGGATAGCATAAAAGGATACTTGAATAAGAATTTTTCAGTGAAAGACCTCAGTGAAGCTGCTTATATATTGGGCATTAAGATCTATAGGGATAGATCGAGACGCTTAATAGGACTTTCACAGAACACATACCTTGATAAAGTTTTGAAGAAGTTCAAAATAGATCAGTCAAAGAAAGGGTTCTTGCTTGTGTTACAAGGTGTGAAGTTGAGTAAGACTCAATGCCTGACCACGACAGAAGATAGAGAGAGAATGAAAGGCATTCCCTATGCCTCAGCCATAGGTTCTATGAAGTATGCCATACCTATTGTGTGCTTTGCCATGAGTTTGGCAAGGGGGTGCAATGGTGATCCAGGAGTAGATCACTGGACAACGGTCAAAATTATCCTTAGGTACCTGAAAAGGACTAAGGAAATGTTTCTTGATTATCGAGGTGATGAAGAGTTCATCGTAAAGGGTTATGTCGATGCAAGCTTTAACAACAAACCATATGACTCGGAGTCTCAATCTGGATATGTATTGAACGTGGGAGCAATTAGCTAGAGTAGCTCCATGCAGAGCATTGTGGACATAGAAATTTGCAAAATATATACGGATCTGAATGTGGCAGCCCTATTGACTAAACCTCTCTCACAAGCAAAATATGATCACACCTTAGTACTCTTTGAGTGTTAATCACATGGCGATGTGAACTAGATTATTCACTCTAGTAAACTCTTTGGGTGTTAGTCACTTGGCGATGTGAACTATGGGTATTAATCACATGGCAATGTGAACTAGATTATTGACTCTAATGCAAGTGGGAGACTAATGAAAATATGCCCTAGAGGCAATAATAAAACGGTTATTATTATATTTCCTTAATTATGATAAAGGTTTATTATTGCTAGAATTGTATTGACCGGAAACTTAAATACATGTGTGGATACATAAACAAATATCGTGTCCCTAGTGAGCCTCTACTAGACTAGCTCGTTGATCAAACATGGTTAAGGTTTCCTAACCACAGACATGATTTGTCATTTGATAACAGGATCACATGATTAGGATAATGATGTGATGGACAAGACCCATCCGTTAGCTTAGCATATTGATCGTTCAGTTTATTGCTATTGCTTTCTTCATGTCAAATACATATTCCTTCGACTATGAGATTATGCAACTCCCGGATACCGGAGGAATACCTTGTGTGCTATCAAACATTACAACCTAACTAGGTGATCATAAAGATGCTCTATAGGTATGTTCGAAGGTGTTTGTTGAGTTGGCATAGATCGAGATTAGGATTTGTCACTCCGAGTATCAGAGAGGTATCTCTGGGCCCTCTCGGTAATACACATCATAAGAAGCCTTGCAAGTAAAGTGACTAATGAGTTAGTTGCAGGATGATGTATTACGGAACGAGTAAAGAGACTTGCCGGTAACGAGATTGAACTAGGTACGAAGATACCGACGATCGAATCTCGGGCAAGTAACATAATAATGGACAAAGGGAATTGCATATGTTGTCATAAGGTTCGACCGATAAAGAGCTTCGTAGAATATGTAGGAGCCAATACAGGCATCCAGGTTCCGATATTGGTTATTGACCGGATAGGTGTCTTAGTCATGTCTACATAGTTCTCGAACCCATAGGGTCCGCACGCTTAACGTTCGTTGATGATATAGTGTTATATTAGTTATATGATTTGGTGATCGAATGTTGTTCGGAGTCTCGGATGAGATCACGGACATGACGAGGAGTCTCAAAATGGTCGATAGGTAAATATTGATGTATCGGACGATGGTATTTGGACACTGGAAGAGTTTCAGAGTGCACCGGGTAGTCATCGGGTCACCGGAAGTGGTCCGGACACCCCCAGTAAGTGTATGGGCCTAATGGGACAAGGGTGGGGGGGACAGACCAGCCCCTGGTGCACCCCTTCTTTGGACAGCGGGCCATATGGAAGGAAAGGGGAGGGGTGGCCCCTCCTTCATTCCCCTCCTCAAGTGAGAAAGGAAGGGGGGCACCCTCCCTTGCCTTCCTCTTGCACTCATACATGGCAGGGGGCGCAACTTGGGGCAGGACCCCAAGTGATTCGGCCGCACTTGGGGCGCCTCCAGGCTGCCTCCTCCCTCCCCCACCTATATATATGTGGGAGAGGGGCGCCTAGCACACAACAGACAATTGACTAGCCGTGTGTGGCGCCCCCTCCACTATTTACACCCCCGATCATATTTTCGTACTGCTTAGGTGAAGCCCTGTAGAGATCACTTCACCATCACCGTCACCACGCCGTCGTGCTGCCGGAACTCATCTACTACCTTGCCGTCTTGTTGGATCAAGAAGGTGATATGTCCATTTTGCATCATGCTTTTATATCAATATTTATTGCATTATGGGCTATTATTACACATTATATCTCAATGCTTATGGCTATTCTCTCTTATTTTACAAGGTTTACCATGAAGAGGGGGAATGCCGGCAGCTGGAATTCTGGCTGGAAAAGGAGCAAATATTGGAAACCTATTCTGCACAGCTCCAAAAATCCTGAAACTCCACGGAAGTCAATTTTGGAATTAATAAGAATTATTGAGCGAAGAAAACACCAGAGGGGGCCCACACCCTGGCCAGGAGGGTGGGGGAGCGCCCATCCCTACTGGGTGCGCCCCCTGTCTTCTGGGCCCCCTGGTGGCCCTCCGGTGCCCATCTTCTGCTATATGAAGGCTTTTACCCTGGAAAAAATCAGAGGCAAGCTTACGGGACGAAACTCCGCCGCCATGAGGCGGAACCTTGGCGGAATCAATCTAGGGCTCCGGCAGAGCTGTTCTGCCGGGGAAACTTCCCTCCGGGAGGGGGAAATCATCACCATCATCATCACCAACAATCCTCTCATCGGGAGGGGGTCAATCTCCATCAACATCTTCACCAGCACCATCCCCTCTCAAAACCCTAGTTCATCTCTTGTATCCAATCTTGTATCAAAACCACAAATTGGTACATGTGGGTTGCTAGTAGTGTTGATTACTCCTTTTAGTTGATGCTAATTGGTTTACTTGGTGGAAGATCATATGTTCAGATCCTTAATGCATATTATTACTCCTCTGATTATGAACATGAATATGCTTTGTGAGTAGTTACGTTTGTTCTTGAGGACATGGGTGAAGTCTTGCTATTAGTAGTCATGTGAATGTGGTATTCGTTCGATATTTTGATGAGATGTATGTTGTCTTTCCTCTAGTGGTGTTATGTGAACGTCGACTACATGACACTTCACCATTATTTGGGCCTAGAGGAAGGCATTGGGAAGTAATAAGTATATGATGGGTTGCTAGAGTGACAGAAGCTTAAACCCTAGTTTATGTGTTGCTTCGTAAGGGGCTGATTTGGATCCATATGTCTAATGTTGTGGTTAGGTTTACCTTAATACTTCTTCTGTAGTTGCGGATGCTTGCAATAGGGGTTAATCATAAGTGGGATGCTTGTCCAAGTAAGGGCAGTACCCAAGCACCGGTCCACCCACATATCAAATTATCAAAGTACCGAACGCGAATCATATGAGTGTGATGAAAACTAGCTTGACGATAATTCCCATGTGTCCTCGGGAGTTCTTTTCTCATTATAAGAAATTGTCCAGGCTTGTCCTTTGCTACAAAAAGGATTGGACCACCTTGCTGCACTTTATTTACTTTCATTGCTTGTACCTTGTTACAATTTATCTTATCACAAAACTATCTGTTACCTACAATTTCAGTGCTTGCGGAGAAAACCTTACTGGAAACCGCTTGTCATTTCCTTCTGCTCCTCGTTGGGTTCGACACTCTTACTTATCGAAAGGACTATGATAGATCCCCTATACTTGTGGGTCATCAGAAGGCTAAGGACGTCACCGAGCTGAACGTGTGCGGAACGCGGAGGTGTCGTACGTTCAGTACTTGATCAGTTGGAGCGCGAAGAAGTTCGACTACATCAACCGCGTTGTTAAACGCTTCCGCTTACAGTCTATGAGGGCACGTAGACACACTCTCCCCTCGTTGCTATGCATCTCCTTGGGTAGATCTTGCATGTGCGTAGAATTTTTTTTGTGTTTTCCATGCAATGTTTCCCAACAAGACATGTCATCATGAGCGTCCACCCGTTGGCTCTGTCGTACTTGTTGTGGAGGGGGCTGCACCATTGGTGCACCCCCCTATTCGCGCATTAGCCCCTCGTACTGGCGCTATTGGCTGTCACTGAGAGGGCCCACGGCCATGCCCCATCGTTGTTGGCAAGTCGATGAGGCTTTGGATGGTGGCACGCCACACATCCATCTTCTCCGGAGTTGGAAGAAGCGGTAGCTCCACCTACGCCAGCGCCTCCGCGGATGATGTGGGCACGACTGGGCATAAGGACTGAGAGGTGGCTCAACTTCTGTGCGAGCCGGAAGGAGCTCCATCTCTATCTTGCTACCGCGGTCGATGCTTGCCAGCAGTTTGATGTGGCGGCATGTCGTGCGCACCATGGGATGGGTGCATGTGAACCTTGCCAGGACATCGGCCAGCGTCGGCGTCGTTGCAGGGAAGCGCTTCATGTCCATCTTGTGATGGCCTCGGCATACGTCCCGCCACTCCATTAGTCTTGGATCCTGCAGCGTCATCCTTCGACGAAACCGCAATGACCTTGTGAGCTGCAGCGCCGCCTTTCGATGTAGCGACGCGCGGATCTTGGCTCCCGGCCGAGTGGCGACTCCCGTCACCAATACAACATGGAGAGTGCTCGCTGCCGACCCCGCCCACCGGAGACGTCTAGGTCAGTAGCTTAGAGGTAGATGGTGCACCCACCGCCACACTCTTCTTCTTGGGCGCCATGGATGAAGAAGATGGCAAAACTTGCACAAGTGACCCCCTACATGGCGCACCAAAGATGTCGGGGTACGACATCTATGGGACTAGCATGGCCCCTTTGTAGTTCGGCTGGGGAAATCGACGAGCACGGAGATCAAATCTAAGAGTTCACATGTGAGGTTTCTCCCAGGTTTGGGCCACCGACTTGGGGCTCAAGTTACAAGCGCAGCTTGCCGGAAATATGCGTGCAAGGTGCAACTACCATGTAAGAGTGAGCAAAGTGTCGACCCGTACCTAGGTAGCCATGATCCTCCTTTTATAGACAAAAAGGGGTCACCATAGTGGCAACATGGTCATTACATCTTATGGAACAGTGTGGTCTTGATGCTAACCTAATCCTGCCATACTAAGACAAGGGCATTTAATGCACCACGAGCTGATAACGATCATTTGGCTAAAGGCGTCTCTCCTTTTGTGTCGTCGGTCTGGACGATCCTATCGTCTTGACACGTCCACTAGACGGGTGTCAATAAACTTGACTTGCATGCGACATGTCGACACGCGTCCTGATGACCCTCCCCAAGTCGCTTGCCCGCTCGACACCTAATCTTGGCAAGCCATCAGCTGGTCAATGAGGTGGAGCGATCGAGAAGCAAGAAGGGGGAACTTCCCGGCAAGCTCCCTTGCAGGTGCGGAGCTTGCTGGCAACTGGAGTTTTGACCTTCAGTACTAACTTAGTACTTCTCGATGACCTGCCGGGAGGTCTTCTTCATGGTCTCATATATTGGATCTTGAGTCTTGTATGCAGTAGTCCTCCGGCAAGCCTTGCAGGCGGGAAGGCTACAACCGCCTATGCACAAGACATGGTACTAAGGTACCCATATCTTAGTGCACCGACAAAGGTGGTTAGTGATATTGCTCCAAAACCCTCAGTTACTTCACCACTTCACTCCTATCCAAAACCCTAAATATCCATCTCGGTCCCACCGTACCATTCCTATTCGAACCCACCAAGATGAACCATACACCTCCACATGCCAAACCCTAACACTTCTGTACAACCAAAATGGATCTTGGTCTCACCGAGATGGCCTGGCCAAGTTTCTGTAGTGTAGTTGCTTCATTTTCAGAATCACCGAGCCCTAGCCATTGCACCTCAGTCCCATCGAGATGTTCTGTTCGGCATGAGTGAAAAGCCTAACGGTAAAGTCTTTTACACTAGACGGTCTCACCAAGATTTTAATGTCTGTGTCACCGAGTTGGGTCAAAGACTCGTAATAGTTGGATTTTTGGTGCTGCCTATTTATACCCCTCCACCACCACTTACTCACAGAGAGAGCCATCAGAATTAACCACTACTTCCACTACTCATTTTCTGAGAAGAGAACCACCTTCTCATGTGTTGAGATCAACAGATTCCAATTCAACCATTTGAACCTTGATTTCTAGCCTTTCCCAAGTTGCTTTTCATTCATTCCTCTCATCCACCCAAGCCAAATATGTGAGAGAGTGTTTGAGTGTTGGGGGAGACTATCATTTGAAGCACACGAGTAAGGAGTTCATCATCAACAACAACACCTCTTACCTTTTGGAGAGTGGTGTCTCCTAGATTGGTTAAGTGTCACTTGGGAGCCTCCAAAAGATTGTGGAGTTGAACCAAGGAGTTTGTAAGGGCAAGGAGATCGCCTACTTCGTGAAGATCTAGCCGAGTGAGGCTAGTCCTCCGTGGGTGTAAGCCATGATCGAATAGACAAGGTTGCTTCTTCATGGACCCTTCGTGGATGGAGCCCTTCATGGACTCGCGCAATCGTTACCCTATGTGGCTTAAGTCTCCATCAACGTGGATGTACGATAGCACCACCTATCGGAACTAAGACAAAAGTCATCGTGTCTTCATTGCGTTTGAAATCACCGATCCCTCCTTTACATTCATATGCAAAGTCTTTACTTTCCGCTGCACAACTCTTAGACTTGCATGTGTAGGGTGTGCTTGACTTGGTAGAATTGCTAATACTTGCCCACAGCTAAAATTGGGAAAATTATAAGTTTTTATTTGGTCAAATAGTCTAAGCGACGCCCCGCTTCCAACAACCCCACAACCTAGATTTGCAACGCAACAGAGGGCGCAACGTCATTGCCTCCGGCCGCCCCTTGTTGCAAAAAATGGTGCGGACATGTCGGGCAAGAGCCAGACGACGGTGGCTTGCAGCGAGTGGAGGAACAAAATCATGTGCGAGGTGGAGTCATGGAGGTAGGCGATGAAAGAATGAGAGAAGGAAGAAGATGTTATGGAGGAAACGAGGGGTTGTGAAGACACAAATAGGAAGGTTTGGATGTGCCCCTGATAGGGCATCACGCGCGGCAGGCCGAAAGTGTGGCCAGTCGACTATCAAGAATCCTTTACCATGTAGATGTGCCCTACTCACACCCAATCCGAATCGGTAGTGCATAAAAATAAACGGTTTACTAAATTTTGTCTAATGTGATTGTAAAACCGTAGTAGTATAGATAGATGATATTTTTTCGATAAAGGGCTTTTCATTGAATTGAAATATCGAGTTGATACAATCGCATCGTAGAACGCCCGACCTCTGCATAACTAGATGCACATAGCTGATGTCTACCACACAACTTTATTCTTGTAGACTCATGTTGGGCCTCCAAGCGCAGAGTTATGTAGGACAGTAGCAATTTTCCCTCAAGTGGATGACCTAAGCTAATCAATCCGTGGGAGGTGTAGGATGGAGATGGTCTCTCTCGAGCAACCCTGCAACCAAATAACAAAAAGTCTCTTGTGTCCCCAACACACCCAATACAATGGCAAATTGTATAGGTGCACTAGTTCGGCGAAGAGATGGTGATAAAAGTGTAATATTGATGGTAGAAATATATTTTTATAATCTAAATAAATAAAAACACCAAGGTAGCAAATAGTAAACGGGCACAAAAAATGGTGTTGCAATGCTTAAAAATGAGGCCTAGGGTCCGTACTTTCGCTAGTGCAACCTCTCAACAATGCTAACATAGTTGGATCATATGATTATCTCTCAAAGTGCAATAAAGAATCACTCCCGAGTACCTATTAGCGGAGAACAAAAGATAGGAATTGTTTGTAGGTCGCGAAACCACCTCAAAGCTATTATTTCCGTTCGATCTATTCAAGAGTTCGTACTAAAATAACACAAAGCTATTTTTTCGTTCGATCCATCCTAAATTCGTACTAGAATAACACCAAAGAAAATTCATATTCATAATATTCAATCCACACAAAGAACTATAAAGAGACCCCAAAGTTTCCGTCGGAGAAAAACATGCATCAACCCCTATGCATAGATTACCCCAATATCACCGCGGGAATCCGCGAGTTGAATGCCATAACACATATCAAGTGAATCAATAAGATACCTCATTGTCACCTCAAGTATTCATATTGCAAGACATATATCATGTGTTCTCATCTCTGAATATTCAATCCGACAAGACAAAACTTTGAAGGGTAAAGATTCAATTCATCATAACAAGAGTATAGAGGGGAGAAACATCATATGATCCGACTATATTAACAAAGCCCATGATATAGATCACGAGAGAGAGAGAGAGAGAGAGAGATCAAACACATAGCTACTGGTAAAAACACTCAGCCCCGAGGGTGGACTACTCCCTCCTCATCGTGGTGGCCGCCGGGATGATGAAGATGGCCACCGGTGATGATTCCCCCCTCCGACAGGGTGCCGGAACGGGGTCTAGATTGGATCTTGTGGATACAGAGGCTTTGCGTTGGTGAAACTTCTGATCTAGGGCTACCCCGAAGGGTTTCGGAATATTTGGGAATTTATAGTGCAAAGAGGGGGTGCAGGAGGCCACCGAGGGGGCACAACCCACATGGGCGCGCCAGGGGGCCCTGGCGCCTCCTGGTGGGTTGTGCTCCCCTCGGAGAACCCCCCAGGTGCAGCTCAGGCCCATTAGGTTCCTTCTGGTCCATAAAAAATCTCCAAAAAGTTACGCGATGTTTGGACTCCATTTGATATTGATTTCCTACGATGTAAAAAGCAAGCAAAAAACAACAACTGACATTGGACACTAGGTCAACGGGTTAGTCCCGAAAAATGATATAAAGTTGCTACAAAACTGATTGTAAAACACCCAATAATGATAATATATTAGCATGAATACTTCATAAATTATAGATACGTTGGAGACGTATCAGCATCCCCAAGCTTAATTCCTACTCGTCCTCGAGTAGGTAAATGATAAAAGAAATAATTTATGAAGTGTGAATGCTAGCAAAGTGCATACGTTTGATCAATGATAATTTCAATCACTTTTCTAGCATCATAACAGCAACTCTTTCTCATAAAATTCTCATAGTAGCAACCAATTCACATGTCAAGGTTCAACCAATGAATTCTCTTGAAACTCAACAACCTATGTTTGCAGTCACCAAGCAATTGCAATTCAACTTATTCAACAGAGTCTAAGTAAGATATCCACATACTCAACCATCATATAGTCCTCTATGATTGCTAACACTCACCGCATACACATGAGGAAAACGTTTCAACCGGACACATAGAAAGATAGGGGCTTATAATTTCGCCTCCCAATGTACGTATTCACCTTTGGGTGATGTCAACAATAATAACTCATGATACCCATATCCAACTGGATATATGTGCCTAGATCTTTCCTCACCACATGATGCTTGCCAAAAGAGAAAATAAAAAAGGAATAGAGAGAAAAACTTTGACTCTTTGCATGAAAGTAAATACATAAAAGTAAAAGATAGGCCCTTCGTATAAGGAAGCAGAGGTTGCCATGCGCTTATTTGTTTGTATGCTCAATCCCTTACTGCAAAAGAATGTCATGTTATATTGCTCCTTATGATAGCAACCTTCATTATGCAGTCTGTCGTTTTTATTCTTTGCCATCACAAGTTCGTACAACGCTCAATTTCTCTTATACTAAATGATCTAATACTTTTAGAAGCAATTTTGATTGCCTTGTTTGCACCGATGACAACTTACTTGAAGGATCTTACTCAAAGCATAGGTAGGTATGGTGGACTCTCAAAACAAGATTTGGGTTTAAGGGTTTTTGGATGCACAAGTAGTATCTCTACTTGGTGCGAAATTTTTGGCTAGCAAAGATAGGGGGCAAGCACCACATGTTGAAGGATCTATGACAATATAACTTCTATGTGAATATGAACAAACATAAATCATTACGTTGTCTTCCTTGTCCAACGTCAACAATTTTGGCATATAATATTTTGATGGGGCTCACAATCACAAAAGATTTCCAAGATAGTGTATTTGCATGTGAAAGCTCTCTTCCTTATACTAATTATTCGTGAATTGCTTGTATGACCAATATTGCGATTGTCAAGCTTCAAAAGATTTCACTTTCTAAACCCAATGTGAAGCTACCACTAGGCATGATATGATTTCAACTTCATGACATTAAATTTATTCAACAATTTACACATCGGATATAAGTGAAGCACTAGAGCAAATCCATAGAAAAGAGCTTCGTTGACGGTATGCGAATGCCGCTTACCTAGCCTCCTATTTTAGGACTCTATTTTATTTAAAAACTTTCAGGTCTAAGTATTTTATTAAAACAGAAAGCAAAATGAAAATAAAATGACATTCTAAGAATAGCACAACTCATGTGAAGAAGCAAAAACTTAGGCTCAACCGATACTAACCGATAATTGTTGGTGAAGAAAGGTGGGATGCCTACCGGGGCATCCCCAAGCTTAGATGCTTGAGACTTCTTGAAATATTATCTTGGGGTGCCTTGGGCATCCCTAAGCTTGAGCTTTTGTGTCTCCTTAATTCTTCTCATATCACGGTTTTCCTAAATCTCAAATGCTTCATCCACACAAAACTCAACAAGAACTCGTGAGATAAGTTAGTATAAATCAATGCAAAACCTTATCATTCTCTACTATAGCAAGTTACTGAAATCATTATTAAACATTGCATACTAAATGTCTCTGCATATTTAATAGTCCTATCCTCAAATAGAATCATTAAACAAGCAAACATATGCAAACAATGCAAACATAACAGCAATCTGCCAAACCAGTACAGTCTGTAAAGAATGCAAGCGTATCAATACTTCTTAAACTCCAAAATTATGAAATAAATTACACACTATATAAAGTTTATCAGAGCTTATTTTTCAAAAAGTTTCAACATTTTATCATATTCTTACTTATCTAGGGATTTCTTGCAACATCGATAAACTTTATGTTTTCAAACAGCAACAAGTATGCTTGCAAATAAGCATTGCAAAGGCTATCATTGCCACTTTTATTGAAATAAAAGATGCAAAACATTATTCTAAATAATAGCAAGCAAATCCTAACAAAAGAATTTGACGCTCCAAGCAAAACACATATCATGTGACGAATGAAAACATAGCTCCGAGTGAGGTTACCGATAATGTTGGAGACGAAAGAGGGGATGCCATCCGGGGCATCCCCAAGCTTAGTTGCTTGGATATTCCTTGAATATTACCTTGGGGGTGCCTTAGGAATCCCCAAGCTTAGGGTATTATCACTCCTTATTCTCCTCATATCGACATCTCACCCAAAACTTGAAAACGTCAATCACACAAAACTTAACGGAACCTTGTGAAATAGGTTAGTATGATAAAGAGCAAACCATTTCACTTTTGGTACTGTCAAATACAAGACTCATAATTGTTTCCACACAATGCCTACTATAGCATATCATTTCCACAATTTATATTGAGCAATATAAGCCATGGAAATAAGGAAAGAAGCAAACTATGCATTGAAAACAGAATCTGTCAAAAACAGAACGGTATGTAGTAATCTGTACTCAAACCATACTTCTGCTACTCCAAAAATTATGAAAAAAATTGGGACACGTGAGAAATTTGTATATTAATCTTCTGCAAAAAGAATCAACTCAAAAGCGCTCTTCTGTTAAAAACGAGAGCTATCTCCGTGAGTGCAAAAGTTTTTGTTTTTCAGCAAGATCAAATCAACTATCACCCAACATGATCCCAAAGGCTTTACTTGACACTTTATTGAAACAAAAGCAATAAAACATGATTACCACAATAGACTAATCATGTGAACACACAAAAACATTAGGGGTAAATGTTGGGTTGTCTCCCAACAAGCGCTTTTCTTTAATGCCTTTTAGCTAGGCATGATGATTTCAATGATGCTCGCATAAAAGATAAGAATGAAACATGAAAAAGAGCATCATGAATCACATGACAAGCACATTTAAGTCTAACCCACTTCATATGCGTAGGGATTTTGTGAGCAAACAAGTTATGGGAACAAGAATCAACTAGCATAGGAAGGCAAAACATGCATAACTTCGAAAACTTCAACACATAGAGAGGAACTTGATATTATTGAGATATGTAGATGCATATGATCCACTCTCATAATAATTTTCAGTAGCATCATGAATGAATTCAACAATATAACTATCACATAAAGCGTTCTTTTCATGATCCACAAGCATAGAAATTTTATTACTCTCCACATAAGCAAATTTATTCTCATGAATAGTAGTGGGAGCAAGCTCAACAAAATAAGTATCATGAGAGTGAAAATTAAAATTATGATGACAAGTTTCATGGTTATCATTATTCTTTATAGCATACATGTCATCACCATAATCATCATAGATAGCAACCTTGTTCTCATAGTCAATTGAAGCCTCATCCAAAATGGTGGATTCATCATTAAATAAAGTCATGACCTCTCCGAATCCACTTTCATCATTATAATCATCATAAATAGGAGGCATGCAACCATTATAACAAATTTGCACATCAAATCTTGGGGGACTAAAAACATCGTCTTCATCAAACATAGCATCCCCAAGCTTGTGGCTTTGCATATCATTAGCACCATGGATATTCAAAGAGTTCATGCCAACAACATTTCAATCATGCTCATCATTCAAAAATTTCAATGCCAAACATTTTATAGCATTCTTCTTCTAACAATTGAGCACAACTTTCTGATCCATCATTTTCAAGAAAGATATTATAAAGATGATCAATAATATGATGCAACTTTAATTCCATTTTTTATGTAGTTTTCTTTTATAAACCAAACTAGTGATAAAATACGAAACTAAAAGATTCGATTGCAAGATCTAAAGATATACCTTCATGCACTCACCTCCCCGGCAACGGCACCAAAAAAGAGCTTGATGTCTACTACACAACTTTATTCTTGTAGACTCGTGTTGGGCCTCCAAGCGCAGAGTTTTGTAGGACAGTAGCAATTTTCCCTCAAGTGGATGACCTAAGGTTTATCAATCTGTGGGAGGTGTAGGATGAAGATGATCTCTCTCAAGCAACCCTGTAACCAAATAATAAAAGTCTCTTGTGTCCCCAACACACCCAATACAATGGCAAATTGTATAGGTGCACTAGTTCGACGAAGAGATGGTGATAAAAGTGTAATATTGATGGTAGAAATATATTTTTATAATCTGAATAAATAAAAATAGCAAGGTAGCAAATAGTAAACGGGCACAAAAAACGGTGTTGCAATGCTTAAAAATGAGGCATGGGGTCCGTACTTTCGCTAGTGCAACCTCTCAACAATGCTAACATAGTTCGATCATATGATTATCCCTCAAAGTGCAATAAAGAATCACTCCCGAGTTCCTATTAGCGGAGAACAGAAGATAGGAATTGTTTCTAGGTCGCGAAACACCTCAAAGCTATTCTTTCCGTTTGATCTATTCAAGAGTTCGTACTAAAATAACACAAAGCTATTTTTCGTTTGATCTATCCTAGAGTTCGTACTAGAATAACACCAAAGAAAATTCATATTCATAATACTCAATCCACACAAAGAACTATAAAGAGACCCCAAAGTTTCCATCGAAGAAAAACGTGCATCAACCCATATGCATAGATTACCCCAATATCACCACGGGAATCTGCAAGTTGAATGCCATAACACATATCAAGTGAATCTATAAGATACCTCATTGTCACATCAAGTATTCATATTGCAAGACATATATCATGTGTTCTCATCTCTGAATATTCAATCCGACAAGACAAAACTTTGAAGGGTAAAGATTCAATTCATCATAACAAGAGTATAGAGGGGAGAAACATCATATGATCCGACTATATTAACAAAGCCCATGATATAGATCAGAGAGAGAGAGAGAGATCAAACACATAGCTACTGGTACAAACCCTCAACCCTGAGGGTGGACTACTCCCTTCTCATCGTGGTGGCCGCTGGGATGATGAAGATGGCCACCGGTGATGATTCCCCCCTCCAGCAGGGTGCCCGAACGGGGTCTAGATTGGATCTCGTGGATACAGAGGCCTTGCGACGGCGGAACTTCTGATCTAGGGTTACCCCGAAGGGTTTCAAAATATTTGAGAATTTATAGTGCAAAGAGGGGGTGCGGGAGGCCACCAAGGTGGGCACAACCCACCTGGGCGCGCCAGGGGGCCCTGGCGCGCCCTGGTGAGTTGTGCCCCCTCGGGGCACCCCCCAGGTGCAGCTCAGGCCCATTGGGTTCCTTCTGGTCCATAAAAAATCTCCAAAAAGTTACGCGGTGTTTGGACCCCATTTGATATTGATTTCTTGCGGTGTAAAAAACAAGCAAAAATCAGCAACTGGCACTGGGCACTGGGTCAATAGGTTAGTCCCAAAAAATGATATAAAGTTGCTATAAAATGATTGTAAAACACCCAAGAATGATAATATATTAGCATGAATACTTCATAAATTATAGATACATTGGAGACGTATCAGCAGCCAACAAGTCCAAAAACCGAAAAGGAAAAAAGAAAACGCTCAAACAGCTAGTACGACAACAAGAAAAGCCTAAGATGTGGCCGATCCTATCCGAAGATCACACGGCCATCCATGGTGGTAGAAAACCTCCCTGGCTGAACGCTCCAGCCAAGTAGACGCCATCATAAAAAGGTCTCTGTCCTTCGGCCTCTGCAGGATAGACCACATACAGAGCCATCACGAACATATATGAATAACCTGCATAGGAGATGAAACACATGTATGGATAAAAACTATGCCATTCCTGGTGAGCCACAAAGTCCAACATAAGGCAGCCGCCCCCACTAGAATGTGTGCAGAAAATTGTTTATCTATTCCCCTCAACCAATTGCCAAACATGTTCCGTGCACCACGTGGGGGATAAAGATTCAAAGCTATTTGAACAATGGCCCATACAAACCGAGCAAACTTGCACTCAAAAAATAAGTGTTTAATGGACTCGTCATGATGGCAGAGAACACATTTTTTGCACCCTTGACAGTTGCATCGTGCCAAATTATCCCTAGTTAAGATCACCCCTCTATTGAGAAACCAGAGGAATATCTTCACTTTTAGAGGGATTTTGAGCTTTCACGGTCTCCTGTTATCAATCGGAACCTCGTTACGGACTAGTGCATCATACATGGACTTGACTGAAAACTTGCCATTCTGGTGCAGTTTTCATCTAAAGATATCCGGTTCCTCCGATAACTGGATGGCCCCCAGACGGCTGAGCAATTCATTCCAGGCTGCCAGACGAGGTCCTAGAAGATCCCTACGAAAAGAAATAACAGGGTTTTCCTGACCCAAAGCTTGTTTGATCGTGAAAAACTTATGTCTAATAATCCGGTACAAGCTTGGGTGTTGCACACTAAGCGACCATTGTTAAATAGTTTGCTTCTATGGCTGGTATCTTTGTTAGAGTTATTTTTGAAGAGAGAGTATGAAATCAAATAGTGAACATAATCATGACAAAACCTTGTCTATATTTGATGAAGGTCGCTATATGTGGCTTACCAATCATCATGACCCAGCTTGTATACCTCTAAATATTCACATTTCTTTTGAGGGATCTAAATATTCACATTGATCAACTCAAAAAATATATTCACATTGATCAACTGAAAAAAAAAATTCACATTGATCAATAAAGTAGTGTTGGCAATCCTGAAAAAAAAACCACTAAATTTTGTCTCCTGGCTGGCCTTGTCTCGTGCGCACCAGCACCACAGGGCAGCACCGCACAGGCGAGC